>NC_064427.1:12398057-12998057 GCF_023375975.1 Astyanax mexicanus | reverse complement strand
GTGGAGTGGACAGAGAGATAAGATGAAACTTTTTTGCAAAAATAGAGCTCTTTATTTTTTTTTGTCTTTTCTAAAACCCCCTTTTTTTAAATGTGCAAATAAGTACAGTAATATGCGAACATAATCTAAACAAAACAAAAACAACAAAATGCAAAAATAAACAGGCTACAAGTTTGCCAGGCTAAATCAAAATGAATGACCCTGAACAATACTTCTATACTGCCAAACACACGGCACCTTCCACCAAGACAATTACACCTCAACCAACCAGCTCTGGAGCCTCTACTGGGCTTATATACCCGAAGCCCCTCCCTTCAGATGAGCCCATCACAAAAGTAAATCAATCGTCTAAATAACAAAATTAAATGAAAAAAAAAACAACTGGAAAGAATGTAATATAAACATAACAGACATAAAATACATAAACACCCGAAATAACCTCCAGTAAACAAAAATCACTGCTACTCATTACCAAATTCATTTTCCCCAAACCCAGTAAAACACCCCCGCTAAAATGATATGTGCCGCCCAGAGCGCGCACCCCCCCCCCAATAATTACCCTCTTGAACTATGGCTGCGTCCAGAAACTTTTGCTACTCCTCCTTTCCTACTCCTCCTTTCCTACTCCTCCTCTCCTACCCCGGAAGAAGGTGGAGGAATCGAGGAGAGGAGAGGAGGAGGAGGAATGGAGGGAAGGAGCTGTAATTGGGGAAATGGGACAGCTGATCCCTTTTAGATAGGATGCTGACTACCGTTGAACTGAGCCAATCACAACGCTCACTTTCAGCACGTTTCAGAACATTACTATCACACACAGCTAAAAATTCAGATATTCCAATAAAATCCCAGCCGCATTTTAGGCCGCATCTCTGACCAGTGACTCTGGCAGCCCTGTCTGACCTCAGCCTTATGAGGGATTCAGTGTTCTCATCAGTCCCTAAGTTAAAATAAATAAGTAAATAAATGAATTAATTAAAATTATATATATATTATATATATTATATGTTTTTATATGTATAACATGATACACATAGGGTCATAAATATAGTTTTACTGAGCATACAGTTTATCTAAACTATAAATTATATTACTGCTTTACTGGCTGTTTCATTAGATAAGGAACCTAGTTAATTAATACGTTTATGATGTATATTTGGGTGTTGCCTTCCCCATTTTCGCGTGCTTTGTGGGCGTGGATGCAGTGATGTCATTGGAAAATCCTTAAAAGTCTTCCGGAGTAGGATACACTGATATAACCTCCGTTGGAAGACTACTACAGGTGGATTTTAAGTGGTTTCTTTCGTCTCCTACGGTATTCGGACAGGCGGCAAGATGGCGTCACGAAATCAGTTTCCAGGTCACGGAGGAGAGGAGGAGGATTGGTAGGAAAAAGGAGACACTTTTGGGGTTTCTGGACGCAGCCAGTGCCTCCGTTTCGTCGGAGGAAGTGAGAGAGTGAGGCTGGCGAGTCTACAGAAAACAATTGTGTTTGTAAGTTTGCTACAATATTAAGCTACAAAAACGGACCCGTATGTAAGCGTGCTTTGTTCCTGTTACTGGTAAAATGTTTTAAACAGATGAATGAATTTTTAGAGATATGGGTGTGTTGAAATAAGAGTGGTGAAATAAACAAACAAATGCTTCCAAAATGCTGGTTGGCCACCCCTACACTCGGTAACAAATGCTAGTAAAGGGTTGCGGTAAACAGTGAAATGTGGAATATTAAAACCGGGTAAACCAAGACAGAAAACTGAATGGGAACAAAACGCTTCTCACTGCAGTAGGTCAGCTGCTGTTTAAATATGCCGGCAGAAAGCTGCCTATGCGCCTATGCGCTTGCATGAGTCACTGGGTGTGTGCCTGATTGGCGTCAGCATCACGGCTCACTCCGTGACAGGCGGCAATCGGTCCAGGCCCTCAGGCAGCAAAGCAGCCCTAAACCATGATGCCCCCTCCACCATGTTTCACAGTTAGGATGAGGTTTTGATGTGTTCTGTGCCTTTTTTCTCCACATATAGCCTTGTGTGTTTCTTCCAAACAACTTAATCTGTACACAAAACATCCAGGTGCTCTATTGCAAACTTCAAACATGCAGCAATGTTTTTTTTTTGACTACAGTGGCTTCCTCCATGGTGTCCTCCCAGGCATTCCATTACGGTTTAATGTTATTGTAGATTTGTCAACAAAAATGTGAGCATGTGCCAGAGATTTCATCTGACACTCTAGGATTTTTCCTCACCTCACTGATCATTCTTCGCTGTGCTCTTGCAGTCATCTTGACAGGAAACCACGCATAGGAAGAATAGCAACAGTGCTGAACTTTCTACATTTGTCGTCTGTCTTACCGTGGACGCATGAACATCAAGGCTTTAAGAGATACTTTTGTAACCCTTTCCAGCCTCATGCAAGTCAACAATTCTTAAACGTAGGTCTTCTGAGAGCTCTTTTGTGAGGCATGATTCACATCAAGCAATGCTTCTTAAGAACTGCAAATTCAAAACTGGTGTGTGTTTTTATAGGGCAAGGCGGCATTAAGCAACACATACAATCTCATCACATCCTGGCTCTTATTAGCTCATAGAAAAGTCATTAGCCTAGTTCACATACTTTTCCCCCCATTACTGTGAATGTTAACATGTGTTTAATAAAACCATGCAAACATATAATTTGTGTGTGGTATTACTATTGTTGTGACTTAGATGAAGGTCAGAACACATTTAATTCAATTTATGCAGAAATCTATCTATCACATTGTAAACAGCCCTTAATCTATAACTCTCCAACCATCCATCAATCCATCCATCCATCCATCCATCCTTTAATTAATCTACCCAGCTTTAGTTCATCCATCCTAAACATTTTATACCCCATATTTTATTCACCCTTTATAAATTATGTCCTTGTGCATCAAGATGTTCTTTTTATCGCATGCCATTTCTGGATTGGGAAAATTGGACTATAAAAGAGCTAATTTCCCAGAGACCAGGGACTGTAATTAACTATGTAATTTCAATAATTGACCAAAGTGAAGATAATATAATTTAAATCATAAAAATGTTATCCATAAATTTTGTTTGTAAATTGTAAAAGGTAATTTTGTCTTTCTTTACACTGCACACTTTTCAAATTTAAAGGTTAAACAAATACACTGCTAAAGAATGTTAAATTAAATTTTGCCATTTTTTTATCATTTATCATTATTAAAGGTCCGGATGTTGGATGATCCCCACCCCACCTCATTTCCCACTCATCCCAAAAGTATTGGATGGAGCACCTCATTCCAGAGAGCACAGTTTCACTGCTCCACAACTAGTGCCAAGATGTTCATGTTTACCTGCTTCAGAGAGTCCTGTTATTCTGGTAAAACTTCATCTCTAGGAAACTGGGACCAGGCACTAGCAAAGCTGTTTGGGTGCATTTTCTGTTTTAGCAATTTTTGCATTCTAAAATAAATTGATGAGTTTCATAATAAGAAGGTACTTCCACAAACCTCCTTAGACTAAATGGCCCAACAACTTTGCTCTTACCTGCAAAGAAACCAGATCTATGAAAATTTTCAATCTGGATCTAAGCCTCATCATAGCACTGAGACAGCTTTAGTTAGAATAATAAACGATCTACTTATAGCCGCCGACCAAGGCTGTGTTTCCCTACTGGTACTTCTGGATCTGAGCGCAGCCTTTGATACAATAGATCATACTATCCTTTTAGAAAGACTAGAGAACATGGTTGGTGTAACTGGAACTGCTTTATCATGGTTTAAATCATACTTAACCGATCGTTATCAGTTTGTGAGGATAAATGATATGTCTTCCAGTTATACTAAGGTAAGATATGGAATTCCACAAGGCTCTATATTAGGACCGTTATTATTCACATTATATATGTATGGAGTTAAATCAGTGTCACCAGAACCTGAAACAAAAAAACATGATTCTTGAAAATAAAGAGTGTGTAATCTGGTGTTCTTGAAAAATTTACCTTCAAATATTTAGATATTTAAAATTCAGGCATTGAAATTTCAGATAAGGACTGTTTTAAAAAATTCAGGTACAAAATTTTTAAGTAAAAAAAAAATCATGTAGCAAAAAAATAATTCAGGGATTAAAAATTCAGGTTGTAAAAATTCAGGTTATAAAAATTCAGGTCGAAAAAATTCAGGTTATAAAAATTCAGGTTGTAAAAATTCAGGTAAAAAAAATTCAGGTCGAAAAATTTCAGGGAAACATCCGGGGTACACAGAATGACCAATCAAGCGCAGAGCTAATCGAGCTCACAGCGGCCAATCACAACACAGCTCTGAAGCCTGTGGGAGCTGCGTCTTTTTTCACCTGTGGAGAAGCTCCGTGGCAGCTGCTGGGAGAACACAGCTCCTACAGTCGTAAGTAAACTATAACTTGTTTACTCGTCCTCACGTTCGTAAAAACTCTTAAAACTAGTGTTTATTGTTGAAATGGTTGTGTGTTCATGATTGGAAGTGGCTCAGAGCGCGAAATTACGTTAGGTTAGGAGAGGGTCAAGTTAGCTAAGTTTAGCTTAGTTAAACCTAATTTAGCTTACTTTAGGCTAGTTTAGCTTACTTTAGCTTAGTTAAGCCTAGTTTAGCTTACTTTAGCCTAGTTTAGCTTACTTTAGCTTAGTTAAGCCTAGTTTATCTTAGTTTGGGTTAGTTTAGGTGAAGTGATGTGAGGCAAGGTGAGGTTACGTTATTTGAGTCTAGTTTAGCCCAGTTTAGGTGAGGTGTCTTATGTGTTGTTAGGTAGCTGGCATTGAGACTGGGTGACTGGATGAAAATAAACAGTGAGTAAATTAGCTATTTAATAGATATGTAGAGCGTCCTCTTATCTCTGTGGTTTATTATTTTAGTTAGTTAGATATCTTGTGTATGTAACTATTGAGGTTCGTACACCATGCTATTGCCAGATTCCCCATTTAACAGACTGGCGTTGGCTAGCTGTTATATTTATATATGTGTATATAAGTATCTAATTACCTTTCCTGGACTTTCTGGCTGTCAATTCACGTCAGTGCAGTTTAATCAGTTTAGATGTATTTGGCATCCAAATACATGTTGATTACCAATATCTAATGTAACATTATCATTAATGTTGAATTATTTATTTTTTGCTTTATTTTGTCTAACATACATTCTGTTGTGTCTTGTTTTTTAGGTTGTGACCGTGCGAAGTACTGCATATTACCAAAACTAGGGGAAATGTGCTGTTAAAAAATGTGTTAACTGGTTTGTATGTGTTTATTAGCGTATATATATATATATATATATATATATATATATATATATATATATATATATATATATATATATATATTTATATATGTATGTGTGTGTGTTTATATATATATATATATATATATATATGTATGTGTGTGTTTATATATATATATATATATGTATATATATATATACATATATATGTGTGTGCGTGTGTGTGTGTGTGTATGTAAGCCACTCTATGCTCTATCCTCTTTCTACACAGTATTATATGTATATTTGTTTGAGATACCACATGTAGAATGTTTTAATATTGGAGAATGATTTATTTTATGATTTTATTTTTCCACCAGCTAATGTTCTGTATGTTTTGTAAACTCCTACACTTCATAGAATAAACATGTTTTCTAAAAAGACTTGTACTTAAGTCTAGTTATTTTAGTTATCTAGACTAGTTATCTTAGGTCAAGAAAACAAGAGTTTTACCCCTGAATGTCACAGCTGTAGGGGATAATTATCAAGATCTACTGCATGGCAATAGGTTTTTATTTCATTAACAAGTAAAAAAGCTTATTTTAGAGTATGTCAAAATCCTTGAGTAGACAAAGACTAATTGTTTGCTAAATGTATTACATTACTAAAGCAAATTATTCACAATACAAAAAGTAAACATTTATTGACCTAAATATACTCATTCTTTTCAGGACAGTTTCCATCTGTTTTTATGTGCTGTGATTTATAATGACAAAGATTGAAATAATATTGTGTTCTAAACATAGAACTTTGCAGTTTGAAATGGAGACAATGAAAAAGAACCATTAAACAAGGTTAGTTGAAGGGTTTACACATTTATTTACATAAAATAAAAGTACAATGTCTATCACATTTGGCTTAAGCGGTCAAATACACAAAATGTCAGTGTATAGATATATAAAACGTAAGTGATTGTATAAAAGTATTAATTATCCAATTTCAGGTAGTTGGTGTTACTAGTCTCTCAGAAATGGGGATCAGCTGAGTGCAGTATAAAGACACCTGTCTGAAAGCTCTCATCACTGAACTCCATATAATTAATTGTGAGATTACTGGGACAAACTACCTGGACCTGAATTAGCTCAGTCACTTTTTAGGAGGTCAATATACACTGCTCAAAAAAATAAAGGGAACACTCAAATAACATAATTTAACTCCAAGTAAATCAAACCTCTGTGAAATTAAACTGTCCACTTAGGAAGCAACACTGATTGACAATCAATTTCACCTGCTGTTGTGCAAATGGAATAGACAACAGGTGGAAATTATTGGCAATTAGCAAGACACACTCAATAAAGGAGTGGTTCTGCAGGTGGGGACCACAGACCACTTCTCAGAACCTATGCTGTCTGGCTGATGTTTTGGTCAGTTTTGAATGTTGGTGGTGCTTTCACACTCGTGGTAGCATGAGACGGACTCTACAACCCACACAAGTGGCTCAGGTAGTGCAGCTCATCCAGGATGGCACATCAATGCGAGCTGTGGCAAGAAGGTTTGCTGTGTCTGTCAGCGTAGTGTCCAGAGGCTGGAGGCGCTACCAGGAGACAGGCCAGTACACCAGGAGACGTAGGAGGGCAACAACCCAGCAGCAGGACCGCTACCTCCGCCTTTGTGCAAGAAGGAACAGGAGGAGCACTGCCAGAGCCCTGCAAAATGACCTCCAGCAGGCCACAAATGTGCATGTGTCTGCACAAACGGTTAGAAACCGACTCCATGAGGATGGTATGAGGGCCCGACGTCCACAGATGGGGGTTGTGCTCACAGCCCAACACCGTGCAGGACGCTTGGCATTTGCCAGAGAACACCAGGATTGGCAAATTCGCCACTGGCGCCTTGTGCTCTTCACAGATGAAAGCAGGTTCACACTGAGCACATGACAGACGTGACAGAGTCTGGAGACGCCGTGGAGAGCGGTCTGCTGCCTGCAACATCCTTCAGCATGACCGGTTTGGCAGTGGGTCAGTAATGGTGTGGGGTGGCATTGGGGTGGCATTTTTTGGAGGGCCGCACAGCCCTCCATGTGCTCACCAGAGGTAGCCTGACTGCCATTAGGTACCGAGATGAGATCCTCAGACCCCTTGTGAGACCATATGCTGGTGCGGTTGGCCCTGGGTTCCTCCTAATGCAGGACAATGCTAGACCTCAAGTGGCTGGAGTGTGTCAGCAGTTCCTGCAAGATGAAGGCATTGAAGCTATGGACTGGCCCGCCCGTTCCCCAGACCTGAATCCGATTGAGCACATCTGGGACATCATGTCTCGCTCCATCCACCAATGTCACGTTGCACCACAGACTGTCCAGGAGTTGGCGGATGCTTTAGTCCAGGTCTGGGAGGAGATCCCTCAGGAGACCATCCGCCACCTCATCAGGAGCATGCCCAGGCGTTGTACGGAGGTCATACAGGCACGTGGAGGCCACACACAATACTGAGCCTCATTTTGACTTGTTTTAAGGACATTACATTAAAGTTGGATCAGCCTGTAGTGTGTTTTTTCACTTTAATTTTGTGTATGGCTCCAAATCCAAGCCTCCATTGGTTAATAAATTTGATTTCCATTGATGATTTTTGTGTGATTTTGTTGTCAGCACATTCAACTTTGTACAGAACAAAGTATTCAATGAGAATATTTCATTCATTCAGATCTAGGATGTGTTATTTGAGTGTTCCCTTTATTTTTTTGAGCATTGTATATGCAATTTAATGTTTACATAATGGGCAAAGGAACTCCTCTTCTTCAGGTGGGTTTCCTACACAGGAATGATGGAAGCACTTGTCGCATCCATTGCAGGCAATAACGAATGAAAAAAAAAATCAAATACAGTGGTATGAAAGCTTTTGAGCACCCCTGATATTTTTCATGATTTTCTTTTATAAATCATTGGTTGTTGGGATCAGCAATTTCAGTTAAATATATCATATAGCAGACGAACACAGTGATATTTGAAGTAAAATTAAGTTTATTTTTTACAGAAAGTGCGTAATTATTCCTTAAACAAAAATAGGCAGATGGATACCTTTGGGCACCCTTGTTGTATTGATTTTAATATATTTAGCACTAATTATTGGAACACAAAATTAGTTTGGTAAGCTCATTGACCCTTGACCTACATACACAAGTGAATCTAATTATCAGAAAGGGTTCATGTAGCCAATTGCAAGTTTTTCCTCCTCTTTACATCTTCTCTGAAGAGTGGCAACATGGCAGCCTCAAAACACAACTATAAAATTAATTGAAAACAAAGATTTTTCATGTTTTTGGGGAAGGATGCAAAAAGCTCAGAGATTTCAGCTGTCAGTTTCCACTGTGAGAAACATAGTGAGGAAAGGGAAGACCACAGGCACAGTTTGGAGCAGAGACGAAGGATGGCGAGAACAGTCATAGTCAACCCACAGACCAGCTCCAAAGACCTATATCATCATCTTACTGAAGATGGAGTCACTGTGCATCTTCAAACCATTTAGCACACTTTGCACAAGTAGAGGCTGTATGAGAGAGAAATGCAGAAGAAGCCTTTTCTGTGCACACGCCACAGTCGCTTGAGGTATGCTAAAGCAGATTTGGACAGCCAGTTTAATTTTAGCATACGGTGCTGTGGGCTGATGAAACTAAAACTGAGTTATTTAAACATCAGTGACGGTGTGCATGGTGGGGAAGAGGGAAAAAAATTTACATTTGCCAGTTCCATCATACTGCAGGGCTGTATGGTGAGTGCAGGTACTGGGAATATTTTTAAAGACAACGACTCTAAAACACTAAACTCTGATCAAAATCTACTTAAGAATTCATGCAGAGGAACAAGTATGACATTCTGGAATGATCATCTCAGTTCCCAAACTTGGATATTATTGAAAATCTGTGGTGTGATTTAAAGCGGGCTGTTCATGATCAGAAACCATTAAACCTGACTGAACTGGAAATGAAGAAAAATGGTAAAATATTCCTTTAACCAGAAGCCAGACTCTCATTGGAAGCTACAGAAAGTGTTTATAGGCTGCTAATCTGCAAAACAAGGAGCTACTAAATATGGATGTAATTTTTCTTTTGGGATGCCCAAATTTCTGCACCTGGCTTTTGTAAAGAATTATTGAACACTTTCAATAAATCATATAAACTTCATTTCATTTCTCAAATATCACTGTCTTCTCATCTGCTTTATGATATATTTTACTGAAATTGCTGATCCAAACTACCAACGACTTATAAAGAACATTTTTGAAAATGATCAGGGGTGCCCAGACTTTTTCATACTACTGTTTGTACATTATATCAGACTGTTCTGACCTTATCTTAGCAATACAAGTAGGTGACAGCCAAAGAACATAAAATAGATACTGTCATTTATTGGCAACAAAATGTTTTAAACTTCGTTTGTACCCATTTAGGAGGCAAAGCAGCTTCCAAAGCATGATGTGGAGTGGTTTCCCCAGAGTCTGCAAACATCAGACAAATCTACAAAACACAACAGAATACATTTGTATGCAAATAATTGAAACACTAAGCACTCTTTTTTTTTTTTAGCATAAATACACTTGTGTTGTCTGGTAGGATATGTCAGTAATTAAATTAGGCTGCAATGCAGACTGTTTACAGTATTCTTCTTAATGCGTCAGAACTGGAACGTGCAATTTGATACACTGATTGCTAAATAATCTATGGGTGGGTGGAAACAAATAGTCGAACCGTTGGTATTGATGGACAAACCCAATTTGACTGACAAAATCCTGAGCCGGGTACAGCCCTAATATGTTTAGAATACAGTAACTATTCTCCTGAAATCTTTTTGCCGTAGTCAGCAGTAAAATTATAAATAACACAAATAATAATAACAGTTTTATGCAAACATTTGAACATCACTGGCAACACAATTGTGCCTAAACGTTTGCACAAGATGCATGTGTAGAACATGTACTTCAAATATGCTATGATTCAACATTACTTGTTAATAATTCATAATTAATTAAATGAACTTAAATAATTAATTAAACCACTGAGATAAGAGGACGCTCTACAAATCCATGAAATAGCTAATTTACCCACTGTTTATTTTTCATCCAGTCACCCAGTCTCAATGCCAGCTACTTAACATCACATAAGATACCTCACCTAAACTGAGCTAAACTAGACCCAAATAACGTAACCTCACCTTGCCTCACATCACTTCACCTAAACTAACCCAAACTAAGATAAACTAGGCTTAATTAAGCTAAAGTAAGCTAAACTAGCCTAAAGTAAGCTAAACTAGGCTTAACTAAGCTAAACTAGGCTAAAGTAAGCTAAATTAGGCTTAACTAACCTAAAATAGGCTAAAGTAAGCTAAACTAGGCTTAACTAAGCTAAAGTAAGCTAAAATAGGCTAAAGTAAGCTAAACTAGGCTTAACTAAGATAAACTAGGCTTAACTAAGCTAAAGTAAGCTAAACTAGGCTAAAGTAAGCTAAACTAGGCTTAACTAAGCTAAAGTAAGCTAAACTAGCCTAAAGTAAGCTAAATTAGGTTTAACTAAGCTAAACTTAGCTAACTTGACCCTCTCCTCTCCTAACCTAACGTAATTTCGCGCTCTGAGCCACTTCCAATCATGAACACACAACCATTTCAACAATAAACACTAGTTTTAAGAGTTTTTACGAACGTGAGGACGAGTAAACAAGTTATAGTTTACTTACGACTGTAGGAGCTGTGTTCTCCCAGCAGCTGCCACGGAGCTTCTCCACAGGTGAAAAAAGACGCAGCTCCCACAGGCTTCAGAGCTGTGTTGTGATTGGCCGCTGTGAGCTCGATTAGCTCTGCGCTTGATTGGTCATTCTGTGTACCCCGGATGTTTCCCTGAAATTTTTCGACCTGAATTTTTTTTACCTGAATTTTTACAACCTGAATTTTTAATCCCTGAATTATTTTTTTGCTAAATGATTTTTTTTTTACTTAAAAATTTTGTACCTGAATTTTTTAAAACAGTCCTTATCTGAAATTTCAATACCTGAATTTTAAATATCTAAATATTTGAAGGTAAATTTTTCAAGAACACCAGATTACACACTCTTTATTTTCAAGAATCATGTTTTTTTGTTTCAGGTTCTGGTGACACTGATTTAACTCCATATATATGCTCCCACTGGGCAAAGTTATTAGAAAACATGATGTGATTTGAAAACACTCAGCTCTTCATATCAGCCAAACCTAATGACAGAGTGATTAAAGAAAATCGGGGATTGTTTTAAAGATTTAAAATCATGGATGTCGCACAACTTCCTCCTATAAAATAGTGATAAAACAGAAGTACTCCTATTAGGCCCCAAAGCTGCTAGAAATAAATGATCAGACTTAATGCTAAATCTGTCCGACTTCTCCGTCACCCCTGGTTCAGCAGCTAAAAACCTTGGAGTTATTATAGATTCAGATCTAGCATTCGATAAACACATATCTAATGTTACTAGAACAGCTTTTCTACACCTCCGTAATATTGCCAAGCTAAGAAACGCCCTATCACTGCATGACGCAGAAAAATTAGTACATGCCTTCATTACCTCAAGGCTAGATTATTGTAATGTGCTACTGTCTGGATGTTCCTGCAGTAACTTAAATAAACTTCAGCTAGTTCAATATGCTGCAGCTAGGGTCCTTACTAAAACGAGAAGATTTGACCATATTAGTCCAGTCCTGTCAGCACTGCACTGGCTGCCAGTCAAATTCCACATAGACTATAAAATTCTCCTGTTAACGTATAAAGCCCTGCACAGGCTCGCTTCTGAGTATTTACAAGACCTCATCTCCTGTTATGAACCACCGCGATTACTTAAATCCCAGGGTGCTGGTTTCTTAGTAGTTCCTAAAATTCAGAGGAGCTCTGCAGGAGGAAGAGCTTTCTCTTCTAAAGCGCCTCAACTCTAGAATAATCTCCCCGAATATGTTCGGGACTCAGACACAGTCTCAATCTTTTAGTCTAGACTGAAAACTTACTTGTTTAGTTTAGCTTTTGGTAATTAATGTTTTTCCCTTTAGATAAGGCTGCAGATTCAGGGGTTCATGAACAGAGGCAATTGTGGTAAACTGAGATGCTGGTGCTGTTGTTCTCCCACTGCTCACGGTCACTGACAGTGTGGATGCCAGTGTTTCAGGGAGCCTCCCTGTCTATGTTACCTTCTGGCTCTCTACCTTTAGTTAGGCTGTTTTATTTAGATCTGCCGGAGTCATTAGCCACACTCTGATAATGTTTTATATTCTCCGTTTTACATAAATCCAGTCAAAACTAATTCCATCTCTCTGCCTTCCTCCGAGTTACTTACTGCCCACCTGTCTGACCCGACACTGATGGATGTTGGACCCTCAGGCTCTCATGTCCAGACTGGAAGTTTCTGAAGTCAGCTCTTCTCTATCACCCACCAGAGATCAGCTGCTCATAATCCATCTTACTCTATAAGCCATTAGAGGCGCTGCTATACTCCTGAATATATAAAACCTATGTGGATGTATGAAAGATTTTTTAAAATTAATTTAAAAGCCGTTTGACCAGTGGTAGGATGGTCCTCCCAAGGTTTCTTCCTCCTCCTGCAGCTCTGAGGGAGTTTTTCCTTGCCTCCACGCTCACTGGGGGTTCTGTTTTCTGTATTTTCTGTTTAATCTTTTGCCTGACTCTTTGTCCTGTGATCACATTTCTGTAAAGCTGCTTTGTGCCAACGCCAGTTGTAAAAAGCGCTATACAAATAAATTTGATTTGATTTGATAAATGCCAACACACACACTGCAGTCTTGTGTAGTTATAGTTTAGTGAGCTGTTCACTGCTGCTCAAACTGACAGCTGCAGGTCAAAAATAGGTTTAAAGCCCCTGACACAGGAAACTTAATCATACAATATGAGTTGTCCATCAATAACCAATAACCAAATATAATCAATATTATCAAATTCAATGCATCCCATTTACAATTACACACAGTTACAACAGCCAGTCCTCTGATTGTCTCCAGTTTTGTCAAAGTGCAACCTCACACATAACTGTATAACTGAGCAGAAGATTAAAAGGTAAAGAATGAGTTAATGATTGACTCAACCACTTCAAATCACACAGTTCGTTTCATAACCACAGCTGAACATTAACAAAAACTCTAGTAAAACCAATGTCACTGTGTCCTTTATTTTTTAAATAAACATATTTTAATTCAGGGACAGTGTAGTACCAGGTTTTCCTGCTTTACCTGGAGAACTGATCAAAAATATACTAATCCCACCAGAACATCTGTGGAAATTAATCACACAGGCATCTGGTACCGGTGGCCTCGCTTACCTGTTGAGGAAGGCGTTCCCGAAGGCGTTAAGTTTCCTGAAGGGTTTTTTGGGGTCCACAACGAGCGCGTTACCCGGAACCAGCCCCTCTTGCTCCGCGTGCATTACCGCGATGAAGGAGTCCGTGGTGGGCTCGGGTCCGATGCGCATGCCGGGGAAGTCCTGTTCCATCAGGTGTCGGATAAAAGTGGTCTTGCCGGTAGAGTACTGGCCCACCAACAGCACCATGGGCTTGTTGTCGAAGTCTGCGTCCTCGAGCGCGGGTGAGTGAAAGTCGTGGAAGCGGTGCGCGTCCTCGAGCGGCAGCAACTTCGCGTGGTAGAGCCTCCTCATCCCGTCCGACACCGTGCTGAAAAGCTCGGGCTCCTTCCTCCGCCCGTCCCGACTCGCCCAGCTGAACATGCTTTATACACAGCTAATACACTAACCAACACACACCGACCGCGCTCCCACTACGCACACGCCTGCAGTCCCGATTCTGCTTTTAAAGTGCAGCGAGAACTTTCGCTACTTAACGCTCGCTCTTGCTCTCTCTCTCTCTCTCCCGGTCATTCCAGCTCTGAAACGTCACCAGTGGGCGGTCGGACACAATGAACGGAAATTCCCAAAGTAAAGCCCCTCACATCCCCAAGCCGATAAATAAAGACAATTGTTCATCTTAAATGAATGTTCTATGTCCTCACACTATATGCTGATACCAGAGATGTCATGCATAATTATAACACTGAATGAAATTGATTTTTAATAATATATCCAACCATCACTGTAAATGAAGATTTTTTTTACATTGTAAATTTGACATGAAGACATTAAAGCTATACAGGAACAGAACATGTTAAACAAACCAGAATATGTTTTATATTTTAGATTCACACTTGTCTTTGAGGACAGATCTGCACCCTCTTGGTATTTTAATCTCAGTGTCTTCATGAGGGAGAATCACCTGGAATAGTTTTCTTAGCGTCTTGAAGGAGTTCCTGGAGGTGCTGAACAATATTTACTGCTTTTTCTTATCCCAAATCACCTTAAATCACCATCTCAGTTGGGTTTAGGTCTTGGGATTGTGGAGGAAAACTATGATACTTTGGTTACAAAGTAATTCCACATGTGCCACTTAAGTGTTTTATGTCTTCAATATCAATCTACAATAAAAAAAAGAAATATATATATTTTAAATTATTTTATTTAAATTAATTATGTATAGAAAACATAAATAATTTAAATCCTACATTTATTGTATTTAGCAATTAGTTTTTAAACAAGGTTTTATTGCATTCTTTTGTATTATACATGATTCTTTTTATTATAATGAAATTCATTTAAATAAAGAATATGTCAGAAATAAAACCTTTTGGTGGCTAGAAACTGTTGTTTTGTAGAAAATGTGTGCTGTTACTCATTCTGTCCCAGAAAAAGAACAACTTTAAGAAATCATCAAAAAATTCCAATAATTATGTGACCATGTCCATGATAAGTAAGTGGAAGCTTTCTGTTTCTGTTGTAAAGCATAGGAAGATGCCTCAAAATAAGACTGCAAGTAGTTCTGTGATGATGTTGATAATGATGATGATGGTGAAGCTATTTAGTCATATGGCTGGAAAATCCCCCAACACGCAAACAAACAAACACACACAAACAGTGTTTATATTAGCATTGTTCAGTGTTCCCCTTTAGACTCAATGGAACAGCAGACACCCTATCCTCCAAAAACTAATTTCAGGAACACAAAAAAAGTATAAATAGACAGTTTTTCAAATGGAATGCTGCTTCACATTCATCAGTCCACTTGATCTTTTGTGGCATGTCTTTTTTGATCAAGTCTGTTAAAATTACTGCTTAGGAATAAAACTTTATGCTACAGCAAAGTCACCCATGCCCTTCACTTTTGAATTTGCAATTTTCATTGAATTCAACTGATGTATTTGTTGTATTTCTTCTGACATTAGAAACAATGCAACTCTCCCAAAACCCTTCAGCAAACCATCCATCAGGGAAGGGATGATTGTCTCCACATGTTCACGCTGCATCCTGTGAAGATGAGTCAGGAAGTGACAGTTTGCTGGTTGTCTTGTCAACACCTGAACACGTCATAAATTTTATGGGACTACCAAGACACTGTTGTCTGAAGTGTTCTTTGTTACAGGTTGGTGCTGTGCTCAGTCCTTGTTCTCTTGAATCACTCAAAGGTACACTTTTTATAATTGTACCCTCAAAGGTCTAATATTGGTCTTTATGGGTCAGATGTGTTCCCTCTAAAGAACAAAGTCTTTTCTAATAGCAGAAAGCTTTGATCAAGAAACCAAAACTTATGATTAAATAGATTACAATATCCTTTTAGAAAGATTAGAGAACATGGTCGTGTAACTTTGAGTTTCTTATCATGGTTCAAATCATACTTAACCAATCGTTATCAGTTGATGGTGTGAGGGTAAATTATATAACTTCTAGTTAATAAGGTAATATATTATATTCCACGAGGCTCTATCTTAGGTCCAGTATTGTTTATTAAGTTCTTTTCTATATTTGACAAGACTGTCTTTCCACACAGAGTGAAACACTTCCAGTTTAGTTGAACGATATTTACGCTCTAAATTTCGTACTAACTGCTTTAAGGTACGAGTTTGATCATTGTACCAAGATGCAAGCTTTTTCTGTCTCTCTATTTTATCTTTAAGGGGTGCTACAACATCTAAGATAGAGCGAAAGGTATTTTCTAACCCTTTGGTTAGTTTGTCTAGTTCTATTGGGTCTATAAGAGAGTACAATATAGTTGATAAATCAGGAAGAGTATCGCTAAATCGTTGGGCTGTAAAAGGCGTTATTGAACGTTTCATAGAGTAGCTAGGGCATGTACGTATATTATGACTAAGATGTAATTTAAATGAAATAATGTAATGATCTGAAATTGTGGAGGTTTGAGAACGAATATTCAGGTTATCTATGCTAACACCCAGGGTCAAAACTAAATAATAAGGGTATGATTACAGTAATGAGTAGGTCCTGTTATATTTTGAATAATACCAACAGAGTCTAAAATTGATGTGAATGCCTTTTTTAGTGGATCATCCAATTTTTCAAAATTAATGTTGAAGTCTCCTACTATAATCACTTTATCACTACATACTGCTAAGTCTGTGACAAAATAACAAAATTCTTGGTGGTCTGTAGATATTAATTAAAGAAAATGTATTCTTTTTTGTAATTGGATTAATTATACTGGTGTAAAAATGCTCAAAAGAAGTAAAATTATCATAGTGTTTCTGATTGCTAACTAAGGTATTTTGGAAAAGTATGCAGACTCCACCTCCTCTACCAGACAATCTCAGATTGTGTATATAATTATAGCCTGCAGGGGTGGCTTCATTTAATGCTACATATTCATTTGGCTTAATCCGGGTTTTTCAGGCACAGAACATCGAATTTCTGATCAGTTATCATTTCATTCACTATAAGTTAAGTTATTTATGTTTTTGTTTGACTCGGGGGACAGACACAGTCTGAATACACTGATATCTTGGTAACATCTCTTTACAGCTTGCAGACGGATGGTTAAGCCTCTCTGTCTGCGGCCTGGTCCCGGCTCTGGATTGTCAGCAGCTTCTAACACTACTCTGCCGACTAGCTAAAAGACTATGAGCTATGCTGCATGAAAGTAAGGCAGTACCCTCCCGCGTGGGGTGGACACCATCCCTACCTAAAAGACCAGGCTTGCCCTCGAAATGTAGTCAGTTGTCTATAAAGCCCACATGATTTTCTGCACACCACTTGGCCATCCAGCGGTTCAGCAAAGAAAGCCTGCTGTAAGCTTCATCACCACGCCTCATTGGGATGGGGCCAGAGCAGATTACCTCCTCGGACAGCGTCTGGGCCTGTTTAACCACCTCTTTAATATTAGCCTTAGTTACTTCAGACTGCCGCAGACAAATATCATTGGCCCCTACATGAATGACTACCCCTGAATATCTCCTATTCCCTAACAGCCAAAGGTAGCCACTAATGTCCGGTGCTCTGGCTCCCGGTAAACAAGTAACTGTTGCCGCTGGTGCCCCTAAAGCAGTAGCTAATTTCACGTGTCGGACGATAGAGTCTCCTATCACTAGAGTACCTTTAACAGGCTCCTCAGCGGGTGCTTCACAGAGTGGGGCAAACCTGTTTGACACGTGAACTGGGGGAGCATGGTGTTCAGGTGGGCTGACTGTGGCCTTTGCGTTAGCATTAGCCTTAGCCTTTCGACTATGCCGCCGAGACGTAACCCATTCGCCCCGCTCAAGGGGTCTAAGATCAACATGACACACTCTAAACAGGAGAAAACCTTAGCAGTTGCCAAGGTAAAAAAGCACTCACCTTGTTTCAGTTGAAATTAGAAACTTACTCAAATAAACTGCAGCAGCAAACAGCTAAACCGGGAGAGCTGAGGAAAAACTCTATAAAAGTAGACTGAGAGTGGATTAATAGGTGTGTAGAGCAAAGAGGAAGCAGACAAAAAGTGGATTAGTACGTGTGAGAAGTAAATGACAGTAAAAAAAAGAAAACTGAAGAGTAGAGCAAATAAGTAGAGCAAGCTAACAGCAGCTTACCAGCAGACCTGGGGTGCGTTTCCCATACAACAACGGAGCCTAGCATTAAACTAACGTGGTACGATGCATCGTTACTTGTTATGAATCAGTGGTGATTGCTCTAAGACTGCAAGGGAAGCTCAGCTAAAATGTAAAAAAAATAAGTGATCAAATATATACTGTTGTGTGTACATTTCACTGATTAAATATGCGCTACAATATCCTCTCACTCATTCCCGCAGCTTCACAGCGCTGCTTTAAACAGTGCGGACGCTGAGCGTCCACAGAGCTCAATAGCGGAGCAAAGCGCGCGGCGAAACGAGACGAGTCATTGGATAAATGCTGGGCTTTGTCCCGCCCATCGAACGGTCAGCGTCTCTGGGGGTCTATGGGGCAGTGGGCTGGCCTCGGCCGGCCCGGACGCTCAGATTCTGCACGATGATTGGATGATCTGTCTGAGGCGGAGTCCCTTTTTGATTGACAGCGAAATGAGCAAATCAGTGATCTTTTAGTGTAAAAATCCATGATGGGAACATTTTCATTCTGTTCTGAGTTGAACCGGAGACTTTCCTAATCCTTGTAGCAGCATTTTTTTATATTAAAAACGACTAGCGACAAATCCAGCTTCTATTTCTGGTGCTTTTCTGTAACTTCTGTTACTCTTTCTGACTTCTATCACTCTTTTCTATCGCAGTTTCTGTCCAGTGGGTGCTGCTGAGCCCGTCACAAAACACTCACAGACGGACACACTTCACACTACCTCGCGCCAGTGCAAGCTGCACATGATGTCAGACAGTTTTAATGTTGTGGACCGGATTTTGGAGAAGCCATTTGATAGTCTTCCTTACAAAGAAAAACTTAAAAGTTAAACAGCAGGGCAGATCAACTGCTCAGAGTAATTTGTTGTAAAAGGTGGGGAAAAGTAACAGGTATTTTCAGCTGTTCTGGTATGATAAAGTGAGCTGGCTGACTGGAAGTGCTGTAACAAATAAAATGTACTGTTGTCCATGCCTCTTGATGAAACCATCTCAGGACATAAATGAACAGGGGCCAGTAGTAAGTAGTGTGTTATCATTAAAAATAATTAAAAATAATTTAAATTAAAAAAGGGATTATTTAAGGAAATTAAAACTGTCCAAAAAGAAAATAAATTTACCTGCATTTTTCCTTTACCAACGATTTTGCATAATGTTTTTTTTTTTACTGATCATTTTATGTTTATTCATGTCATAGCGTCTTTTTTTATGTAATTGTTCAATGTAAAGAATGGGTACCTTTTTGTTGTGTAGTGAAAACTTGAAAATAATGCCTTTTGTTTACAAAAAAAAAAAATCTAGAGTAGAGTAGAATTTACGTATAAATAAAACTACATGTGTTAAGATGTAGGCCGAAATTGAGCTTCCCCTCCTTGAAAGACCAGCATCCGCCACTGTTATGAATATATTATTAAAAGACACATTATTGCCTACTGTATGGATACATTTGTTTTACTGGGTACAAACAATGCAAATATACCATCAAAGGTCCTTAAGGTACAGGTATTCACTTTAAAGACATTTTAGAGTATCACCCCAGTGACAGATTGGTAAAAATTATTAGGTACATGTTCAAAACACTTGACAATCCTCATGCAGCAATATTAATGTGATTTATCAGCTTTCTGAATCCTACCCTCCATCGTCTGCACTAATCACCAGGAATTAAGCTCCTAACGACAGGTCTAGAGCTGTAGTTGGAACGAAGCAGCTGAACCACGATAGTTGTGAACATTCGCTGGAACTACAGTTTTGAGAAACACCTGAGTAGCTTAACTAAGGTTCGCACTATGTAAGTTACTAAGGTGGTTACCTCCATAGTTTGCTTTTGGGAAACACCTGCATCTCAGCTGCATCATCCAGACTATGTAAGTTGGTAACGTACTTAGCAACTACGCTTTTGGGAAATGGACCCCAGTTGGATCCGGTGGAAAACATACAATTTTAGGGCAGAGACCTGAGTTACTAAACAAATTTAAACTAAGTATAGTACTAAAATCCACAATCCACTACTAACATCCAACTTCTAGCTAACTGGTTAGCTAAATACATTTTCATTAATTATAGCCTACAGTAATCCTGCAAACCTAAATTAATAAAAACACAGTATTCATTTTAAATTTAAATAGTTATTGGCTGATCAGGTACATCAGGGCAAGTTCAACATATATAGTTTTATTTTCTCAAACCTTGATCTGTGTGTTTTGATTCAGAGATGAGTCTTTTTAACCAGCTATCTCATCACAGTTTACATCACATGTGTCAAACACAAGGCCCGCGGGCCAAATGTGGCCCGCCACGTCTTTTTATGTGGCCCGCGAGAGCTTGTAAGATCTTAGTGTCTATAATAAATAAGTCAGAAGCGTTCTTTGACCAAAAAATACATTTCCCACAATGCTTGTCGATTGTATTACCCGCAAAGTTACGGCTTACTGCCACTACACGGCATTGATGTGGAAACCCTGCCGGAGGGAAGGTGTAATTTCGCGGGTGGAATTGAGACATATAAATGTTTATCCCATAATGTCCAGAAAAAGAGAAGTTGATGCAGACGGACGGCTGTGCTTCAAGGCGAAAGACCGGTATGCCTTTTGTGTTACGAAGAGTGTTACTGACCAAAATAAACGCTTTTTAGGAGAGATATAAGTTCTGTGTAAACATTTATAAGACAATAGCTGACAAAATCTGTTTTAATGACGTTAATAAACATCACTGTGACAGCGCTAGTCGCAGTTTCACCGCAGCAAAGTACGAGGACGTGAATCACTTATCTAACCAGCCTTTACTGATTTCTGCCCTCAATAACCCTTTCAATAACCTCCAATAGCCTTTAGTAGTCTTCAGTAGCCTTCAACAGTCTAACCTTGCAGCCGTGGTGTGTCCACTAAACTCCGTAGTTATAAACATCCTGAGGTTAGCAGCGCGATAACTGACCTGTTTATAATGTAATCCCAGCAGTGACTCATGCTCTAAACGGCTGCTGTTAGCTGATTGGGCTGAAAGATGAACTGTAGAGAGCTGTATTATTCGGTTACAAAAATCTTTATTTCATACACAGAAGAACTTAAAAATTGTAAAAACGCTCCAGACTGGCTGAGCTGAGCCCTGTAGCCCGTGGCTGGGCTGTAGCTCTGACTCAGTAAAGACTGCGGACTTGTGGTGCTGCTGCTGCAGCTCCCACTAGTGGTTGGATGAGGAACTGCTAAATCTGAGGAAATGCTATGTTCTTAACAGCTCACAATTTTTGATTTTATATTTATTAAGCCTTATTTCAGTTAATAATTTCAAAGTTAATATAACTTGATGTCATTTCTATTCACTTGAATAGTTTGGTTCTTGATTGATGGAGTTTTTGGATTTCATGACATGACAAATTAAAAGGATTTATGTTAATAGAGCAACAAGCAAACATTTTTTCCATGCAACTGTAATATTTGATTGAATAAATAATATATTGAGAGTTATTTAACATTAAGGAGTAATTACATTCATTTACATATATTACATTTGGTTACATTTTATTACATTTATAAGTTACATCTGGCCCTCGGAGGACAGCCAATATGCCAATGTGGCCCTCGGCCAAAATGAGTTTGACACCCCTGGTTTACATGGTTAGCTCTGTTACCTTTCTTTTTGCTAGTGTTTCCCAACGCCCTTGACCAGGGCTGGACTGGGACAAAAAAAAAAAAGCCCTGGCATTTTTGGTTCAGAGAAGCATAATGTATCATCAACATAAATATAAGAAGTTTAGTGTAGTGCTGGGCGGTATACCTGTTCATACAGTATACCTTTGCGCAATTTTGAACCGTAGAACTGCACCACCAAAGAAACATGCTGGGTGTTCAAATACAGTCACTCTAACTCGCTGTTCCCAGCTGCGAGAAAGAAGGGAATTGTGGCTGATTTTAATGCTGTAATGGTTCTAATGGCTTAAATTATTTATTAAAATATTAAGTTTTGTAAAGGAAACAGTGGCAAAACTGCTGGTGTATCTCTTTTTAAGGTCTGTTGTTTACATTCTTTAGCTGTTTTTCTGCTAATAAAGTCTGATTACCTCATATATTGTGTAATTTTGTGGGGCAAAGTAAACCCAATACTAATCAAAGCCTTATTTTAAAGCCTAAGTGTTTTATATTTTATATGTACACCTAACAGTAGAGTAAGTAACAGCCTATATAAAAGCCCAGTCATGCAAAAATATATAAATAAATAATAATAAAAATACCGTGATATAGAGTGAAATCGTCAGAATCTTGAAAAATACAGTGATATGCATTTTGGTCATACCGCCCAGCACTAGTTTATGTGTCTTATTATTAACTCCACCATTTTTGTTTGCTCTGTGTAGTTAAATTGATTTTATTATCCTTTTTATTGAAATCATCTCTAACATGTATTTTCTGAATTTCTCTGATATAACAGCTTAATTCTAATTCTTCTGGGCATAACTATTGCTAATATTACTTTTATACGTTTTTACACTTATTTTAATCCTGCTTAAATTGCAAAGCTTTTACTTAACATTTATTCGTTTTAAAAACATTTAACAACTTTTTAAAACATGTTAAACCACAGCATAGAGGCTACATATTCAAACAGCAGCCTTTCAACACAGCTTTAACCTAAATGTCTAAAATACTATGATGTACCCTAAAATAGACACTTGCTGCTCACCCAACAAATCTCAGTCTTGACTGTTTGCTATTTTATCAGAATAAGGGAGCGTGGCTGCCAGATTTTGGGAATTATGCAAATACCTCCATGCAAAAAACTCTATCACCTCAAAGTCTCTGTGTTATCCTAACGTTTTACCATACGTAATACACTTTCCCGCTCGGTCTCCCTACAGCCGGAGAGCCAACCGCAGTTTTAGACCTGCAGTTCTAGACGAGCCGTAGTTTTAGACATGCGCCACCTAGCGGCTTGGAATGTAACGACATCCAACTGCAGTTCTAGACCAGCCGTTACAGACCTGCAGTTCCAAGGCGTGCTGTAGTTTTAGCTGCTTGTATATTAATAATCAGTTGTATAAAGAGTTTATTTGTTAAATATGCCAATTGATTAACAGTTGTTTTAGCCAAATCTATAACTTAATTTCTTTGACCAGTTTTAAACGATAACGTACACCACATTTTGTATTTAAATTGAAGTAGTAAGCCCCATTTTTCCATTTTGTTTTAGATAGTTTTGATGAATTTGGTCATTTATACACACACACACACACACAACTTGTCTTTTGAAGAGATTTAATTTTTAATTATTTGAACGCAAAACTACTGGAGTACTGGCATATTTTGTATAAAAAAAACAAACAGCAAAAATGGCTTAATGTCCGGATGCATTCAGTGAGTAACTAAGTTTCCAAAATGTTCGAATCGCTTTTCTTTTACTCTTATATCTTAATTGGCATATTATACTTGTGGTTATTGCCACAGTAATTTGCACTGGAAGAGAGCTTTACCGGTCTTAATTGATCCCGCAAATCCTTAATTTTTTCTTACTTTTGTACTATTAGTATACAGTTTATTAGGACTAACCAATCTGTACATGTTGACTATTTTATCTAGTATAACAATAGTATAGGTGCACCTTGTTTATATTCATCATTAGGTTTACATTAATTATTAGCCATGCATTGCCACTGTAATGACACACTACAAAATGACACACTACATAGCAAAATGACATTGATTCAACATTGAAGTACCATCAGAAATAATATTGAATCAACATTGATTTCTGATGTTGATTCAGCATTGAAACTGCTTGTTGTCTGACATTGAATAAATGTTGAATAAACAACCAAGGCCAACTCAAAATCAACGCTCATTCAACATTAAAGTATCATCATGAATTATCATTGAATCAACATTGATTTCTGATGTTGATTTAGCATTGAAACTGCTCGTTATGTCTGACATTGAATAAATGTTAAATAAATGATTACAAATTTGTAGTTGATTTAATATTGATTTAAGTTACAATTGCATAGTTCATTCAGTAAACAGCAAAGGTCATCAGTGTAAAATCTTTATGTTGATGACAGGCTGCAGCTAAAACCAGCCAAAAAATAAATAAATAAAAATTCAAACATTCAAATGAATAAAGCAATTCAGCAATTTATTCAAATAGCAAATAGATCACTACAATGGGTACAACAAACTATATTCTGAAATAAAATAACACACATAAGAGTTACATATTACATAAGTTTATTTAACAGAACTGAGTTTTATATTATATTTGTAGCCTCGCTCTAAACTGAGATCATTTCTCTTTTCATTTTTTATTTCCAACACAGAAACAGTTGATTTCTATGGAAGCCCATTCCTGCCACCTAAAAAAATCCAGCATATTTTTTATTATTATGTAAACTGCTCTCTCATTATTTTGAGAAAGGAAGTCATTATTTTTAAGACAGTAAGTTATTATTTTGAAATACTATCTTAATATTGACTTAATATTTCAAAATATTGAGATAGTATCTCAAAATAATGACTTGCTTTCTCAAAATAATAAGATAGCAGTTTACTTAAAAGTTTACTAAAATAATGTGCTGGATTTTTTAGGTGGTGGAAATGGGCTTCCATAGATTTTTGAAGGTCCTTTTCTGTGGTAAAGAAGTGATGGTATGTGGTATTTTGCTTGGGGTGCGCACAGTGATTCAATTCAATTCAATTTTATTTCTATAGCGCATTTTACAACAAGGTTGTCACAAAGCAGCTTTACAGGAAAAACAGGTCCACACCTCTTATGAGCAGCACCACAGAGATGCCAATTGTTGTGGTGACACAGTGGCAAGGAAAAACTCCCTTTAGGAGAAAGAAACTTTGGAAGGAACCAAGACTCAGTCAGAGGAACCCATCCTACTCGGGTTGACCCGCTCAGTACAAACAAATAAACAAATAACAGAACAAAACAGTACAGAGAATTAGCTATAGCTAATGTTACAGGTACTAATTTATGAATATAAAAATGTGATGGGCACAAACTATAGAGCTTTGGCTAATATAGAAACAGATTTTGAGTGTGTTAATGTTAATCAGTGCAGGGTTGCAGAGCTGAAGTACAACACAGCGGGCAGTGGAGAGCCAGGCTGGGAACATCAGGAACAGGGCATCTCCATACATATAAAAGAGATAGAGAGAAAAAACAGAAAGGAAAGAAAGAGAAAAATTCCTGAAAGCTGGAACCACAAACGGACACATCCAGGCCGGCTGACCATCTCAGCACGAGAGAGAGAGAACAGAGAGGGGAGGGAAGACAAAAGGGGTTAGAATGGTTTTATTAAACTCAGCTGGAGTGGGATGGACACTTGGAGGCAGCAGCTCAGGACATAGGAGAGAAAGAGAAAGCAGATTAGGGCAGGGTTTAAATTTGCTAGATAAGCTGTAAGAGGAATAGCTACAGAAAATTACAGAAATTGCGATGAGACGTTATTCAATAACTTGAGCAAATAGAAATGTTTTGAGTCTAGATTTAAAGGTTGAGAGTGTGTCTGAGTCCCGTATATTAATATGTAGGCTATTCCAAAGTTGGGGAGTTTTATAAAAGAAAGCTCTTCCTCCTGCATAGTTTTTTCTAATACGCGGGACTAATAACAGGCCAGCGTCTTGGGAGCGGAGTGAATGTGGCGGATTATGAGGTGTAAGAAGTTCCTGTAGATAATGCCGGGCCAGACCATTGAGGGATTTATATGTCAGGAGGAGTATTTTATAATCTATACGAAATTTAACAGGTAGCCAGTGCAGGGATGAAAGAATAGGTGTAATGTGATCAAACTTTCTAGCTCTAGTAAGCATTCTTGCAGTTGCATTCTGAACTAGCTGAAGTTTATGGAGTAATTTATGTGGACTTCCAGCCAACAACGCGTTGCAGTAATCCAGCGTCGAGGTAATGAATGAATGCACCAGCTTCTCAGCATCTTCCAGAGAGTGTATACTGCGGATTTTAACTATATTTCGTAAATGAAAGAATGCAATTTTGACTATGCTACATATGTGAGCATCAAACGAGAGAATTGGGTCAAAGATGACCCCTGTTACGCCCTCACTATGTTCCCCGTTTCCTAGTGTGTTTCTCTTGTACTTTTCCATTACGTGTGTAATTTGTAGCTCCGCCCCTTCCCCAGGTGTTTCTAATTATAGTGTGTTTTATGTTACTATAAATAGCCCTCCTCTGCCACCTTGTCTTCTGTCGGTCTTTGCACCTTCCTCTGTCGTTTGTCTCGCCACGTTTACTATTGTTTACTACGTCACGTTATTGCTCTTTCTATGTTCTTGTATTTACACGCTCTTGTTTATTTCTAGTCACGGTTATTTCCTGTTTGTTTCTTTGTTTATTTTGTATATATATATTCGTTTTTATCCCTGTATATATCCCTAACCTTGGTTTGTACTTATCTGTTTAGTTTAGCTCTGTGTTGGTTTTCCCTGTTTGTTTATGTATATATATATATATATTCGTTATTCCCCTGTTTATTTGTTATTTATTAAAGTATTGTTCTTACCCGCTTATAAATCCGCCTCCCGTCTCATCCCCGCGTCACATAAAGACCGACCATATGGATTTTGCAGGTAACCCTTGGGCTGGATGCAAGCTGGCCATCCGTCACGCTCCCTTTGGGACCTCGGCGCAGGATAATAGGCCTTCGGCCTCGGTCACGGTGCTCTAAGAGGTCCCAGGATCCGGAGGATTTTCTTGGGGGGGGGCTAACGGTTGGGGCCATCGGCCTCGCTCCTAACCGCGAGGTAGGCAAGGCGGGCAGAAACGCGGGCTGTGAGGACTATTTCTGGGATTACGTGGACCTCCTCGCAGCCGCGTCCAGTTCGGAGGACGAGTTGTACTGTCCGACGAGAGCCCGCTTGCCGCCGCTTGCGGAGGCTATCCTCCACCCGCCTCCCAGGGCGCGCTCCACCTCGGCGGCTCCGCAGCTAGCTTCAGCGGCTAACCAGCTAGCATCTCCGGCGGCTGCAGCTCCAAGCTTCTCCAAGGCTACGCGGCTAACTCAGCTAGCATCTCCAGCGGCTGCAGCTCCAAGCTTCTCCAAGGCTACGCGGCTAACTCAGTTAGCATCTCCGGCGGCTGCAGCTCCAAGCTTCTCCAAGGCTACGCGGCTAACTCAGGTAGCATCTCCGGCGGCTGCAGCTCCAAGCTTCTCCACGGCTCATGTTTCTTTGGCTGCTACGGCGCTTTCCTCTCCGGCTGCAGCGGCACCTGCTTCTCCTACGGCGGCAGATCCAGCCTCCTCGGCGGCCGCCCAGCCACGCTCCGATGCGCTGGACTCTTCCGGGGAATCAGCAGCTCCAGTCCGGGTTTTCGAGGCTCCGAGGGCGGCAGCAGATCTCCGCTCCAAGGTTTCCATGGCTACGGCACTACACTCTACTGCTCCTGCCGCCCCGGAACCTGAATATGCTGCGGTGAAATCAAGTCAAGTCTCCGTGCTCTCTTCAGCAGCCCAAGTCTCCACACAGACACCTACTGCCCAAGGGTCCAAGTTTGTTCACGTGAGTGTTCCTGTGCCAGCGGTGCCCACCGCCAATGTTCCTGTGCCAGCGGTGCCCACCGCCAATGTTCCTGTGCCAGCGGTGCCCACCGCCTATGTTCCTGTGCCAGCGGTGCCCACCGCCTATGTTCCTGTGCCAGCGGTGCCCACCGCCCATGCTACGATACCAGCGGTGCCCACCGCCAATGTTCCTGTGCCAGCGGTGCCCACCGCCTATGTTCCTGTGCCAGCGGTGCCCACCGCTCCTGCTACGATGCCAGCGGTGCCCACCGCTCCTGCTACGATGCCAGCGATGCCCACCGCTCCTGCTACGATGCCAGCGGTGCCAGACACCGTCCATGTTCCTGTGCCAGCGGTGCCCACCGTCCATGTGCCGATGCCAGCGGTGCCCACCGTCCATGTTCCTGTGCCAGCGGTGTCCACTGCCCATGTGCCAAAGCCAGCAGTGCCCACCGTCCATGTCCCCGTGCCAGCGGTGCCTACCGCTCCAGCGCCGACCACGCCGCCAGCCCCAGCTGCTCAAGTCGCCGCTACGGCAGCTCCTGCTGCCCGAGACGCCGCACCGTCAGCTCCTGCTGCCCGAGTCGCCGCACCGCCAGCTCCTGCTGCCCGAGTCGCCGCGCCTCCAGCTTCTGCTGCCCAAGCCGTCGCATCGCCAGCGAGGCCCGTCACCACACCCACGCCTATCCCGGCACCCAGGACTAAGTTTCACCCCAAGCCCCGTGTGCCCAGGTCTGCCCCAAGGCCCCCGGACTCCAGCCCAAGAACTTTGCCCAGGCTGGCTCCATGGACTACCCCACAGACTTTAGCCAGTCCTGGGCATCCCCAAGTGGTTCTGGTCCCCATGTCGCTTCCTGTTCTAGTCCCCGTGTCTGTCTATGTTCCGGTTCCTGTCCTGTCTGGTTTGTCTGTGCCTGTTCCTGTCACTGTTTTCGTGTCCGTTCCTGTCAATGTTTTGGTTCCCGTTCCCATGTCTAGTCCTGTCCAGTCACCTGTCGTGTCTCACGTCCAGTCATCGTCCCCTGTCCAGTTTCCTGTCCAGTCTCCTGTCTTGCCCAATGTCCAGCCTCCAGTCACGTCCCCTGTTCCGTCTCCTTTCTTTGTCAAGTCTTCTGTCCCATCTCCTGTTTTGTCTCAAGTCAAGTCCCCGTTCTCGTCTCTTGTGTTTCCCGGCCTCTCCCCGCCGCCGGCCCCCGGGGTTCGTTTTTACGCGCCTCGGGAGCTGCGCGTTTAGGGAGGGGCTTCTGTTACGCCCTCGCTATGTTCCCCGTTTCCTAGTGTGTTTCTCTTGTACTTTTCCATTACGTGTGTGTAATTTGTAGCTCCGCCCCTTCCCCAGGTGTTTCTAATTATAGTGTGTTTTATGTTACTATAAATAGCCCTCCTCTGCCACCTTGTCTTCTGTCGGTCTTTGCACCTTCCTCTGTCGTTTGTCTCGCCACGTTTACTATTGTTTACTACGTCACGTTATTGCTCTTTCTATGTTCTTGTATTTACACGCTCTTGTTTATTTCTAGTCACGGTTATTTCCTGTTTGTTTCTTTGTTTATTTTGTATATATATATTCGTTTTTATCCCTGTATATATCCCTAACCTTGGTTTGTACTTATCTGTTTAGTTTAGCTCTGTGTTGGTTTTCCCTGTTTGTTTATGTATATATATATTTATTCGTTATTCCCCTGTTTGTTTATCTGTTTATTTGTTATTTATTAAAGTATTGTTCTTACCCGCTTATAAATCCGCCTCCCGTCTCATCCCCGCGTCACAACCCCAAGGTTTCTCACAGTTTTACCAGGTATAATTAAGTGACCGTCTATGTCTAGAGTACATTTTCAACATTTATGTTTTTATCAGTATTAGGACCTAATAGAAGGACCTCAGTCTTATCAGAATTAAGTAAGAGAAAGTTGTGTCTCATCCAATTTTTAATGTCTTTAATGCAGTCTGTTATTTGATTTAGACACAGGTCCTCATTGGGTTTGGCAGATATGTAAAGTTGCGTGTCATCAGCATAGCAGTGAAAGTTAATACCATGCCTACGGATGATTTTACCCAGCGGTAACATGTAAAGAGTATTGATCCCTGAGGGACACCATATTTTACTCTAGACTGATAAGAGCACACTGGAATTGATATCTCAGATAAGATCTGAACCAGCTGAGGGCAGATCCTTTATTTCCTATATTTTCTAACCTATCAAGCAGAATAGAATGATCTATGGTGTTGAAGGCAGCACTAAGATCTAGTAGTACAAGGATAGCAGTACTACTACCTTTATCAAGAGCTGAAAGTAAGTCATTAGTTACTATAAGTAGAGCTGTTTCAGTGCTATGGTTTTGTCTAAATCCAGATTGAAAAACCTCATGAATACTTTTGCTTTGTAGATACAGGCACAGCTGCTTAAACACAATTTTATCTAAGATTTTGGCTATAAAGGGAAGATTAGAAATTGGTCTATAACTAACAAGCTTACGGGGGTCCAGATTTGGCTTTTTGATAATGGGCTTAACGACCGCCAATTTAAGAGAGTTGGTTATTTTTTGTCTAACGTTGTTTGTTAACATCAAAGAACTTCATGAAATCATTACAAAAAATGTCGGCAGGGATAACGGAGCTAGTTTGTTTTTGACTGCCAGTGAGTTTAGCCACAGTAGTGAAAAGGAATCTAGGGATTGTCTCTGTTCTTCTCAATAAGCGCTGAGTTTTTTGTATTCTGTCAGACTATGCTGCCATGCGAGCCGGGAAAATTCCAGTTATGTTTGTCGCCATTTACGTTCAAAGTTACGAGCGGTTCATGTTCATGGGACGGAAGGGAGATAGGTAAGTCGGGCAGGTTATTTATAAACGCATAAGCAAATGACGTTGTTATTTTAGGCTTGCTGATATAGCGTGGTGGGAGGAGGATATTTTGATTAAGAACTATTTCAAACATAATTAAATAGTGAGTTTTGAGTTATACCCATCATTTAAAGCGATATAAAACATAATTAAATAGTGATCAGATATTGAGTAATGTTGCGAAAGAGTACCTGTATTTTCAGCCTCGATACCCAGTGTCAAAACTAAGTCTAATGTATGACTACATCGGTGAGTGGGGCCAATAACATTTTTGTTTGAAGCCTAGTGTAACAGAGTTAAAAAGAACTGCATAAAATTATATGAATTCTCACAAAATTATTATTATATTAACCTTAACTTTAGTAAAAAAAAGTTATTTTTTTTTACTCCTGTTGGAGGTTGGTTAATGTATTTTAACAGTGAAAAGGTAGTTATTTTTCCCTGCACCAGCAAGGCAACTGCATGTTTTTTTTTTGTTGATTGTCCCTCTGCGCCCCCCGTAGCTCCAGAGGAGCTTGCAAGCAGCGCAGGAGGTAAGCGGAGCTGACAAGCTCCGTAAAATAATGCTGTTTTAGGCAGATATAGATATTTTTGAGACAAATTACTGGCAAAATTAGGTTTTATATCAGTTCTGGTCACACTTCTATACATTTTTATTGAGTATTGAAGCATATTTTGCCTTATAATTACTTATTTCTGCCCCAGTTGGGTTTTCAGTTCTGAGTTACTGCCGTTTTGGCGCTAAAGCACTACATGTGCCTGAAAATGTATGCTCATGTGCTGTATTTTCCTTTGTTACATATTTTATAGATATACATGCAGTTGCAGTCACTAAATAATCGGCTGGGATTATTTGTTTGTGTATATGTGCAGGTATGTTGTGGTTCTGTTCATTTAATTAGTGTACATGTTCTCTCCTGTTATATATATAATATAATTTTTTATATATATATTTTATATATACCGTATTTTTCGGACTATAAGGCGCACCGTATTATAAGACGCACTATCAAAGAACGCCTATTTTCTGCTATTTTTCCATACATAGGGCGCATCGCATTATAAGGCGCGTTAAGTGACACTAGAAAGGGTGCCTATATCAAAGTGAACAGGGGTGGCGCCATGTTTCCCTTCCCCCACCGGGGGTGGTCGCTTGCCGGTGGAGCGTCTCAGTATACAAATCTAGCTCTTTCAAAGTCAAACGAGTGCTGGATATTAATCTACACAGATTCCTCTCCTGAAAACTGTTTATTTGGGTGAGTAACGTGCTTCAGTTTATTTACAGTAAGCTTAGATTTCCAGATGTCCACTAAGGCTTGCTGCACCAGCGTTAGCATAGCTATCCGCTAGCACGCTAGCTAGTCACCTAAACTAGTAAAGTTAACCCAAACTTAAACGACAGCGTTACACTGAGTAATCCTGCGTGTTCTGGTAAGACAGTGAGATATTAGCTAGCGATTCGTCCCCCGTAGCTTGTTTTAACACGGTAAACAAGCAGATTACAGGCTGATAAAACTCACCTCTGAGAGAGTTAGCGCTTAGCATCTAGCTAATGCTAGCCAGGCAAAGCAGCACAGACTTACAGGCCGATAACTCACCTCTGAACGGTGAACGCTTAGCGATTAGCATCTAACTCTAATAATACTGCTCCAGCAGTATTAAAAGTGCTAAATTTAGAAAATACTGATCTCTGAACAGTGAAAAAGCTAGCTAGCTAAGCGGTTAGCATCTAGCTAATGCTATTGCTGCTCCAGCCTCGGAGCGGCACGGCTCTGCACGGAGTGTGTGTTTACTGCTCCTTACACCTGACGGGTAAAATTTAGATAATACTGATCTCTGAACAGTGAATAAGCTAGCTAATGCTATTTGCTGCTCCAGCCTCGGAGCTGCACGGCTCTGGACTCTGTATAGCACTGAAACTCTGTATAACGCTGCACGGAGTGTGTGTTTACTGCTCCTTACAACCGGACGAGTAAAATTTAGATAATACTGATCTCAGTGAATAAGCTAGCTAGCTTAGCGGTTAGCATCTAGCTAATGCTATTGCTGCTCAGCCTCGGAGCTGCACGGCTCTGGACTCTGTATAGCACTGAAACTCTCTATAACGCTGCACGGAGTGTGTGTTTACTGCTCCTTACAACCTGACGAGTAAAATCCATACAAAAGGCGCACCGTATTATAAGACGCACTGTCAATTTTTGTGAAAATTAAAAGTTTTTAAGTGCGCCTTATAGTCCGAAAAATACGGTATATAAAAAAAACCTCTTTCTCTCTCTATATATAAAAAAAACCTTTCTCTCTCAAAAAAAAGAAAGAAAGAAGAAGTAAACGAGAGATTTAAAAAAGTATATACTTTGTCTGACTGTAGTACTAAAAGGAAAAAAAAACTATACGATCACATGTAACAGATTAAGCTGCTTATTTTATTTTATTTTCTTATTTTATTTTATTTTCTTATTTTTTTGTGCAGCTATATGTGTATTCAGTTCTTTTTATACTGTTTGTGCATGTAAAGCGCTGGAGAGGAGCTTGCAAGCAGCGCAGGAGATATACATGCAGTTGCAGTCACTAAATAATCGGCTGGGATTATTTGTTTGTGTATATGTGCAGATGTGCAGAGTAATAAAGACCAGAGGAGAGAAAGAGACAGCCTGCCTCCCCGCAGCTTTCTAACATCACACCAAAGGGTCTAACAAGTGTAATAGGGCAGCAGAGGAGCCGCCACACTAGAGCATCTAAGACTGATTTAAACGCAATTTTTAGTGGATCCTGATCCTTTTGTGAATATTAAAGTCTCCAACAATAACAACCTTATCAGAAAGAAGAGTTACTGCTGCTAGAAAGTCAGCAAATTCACTGATTAAATTTGAGTATGGTCCAGGAGGACGATACAGTGTTATTAGCAGAAATGAATGCTGCGTTTTGAAAGCAGGAGAACTTCAAACGACTTAGCATTAAATCCTGAGTTTTGAGTTATACCAATCATTGAATCATAAATTGTGGCTATACCACCACGACCAGAGCTGCGTGGGTAACTGAAATAGCTAAAACCTGGGGGGTAGACTCATTTAAAGCGATACATTCATCGGGTTAACCCAGGTTTCACACAGACATATTGCAGTAAGGTGATTATCAGTAATAATATTATTAACAATAACTGATTTAGGTTCTAGTAATCTTATATTTAATAGCCCTAGTTTAATACGGATTATAAGATTATTAAAACAGATTTTCTGACCTTTTCGTTTTCGAGCTACACGGGGGACAGACACAGTCTCAATCCTTAACGGTATAGCTGCACTTGTATCTGAAAAAGGCACATAATTATAACTCGCGGCCTTATGAACAGGAAAGTGGCAAGATAAATCATTAGAACTATGTATATTACTAAACTGCCCATTGCTTAGACCACTAACCTGGCCAGTGAAGGAGGCGACGGAGACGAGCTGAGGACCTCATACCGGTTTGCGAACGCAAAATCCGGCTGAGAAGGTGAAGGGTGAAACCCGCTTTCCTCGGCCGCACTGGCGCTTCCAGGCCCCTCCCGGAGTGGGGTTGAAGATGACGACTGCCGGGGTCTGCCGCGCTGGCAGCTCCGTGGTGGAGACGGCCGCGAATGAGGCATCGTGGGACTCCTCCAGCCTCGTCTTCTGCCGGTGGAGCTCCGACCGCCTCTCGAGCAGGCACTTGATCCGGCGATCCAGTCAGGTGAGCTCCTCGCTGAGCGTCACGGTCGCCATTACCTCAAAGTAAGCACAAAAAACAGCAGCAGAAATGGAGTAATAACACTAAAACGCAATAACACTGGTTTAACTAGGTGGCACATCTGTTTCCCTCCAGGTTTTCCTAAAAGTAGAACACTAACTCTTCATATAATGGGTATTTGTTCTGGCCCAATATAAAAAAAGTTCTTCAAAAATCACACTGGAATCACGGCTTATTAATTTTTTTTTGTGCAAAATGGCTCGTATGGCGTTGCCAATTATTTTTTTAAGTATAAGTTAACTAAGTATAAAATCAGCTTGGGCAAGGCTAATTCCAGGTTTTCCTTAAAGTAGGAGACTAGGTGGCAGCAGACATGCACACCATTTATATTTTGGATACAGTGCCAATTCTAGTGAATATTACATTTTATATATTTAAAAAATCATTAGAATTTAAACCGAATTACACAGAACAATAAAAACAAGTGTGTATGATACAGTTAGGTGGCAACAAACACACACATGCTTTATATTTATGATACAGTGCCAATTCTACATATTATTAAATTATATATATTTTAAAATTCAATAGCTTTTAAACTCAATTACACAGAATAATAAAAATAAGTGTGTATGATACAGCTAGGTGGCAGCAAACACGCTCACTCTTTATATTTATGATACAGTGCCAATTCTACTAATTATTAAATTTTATACATTTTAAAATTCAATAGCTTTCAAACCGAATTACACAGAACAATAAAAATAAATGTGTATGATACAGCTAGGTGGCAACAAACACACACACACTCTTTAAAATTTGGATACATTGCCAATTCTACTAATTATTAAATTTTATATATTTGAAAATTCAATAGCGTTTACACCAAATCACACAGAACAATAAAAACTAGTGTGTATGATACAGCTAGGTGGCAATAAACACACACACTCTTTAAAATTTGGATACACTGCCAATTCTACTAATTATTAAATTATATACATTTTAAAATTCAATAGCTTTTAAACTCAATTACACAGAATAAAAAAATATTGGATACAGTGAGCCATAGTATAAACAACATAGTATAAACCATAGTTTTAGCCATAATATAAATAACGCTAAAAATAGCTGTGTATGACACAAGTCGGTGTAAAATAAAGGGTGTTATGCAAATTTGGTTATGTAAAACCAAAACATCACGGCTCTGGACTCTGTATAGCACTGAAACTCTGTATAACGCTGCACGGAGTGTGTGTTTACTGCTCCTTACAACCGGACGAGTAAAATTTAGATAATACTGATCTCAGTGAATAAGCTAGCTAGCTTAGCGGTTAGCATCTAGCTAATGCTATTGCTGCTCAGCCTCGGAGCTGCACGGCTCTGGACTCTGTATAGCACTGAAACTCTCTATAACGCTGCACGGAGTGTGTGTTTACTGCTCCTTACAACCTGACGAGTAAAATCCATACAAAAGGCGCACCGTATTATAAGACGCACTGTCAATTTTTGTGAAAATTAAAAGTTTTTAAGTGCGCCTTATAGTCCGAAAAATACGGTATATAAAAAAAACCTCTTTCTCTCTCTATATATAAAAAAAACCTTTCTCTCTCAAAAAAAAGAAAGAAAGAAGAAGTAAACGAGAGATTTAAAAAAGTATATACTTTGTCTGACTGTAGTACTAAAAGGAAAAAAAAAACTATACGATCACATGTAACAGATTAAGCTGCTTATTTTATTTTATTTTCTTATTTTATTTTATTTTCTTATTTTTTTGTGCAGCTATATGTGTATTCAGTTCTTTTTATACTGTTTGTGTATGTAAAGCGCTGGAGAGGAGCTTGCAAGCAGCGCAGGAGATATACATGCAGTTGCAGTCACTAAATAATCGGCTGGGATTATTTGTTTGTGTATATGTGCAGATGTGCAGAGTAATAAAGACCAGAGGAGAGAAAGAGACAGCCTGCCTCCCCGCAGCTTTCTAACATCACACCAAAGGGTCTAACAAGTGTAATAGGGCAGCAGAGGAGCCGCCACACTAGAGCATCTAAGACTGATTTAAACGCAATTTTTAGTGGATCCTGATCCTTTTGTGAATATTAAAGTCTCCAACAATAACAACCTTATCAGAAAGAAGAGTTACTGCTGCTAGAAAGTCAGCAAATTCACTGATTAAATTTGAGTATGGTCCAGGAGGACGATACATTGTTATTAGCAGAAATGAATGCTGCGTTTTGAAAGCAGGAGAACTTCAAACGACTTAGCATTAAATCCTGAGTTTTGAGTTATACCAATCATTGAATCATAAATTGTGGCTATACCACCACGACCAGAGCTGCGTGGGTAACTGAAATAGCTAAAACCTGGGGGGTAGACTCATTTAAAGCGATACATTCATCGGGTTAACCCAGGTTTCACACAGACATATTGCAGTAAGGTGATTATCAGTAATAATATTATTAACAATAACTGATTTAGGTTCTAGTAATCTTATATTTAATAGCCCTAGTTTAATACGGATTATAAGATTATTAAAACAGATTTTCTGACCTTTTCGTTTTCGAGCTACACGGGGGACAGACACAGTCTCAATCCTTAACGGTATAGCTGCACTTGTATCTGAAAAAGGCACATAATTATAACTCGCGGCCTTATGAACAGGAAAGTGGCAAGATAAATCATTAGAACTATGTATATTACTAAACTGCCCATTGCTTAGACCACTAACCTGGCCAGTGAAGGAGGCGACGGAGACGAGCTGAGGACCTCATACCGGTTTGCGAACGCAAAATCCGGCTGAGAAGGTGAAGGGTGAAACCCGCTTTCCTCGGCCGCACTGGCGCTTCCAGGCCCCTCCCGGAGTGGGGTTGAAGATGACGACTGCCGGGGTCTGCCGCGCTGGCAGCTCCGTGGTGGAGACGGCCGCGAATGAGGCATCGTGGGACTCCTCCAGCCTCGTCTTCTGCCGGTGGAGCTCCGACCGCCTCTCGAGCAGGCACTTGATCCGGCGATCCAGTCAGGTGAGCTCCTCGCTGAGCGTCACGGTCGCCATTACCTCAAAGTAAGCACAAAAAACAGCAGCAGAAATGGAGTAATAACACTAAAACGCAATAACACTGGTTTAACTAGGTGGCACATCTGTTTCCCTCCAGGTTTTCCTAAAAGTAGAACACTAACTCTTCATATAATGGGTATTTGTTCTGGCCCAATATAAAAAAAGTTCTTCAAAAATCACACTGGAATCACGGCTTATTAATTTTTTTTTGTGCAAAATGGCTCGTATGGCGTTGCCAATTATTTTTTAAGTATAAGTTAACTAAGTATAAAATCAGCTTGGGCAAGGCTAATTCCAGGTTTTCCTTAAAGTAGGAGACTAGACCACGGTAAAGTTAGTTTCATTTTTGATATTCGACTTTTCGGCTCTAATAACTTCTGAACGGAGGATGGTAGCCAGCAGATACTTACATAATCAGGACAGTACGACCACAGAGAGTGACGCACACCCTTCCTTTTACTGTTTGGGTGAAATTTGCGCCCTTTTAGCGTTAATACCGAAAAACTAAGCGCACTTTTCCTGTCAGAATAAAATGCATGTACTTCTAGACCACCTCTACATCTGTACACACTCATTTATTTACCTCCAAATCACTTCAGTGCATAAAAATGCCTATTAATGTTCCCACATAAGAATAGATGGCTTTAAGAAAAAAAAACACCAATAGCTCCATATCCTTAGGGTTCATACACATCAGAATAACGGGGATGTATACTTTGAGTCATGAGGAAAATTGCACACCCATTAATATTATGCAAAATGCTCAATTTTTTATTATATTTTATATATTCACAAATTCAATAGCATTTCAGCAACTGTGTATGTCACAGCTAGGTGGCAGCAGACATGCACACCATTTATATTTTGGATACAGTGCCAATTCTAGTGAATATTACATTTTATATATTTAAAAAATCATTAGAATTTAAACCGAATTACACAGAACAATAAAAACAAGTGTGTATGATACAGTTAGGTGGCAACAAACACACACATGCTTTATATTTATGATACAGTGCCAATTCTACATATTATTAAATTATATATATTTTAAAATTCAATAGCTTTTAAACTCAATTACACAGAATAATAAAAATAAGTGTGTATGATACAGCTAGGTGGCAGCAAACACGCTCACTCTTTATATTTATGATACAGTGCCAATTCTACTAATTATTAAATTTTATACATTTTAAAATTCAATAGCTTTCAAACCGAATTACACAGAACAATAAAAATAAATGTGTTTGATACAGCTAGGTGGCAACAAACACACACACACTCTTTAAAATTTGGATACATTGCCAATTCTACTAATTATTAAATTTTATATATTTGAAAATTCAATAGCGTTTACACCAAATCACACAGAACAATAAAAACTAGTGTGTATGATACAGCTAGGTGGCAATAAACACACACACTCTTTAAAATTTGGATACACTGCCAATTCTACTAATTATTAAATTATATACATTTTAAAATTCAATAGCTTTTAAACTCAATTACACAGAATAAAAAAATATTGGATACAGTGAGCCATAGTATAAACAACATAGTATAAACCATAGTTTTAGCCATAATATAAATAACGCTAAAAATAGCTGTGTATGACACAAGTCAGTGTAAAATAAAGGGTGTTATGCAAATTTGGTTATGTAAAACCAAAACATCAAAAGAAAACTTTTTACTCTCTGTGGTCATTTTGTTGTCATTTGCTAGCTACCATCATCCATTCAAAAGTTCTTACGGTGACTTTGAGTCATGGGCAGAACTGCACACCCTTTAATTTTGGAAATTGACCAATAGCTTATAATGTCCTCGGCAATATTTATTCTAACAGAGAGCATACAGTACATTTAACTGTACATTAATAAAAAAAAGTTTAAATGTAGTTGTGTTTGTAACAGTTTTATGTAATTATGTAATATTATGTATTATATGTTTGTATAATGTATAACATTCAGTTAGTTACATGGTATACCTTAATCATTACATTACCTTGTTATTAAATAATCCACCTATTTATTTTTGTCTCAAATATCAAATTAATAATACATGTATTATGACCACAGAGAGTAAAAAGTTTTCTTTTGATGTTTTGGTTTTACATAACCAAATTTGCATAACACCCTTAATTTTACACCGACTTGTGTCATACACAGCTATTTTTAGCGTTATTTATATTATGGCTAAAACTATGGTTTATACTATGTTGTTTATACTATGGCTCACTGTATCCAATATTTTTTTATTCTGTGTAATTGAGTTTAAAAGCTATTGAATTTTAAAATGTATATAATTTAATAATTAGTAGAACTGGCAGTGTATCCAAATTTTAAAGAGTGTGTGTGTTTATTGCCACCTAGCTGTATCATACACACTAGTTTTTTTGTTCTGTGTGATTTGGTGTAAAAGCTATTGAATTTTCAAATATATAAAATTTAATAATTAGTAGAATTGGCAATGTATCCAAATTTTAAAGAGTGTGTGTGTTTGTTGCCACCTAGCTGTATCATACACATTTATTTTTATTGTTCTGTGTAATTCGGTTTGAAAGCTATTGAATTTTAAAATGTATAAAATTTAATAAAAAGTAGAATTGGCAGTGTATCATAAATATAAATGGTGTGTGTGTCTGCTGCCACCTAGCTGTATCATACACACTTGTTTTTATTATTCTGTGTGATTCGGTTTGAAAGCTACTACATTTTAAAATATATAAAATTTAATAATTCGTAGAATTGGCAGTGTATCATAAATATAAAGTGTGTGTGTGTTTGTTGCCACCTAGCTGTATCATACACACTTGTTTTTATTATTCTGTGTGATTCGGTTTGAAAGCTATTACATTTTAAAATGTATATAATTTAATAATTAGTAGAATTGGCAATGTATCCAAATTTCAAAGAGTGTGTGTGTTTCCTGACACCTAGCTGTATCATACACACTTATTTTTAGTGTTCTGTGTAATTCGGTTTAAATTCTATTGATTTTTTAAATACACTGCTCAAAAAAATAAAGGGAACACTCAAATAACACATCCTAGATCTGAATGAATGAAATATTCTCATTGAATACTTTGTTCTGTACAAAGTTGAATGTGCTGACAACAAAATCACACAAAAATCATTTAATGGAAATCAAATGTATTAACCAATGGAGGCCTGGATTTGGAGCCACACACAAAATTAAAGTGAAAAAACACACTACAGGCTGATCCAACTTTAATGTAATGTCCTTAAAACAAGTCAAAATGAGGCTCAGTATTGTGTGTGGCCTCCACGTGCCTGTATGACCTCCCTACAACGCCTGGGCATGCTCCTGATGAGGTGGCGGATGGTCTCCTGAGGGATCTCCTCCCAGACCTGGACTAAAGCATCCGCCAACTCCTGGACAGTCTGTGGTGCAACGTGACGTTGGTGGATGGAGCGAGACATGATGTCCCAGATGTGCTCAATCGGATTCAGGTCTGGGGAACGGGCGGGCCAGTCCATAGCTTCAATGCCTTCATCTTGCAGGAACTGCTGACACACTCCAGCCACATGAGGTCTAGCATTGTCCTGCATTAGGAGGAACCCAGGGCCAACCGCACCAGCATATGGTCTCACAAGGGGTCTGAGGATCTCATCTCGGTACCTAATGGCAGTCAGGCTACCTCTGGTGAGCACATGGAGGGCTGTGCGGCCCTCCAAAGAAATGCCACCCCACACCATTACTGACCCACTGCCAAACCGGTCATGCTGAAGGATGTTGCAGGCAGCAGACCGCTCTCCACGGCGTCTCCAGACTCTGTCACGTCTGTCATGTGCTCAGTGTGAACCTGCTTTCATCTGTGAAGAGCACAAGGCGCCAGTGGCGAATTTGCCAATCCTGGTGTTCTCTGGCAAATGCCAAGCATCCTGCACGGTGTTGGGCTGTGAGCACAACCCCCATCTGTGGACGTCGGGCCCTCATACCATCCTCATGGAGTCGGTTTCTAACCGTTTGTGCAGACACATGCACATTTGTGGCCTGCTGGAGGTCATTTTGCAGGGCTCTGGCAGTGCTCCTCCTGTTCCTTCTTGCACAAAGGCGGAGGTAGCGGTCCTGCTGCTGGGTTGTTGCCCTCCTACGGCCTCCTCCACGTCTCCTGGTGTACTGGCCTGTCCCCTGGTAGCGCCTCCAGCCTCTGGACACTACGCTGACAGACACAGCAAACCTTCTTGCCACAGCTCGCATTGATGTGCCATCCTGGATGAGCTGCACTACCTGAGCCACTTGTGTGGGTTGTAGAGTCCGTCTCATGCTACCACGAGTGTGAAAGAACCACCAACATTCAAAACTGACCAAAACATCAGCCAGACAGCATAGGTTCTGAGAAGTGGTCTGTGGTCCCCACCTGCAGAACCACTCCTTTATTGAGTGTGTCTTGCTAATTGCCAATAATTTCCACATGTTGTCTATTCCATTTGCACAACAGCAGGTGAAATTGATTGTCAATCAGTGTTGCTTCCTAAGTGGACAGTTTAATTTCACAGAAGTTTGATTTACTTGGAGTTATATTGTGTTATTTGAGTGTTCCCTTTATTTTTTTGAGCAGTGTATATAAAATGTAATATTCACTAGAATTGGCACTGTATCCAAAATATAAATGGTGTGCATGTCTGCTGCCACCTAGCTGTGACATACACAGTTGCTGAAATGCTATTGAATTTGTGAATATATAAAATATAATAAAAAATTAGAGCATTTTGCATAATATTAATGGGTGTGCAATTTTCCTCATGACTCAAAGTATACATCCCCGTTATTCTGATGTGTATGAACCCTAAGGATATGGAGCTATTGGTGTTTTTTTTTCTTAAAGCCATATATTCTTATGTGGGAACATTAATAGGCATTTTTATGCACTGAAGTGATTTGGAGGTAAATAAATGAGTGTGTACAGATGTAGAGGTGGTCTAGAAGTACATGCATTTTATTCTGACAGGAAAAGTGCGCTTAGTTTTTCGGTATTAACGCTAAAAGGGCGTTGCGCAAATTTCACCCAAACAGTAAAAGGAAGGGTGTGCGTCACTCTCTGTGGTCGTACTGTCCTGATTATGTAAGTATCTGCTGGCTACCATCCTCCGTTCAGAAGTTATTAGAGCCGAAAAGTCGAATATCAAAAATGAAACTAACTTTACCGTGGTGGAGACTAGAACTCTGAATGGGTATCTGTTCTGGCTCAAGATTTTAAAAATCCTTTAAAATAACACTGGATCATCTGCCTTTTGTGTGCAATGGCTTTTAAAATACACTGTATTGAATAATTGCTTATTATATATTACATTATTAATTATATATTAAATAATAAAACAATATTTTACAGTATAAAATTAGCTCGCCAGGTAGGAGGCTAATTCTCTATTTAGGATATTTCCTTCTTAGGAAATGAATGAATTACACTAGAACAGCAAATTCATGTTGTAAGTAAAACTGGAAAAAATAAGTGATGGAAGATCGTGTATATAAAATGACATTTAGTAACATACGGTATATTTACATTGTTAATAAACAGCTGTACCGCTTTTCTTCATTCTATCTCCTTCACTATTAATGTATGAGGTGTATACCATGATCTGCGCAGCAGCGGGGTTTGTGTGAGCTACGAATATCAAACCAACTTCAGCCGGGGGATACGAGGCAGCGAATATAGAGCCAACCGAATCTGGAGCTGCGAATATCAAACCAACTTCAGCCTCGTATTACACCGCACATACACAACAAAAATAATCCCAGCTGATTATTAAGCGTCTGCAACTGCATATACATCTCCTGCGCTGCATTAAAGCTCCTCTGGGGAGCTTTTCATACACATAGAGTAAGAAGAATCTCTGAAAACAAACATTGCTACATAAAAAATAAATGAAATAAAATAAAATACATTTTAATAAAATATTCAGCTTAGTCTTGATCGTATAGTTAGTTTTTTTAGTACTAGAGTCAGACAGAGTAAGTTTTCTTCCTTATCTCTCGTATATTTCTTTTTCTTTTTAGAGATAGAGATTTTTTTTAACAGGACAGAACATTTACATTAATTAAATAAACAGAACCACAACATATCTGCACATACACAACAAAAATAATCCCAACCGATTATTAAACGTCTGCAACTGCATATACATCTATAAAACCTGGAACAAAGGAAAATTCAGCACATGAGCTACAGTTTCAGGCTCATTCTCTAACATGTAGTGTTTTGGCGCCAAAACGGCTATACCTCAGAGCTGATAACCCCGCTAGAATGCACAGAAGTGTTACTACAACTGATATAACACATTATTTTGACAGTAACTTTTCTCAAAAATACTTATATTTGCATAAACCAGCACTTTTTCACGGAGCTCATCAGCTGTGCTTACCTCCTGCGCCGCACTCAAACTCCTCTGGAGTTATGGGGGCGCGGGGGATAATTAGTAAAATAAACACACGCAGTTGCCTTGTTGGTGCAGGGAATTGTAGTTCAAAATAAAAGCACAGAAAAAATAATTACCTTTTTACTGTTACATCACATCAACCCACTTCCAACAGGAGTATAAAAGAGAGTATATAACGAGAGTATATTTTGTTCATTAAAGGTTAATATAATTTTATTAATTTTGAAAGAATTCATATACTAGGTAGCCATAAGGGTAGCCAGAACTAATGAACTAATACACACTATCGCCAGCTAGCTTCATCCTTCATGACATAAACATTTTGATAACACAAAAATGACCTTCAGGGCTTACCATATATCTATCATATATAATATTTTTGCTTACAAACAACTCTGTTCTTCATCTGCTCCCGCCATATACCAAAACAGCATCTGAATACGACATGTAACATTCCAAACTGCTAGGTGGCGCTAAAACTACAGCTCGTCTAGAACTGCAGATCTAAAACTGCAGGTCTAGAATCTTCTTCTTCTCTGGCGTTTTACGGCAGCTGGCATCCAATTAGTTGCATTGCTGGCACCTACAGTTTCCCTAAAACATCACCCTAAATCCTCTTAATAAGCCCAGTGTCTGTCAAATATTAAAAAAAACAACGCTTTCCCTTCCCAGATGAGCCTATGTCTAAAATAGATTTCACCGATATTTCTACCATGCCCACGTTTCTAAGCTCTGAGATAATTTCTAATCTTTCTCTACTATATTTACCACAGGCAATTAAAACATGGTCCACTGTCTCAGGCTGACGGCAATCTGGACATAGTCCATCTTGATGTTTTCCTAGGAGGAATAGAGTACTATTAAGATATGTGTGGCCTAGTCTTAATCTAGAAATAACGACTTCATCCTTCCTTTTCCACCCTCCCCTTTTACAGGATACTGAATCAGTCACTCTTGCACACAATGAGAATAAATGTCTTCCTTTAACCTCTTGCTCCCAACACTGCTGCCACTTTAAATTGACTTGTTTCCATACTATACATTTACCTTCTGCTTTGGACAGTTTAATATTGATGTCTATACTTTCCTTCTTCACAGCCTGTTTCGCCAGCTTATCCACCTTCTCATTTGATGGAATGCCCATATGTGCAGGAACCCACAACAATGATAACTTAATCCCTTGTCTTGCCACATCTCTAATGGCCAAAAGGATCTCATATACAAGATCTTGCCGACTCCTGGAAAAACCCGCCCCAACACTCTTGACAGCCGATACAGAGTCACTACATACCAAAACTTTCTGATTTCACAATTGAGCTGTCCACTGTACTGCCATAAGAATAGCATACAGTTCTACTGTAAACACATTTAGAAAATCTGAAGTTCTCTTACAGGATTTAAAATTCCACCCTTGAACAACAAAAGCTGCTCCAGTAGCGTCTGTTTCTGGAATCTTTGACCCATCAGTAAAGATTAAAATGTACTGTGATATTTCTCCGCTATATGGCTATGAAATGCATTGACTAGGTCTATGCTATTGTTCTCTGCTTTCATGTCCAGTAACTGTAGATCAACTTTGGGTAATACTAGTTGCCACACTGGAACAATAGGCCACAGTACCACAGGACAGAAGACCTTATCAAGGATAGTCAGCTCCTCTGCTACATTCGCACCTGTCCATCCAAAGCTTGACAACTCTTTCATTTCCATCTCCCAGCTAGGTCGAATCACTTCTTTCACTGGGTGACAGTCTCTTTCCCGTCAAAATAAAAGTCCGCTTCTAAAATATCAAATCAAATCAAATTTATTTGTATAGCGCTTTTTACAACTGATGTTGGCACAAAGCAGCTTTACAGAAACGTGATCACAGGACAAAGAGTCAGGCAAAAGATTAAACATAGAAAATACAGAGTACAGAACCCCCAGTGAGCGCGGAGGCAAGGAAAAACTCCCTCAGAGCTGCAGGAGGAGGAAGAAACCTTGGGAGGACCAAGACTACCACTGGTCAAATGGCTTTTAAATTAATTTTAAAAAGTCTTTTATACAACCACATACATTTTATATATTCAGGAGTATAGCAGCACCACTAATGGCTTTTAGAGTGAGATAGATGATGAGCGGCTGATCTGTGGTGGGTGATGGAGAAGAGCTGACTTCAGAAACTTCCAGTCTGGCCAGACAGGGGACATGAGAGCCTGAGGGTCGAACATCCATCAGTGTCAGTGTGGGCAGTAAGTAACTCGGAGGAAGGCAGAGAGATGGAATTAGTTTTGACTGGGTTTATGCAAAACAGAGAATATAAAACATTATCAGAGTGTGGCTAATGACTCTGGCAGATCTAAATAAAACAGCCTAACTAAAGGTAGAGAGCCAGAAGGTAACATACATGGAGGCACCCTTAAAAAAACACTGGCATCCACCCACTCCACCGTCCACAAACCTGAGTGACCGTGAGCAGTGGGAGAACAACAGCACCAGCATCTCAGTTTACCACAATTGCCTCTGTCCATGAACACCTGGATCTGCAGCCTTATCTAAAGGGAAAAATATTACTTACCAAAAGCTAAACTAAACAAGTAAGTTTTCAGTCTAGACTTAAAGATTGAGACTGTGTCTGAGTCCCGAACATATTCGGGGAGATTATTCCAGAGTTGAGGCGCTTTAGAAGAGAAAGCTCTTCCTCCTGCAGAGCTCCTCTGAATTTTAGGAAACTACTAAGAAACCAGCACCCTGGGATTTAAGTAATCATGGTGGTTCATAATAGGAGATGAGGTCTTTGCACCTATGCAAAGAAAATCCACGCCCACTTCCAGAACACTACTGACACTCGGCGCATGTGGCAGGGCATCCAGACCATCACCAACTACAAGTCACCTCCACCTGCTTGTAACAGTGATGCCTCCCTTCCAGATGCACTGAACTCCTTCTACGCAAGGTTCGAAGCACAGAACTACACGACAGCATGGAAGACCACACCTCCAAACGACCAGGTACTGTGCCTGTCCTCAGCTGATGTGCGGAAAACTCTACTCAGAGTCAACCCACGGAAAGCCCCAGGACCAGACAGCATACCTGGCAGAGTGCTCAGAGGATGTGCAGAACAACTCACGGATGTTCTCACGGACATTTTCAACATCTCTCTGAATACTGCAATCGTGCCGACGTGCTTCAAGACGACCACCATCGTCCCTGTGCCAAAGAAGTCTCAAGTGTCCTGCCTTAATGACTACCGTCCCATTGCACTTACTCCCATCATCATGAAGTGCTTTGAGAAGCTGGTCATGAGGCACATCAAAAACCAGCTCCCCTCCTCACTGGACCCTCTGCAGCTTACTCATGACTGTACTGCAAAGTACAGCTCAAACCACATCAATAAGTTCGCTAATGACACAACTGTAGTTGGCCTCATCAGCAAGAACGACGAGTCAGCATACAGAGAGGAGGTTCAGTGGCTGACGGACTGGAGCAGAACCAACAACCTATCTCTAAACGTGGATAAAACCAAGGAGGAGCTCCAGGCGTCCACCACCCGCTGAACATCAACAGCTCTGCTGTGGAAATTGTGGAAAACACCAAGTTCCTCGGTGTTCACATTGCAGAGAACCTCACCTGGTCCCTCAACACCAGCTCCATAACCAAGAAAGCCCAGCAGCGCCTCTACTTCCTGCGGAGACTGAGGAAAGCACATCTCCCACCTCCCATCCTCACCATGTTCTACAGAGGGACTGTAGAAAGCATCCTGAGCACCTGCATTACCGTCTGGTTTGGGAACTGCAACACCTCAGACCGCAAGACCCTACAGCGGATAGTGCGGACAGCTGAGAAGATCATCGGAGTCCCTCTTTCCTCCATCACCGAGATCTACACCACACGCTGCATCCGCAAAGCCACCAGCATTGTGAATGACCCCACCCATCCCTCACATGGACTCTTCACTCTGATGCCGTCCGGCAGAAGATACAGGAGCATCTGAGCCTCCACAACTAGACTCTGCAACAGCTTCATCCACCAGGCAGTCAGACTTCTCAACGCACAGAGACAGAACTGAACCCCACCCCACCCACCACTCACCCAACACACTCATACAAAACTGAACTGAACACCCCACCCCCTAACACACACAAACCCACTCAGCACACAGAGACTGACATGTCTTTATTCCTTCAGCAATATTTGCTGCACTCTTAAAAACTATAAACTATCTACCTCAGTAACTGCTGTGATTATATATGTTCTATATGTTACAGTATGTTACACATCTCTGCACCTTATCCTCACTTAACACTCTATTATACCGTATCGGTACTGCACTGTCCTCTCTTTAAATTGTCTCGTCTTTTGTATTTATTGTATTTATTGTTATTTAGTGTTATAATTTTATATTTTATGTTGCACTGTCGTCACTCCTGCACTTTATGTTGTCTATTGCTTGTTGTTCTATGTTGCACCATGGTTCCGGAGGAACGTAATTTCATTACACTGTGTACCTTCACTCAGATGTAATGACAATAAAAGCCTCTTGACCTGACTTGACTTGACTATTAAAGAGTTATATGTCCTGAATCAGAATATATTGATAAAGTCCCAGCGCAAAACTGGGTACAGTCAAACCTATGAAATCCACTGATTTTTACTATTCGCCTACTACTAGTTTTATTATTTTTCTAGTTTTTGTTATTTCATTTACAGCCTCAAAACTTTTATTACATTTTAGGGGGACTTTTATTTTGACAGGAACTCATTTTGGACTCCAGTGTTGCTAGAATTACAATGCTAAAGCAGCGAACATGTCCGATTTTTACACATTTTGTAGCAACTACAGTGAGACTCTTCGCGCGTAATTTCACCACACCTCCCTTCTGCTGCCTCTGCTTTAACATACGCGCCCAACACTGAACGTAGTGGGAGTTCAGTGGGCCACGCGGAGAGAGGGTGGGCCGCTTTTGTCCTATATCCTGATTGGTTCAGTCCACTGTCTATATTGAAGATGGGTCAATGGGCCGCTCCCTCTATGGGCCGGTCTCTTAGAAAAAAAGGGATGAAAAAAAATCCAACAGCATCGGCCCCTGAGGAGTGTCGGCCCAACGGGCAAACGCACCCTACGCCAGATTACCAGTCCAGCCCTGCCCTTGAGCCTGGTATACAACTCTGTAGGTGTCTCATCAGCCCCCACAGCATTGTGTATCTCTGCATATTTCTTATTTCCTCAGCACTGCGCTTGCCACAGGCATCATCTGCATCCATCGCAACATAAGCAGCTCTGGCTTTACCTTTGAGAAGTGTTATCAGGTGAAATGCACATGAGCTTCCTTCTGGCCACTTTTGCTTGTGCCAAACGCTGAATAAATAGTCAAAAAAAGATTATTTCAAAACAGGCAGTCTGTAGAAGCTGGCCATGCCTTTTGTGCTGATGTTCTGTCATCCCGTACTGGTCTAAGCTCACAGAGAGCTTCATTCAATGCCTGTGCTTGTCTACTTGGTTTCTCACTCCACTAAACTTCTCCGTGCCATAGTCTGAAATGTTGGTGAAGAGACCACCATTTCTGATCCTGCCATGCCATCCTGCGCTGCATGAATGCGTCCTTGCTTCGCTGTCCTGTGAGAGGGCGGTTTAATCTTTTACCAGAAGTTGGCAGCAGGAAAGAGTAGTTAGGGGTAGCAGTCAATTAATACTGGTAGTAGGATGGAGGTGCCAATGGAAGTCACTTATTCTGAGTGTCTTAAAATGTCTAATTGGCAGCAGGAAGGAGCAGTCAGTGGCAGCAGTGGATTGCTACTGGTAGTAAGATGGAGTTGCCCTGATCTGAGTCTGTAAAAATGTCAATTTGGCAGGTGGAATGAGCTGTTAATGGCAGCCGTCAATGGCTATAGTGGTAGGCTGGAGCCAATGCAGCTACTAATTGAGTCACGCCTGAGAATGATGTTAGTTGCCTTGAGGCTGACTGTGAAACGTTTCTGCGGACTGCTGACAACAGGAGGTGCCCGTCTGTCCAAGATATCTAGCACAACCTGTGCTCTTTCTTGCTCTCTTGCGACTAAAGTATATTTGTTTGACATTTAAACTAGTTACGTCATACATTATTATGTTGTTACAATGTGAGCTTTTGTGTACATACTCAATTAAGAAATACAGTCATATGAAAAAGTTTGGGCACCCCTATTATTCTTATTCATTTTTAGTTCTAAATATTTGGGTGTTTGCAACAGCCATTTCAGTTTGATATATCTAATAACTGATGGACACACTAATATTTCAGGATTTAAATGAGGTTTATTGTACTAACAGAAAATGTGCAATATGCATTAAACCAAAATTTGACCGGTGGAAAAGTATGGGCACCCTTATCATTTTATTGATTTGAATACTCCTAACTACTATTTACTGACTTACTGAAGCACAAAATTGGTTTGTTAACCCAATTGAACTTTGCCTTTCTGATATTTATCTCGGCCTGCCACTTCTGGGCTTAACAAGAACTGTCCCTGTGGTCTTCCATTTCCTTACTATGTTCCTCACAGTGGAAACTGACAGGTTAAATCTCTGAGAGAACTTTTTGTATTCTTCCCCTGAACAACTATGTTGAACAATCTTTGTTTTTAGATCATTTGAGAGTTGTTTTGATGAGCCCATGATGCCACTCTTCAGAGGAGATTCAAATAGGAGAACAACTTGCAATTGGCCACCTTAAATACCTTTTCTCATGATTGGATACACCTGGCTATGAAGTTTAAAGCTCAATGAGGTTACCAAACCAATTTTGTGCTTCAGTAAGTCAGTAAAAAGTAGTTAGGAATATTCAAAACAATAAAATGACAGGGTGCCCATACTTTTGCACCGGTCAAATTTTGGTTTAATGCATATTGCACATTTTCTGTTAGTACAACAAACCTCATTTCAATACTGAAATATTACTGTGTCCATCAGTTATTAGATATATCAAACTGAAATGGCTGTTGCAAACACCCAAATATTTAGAAAATGACTAAAAACTAAAACTAAACTAAAAATGATTACGATTAATAGGGGTGCCCAAACTTTTTCACATGACTGTATATAAGATAAACAAAGGGGAAAACGTGAGAATCTTTACATCTTTACATTTAAATATGTAGAGTGATAAGTATAGTATAATATAGTATATATAAGTATATATAAGTATTGGATACAGCACCATCATTCCAAATAACACAGTTATACTGCTTAATAACATCTAGAAATATAGGTTTATTTCAGTTATAAATTTACTTTATTTACGTAATTCAGTTTGAAATGTGAAACTCATGAAAATGTATTACACACATAGTGATTTAAATATTTATTTGTTTTACTTGATGATTATGGCTTATGGCTAAACACCCAAAACATTAAATAAATATTTGGCTGGCTTCTGGTTGAAGGTATTTTGGAACATTTTTCTTTACAAAATACCTCCAGTTCAGTCAGGTTTGATAGCATGATCAGCCCACTTTAAATCACAACACAGAGTTTCAGTAACAAAGGTCTAGGGACTGGAGATGATAATTCCAGAATGTTGTACTTCCTCTGCATGAATGCCTTAGTACAGGGGTATTTCATAATTCAGTACGGTTAGAGAAAATGTCGACAGGCCGAGATCCGGACCGTCATCATTTTTATCTTGTGTTATGATTCAGTGCTATATCCTGTATACCGAAGAAGCCTAGTACAACTGAAAGACAAAACAAATTACAAATACTATTAAGTGTATTTTAAAAATATTTATTGTTTTACATAGGCCTGTCACAATAATTACATTATAAACATATCATACTATAAATGGAAACACTCTCAATAATTAAATTATCGAGTCTATGAATGTGAATCTGTATATCTACTTTGTTTCAAAATGCTATATTTATTCTATTTGATATTATTTTTATTAGATTTAGGCCTGCCTGTCATGATACACACATGAATGACAAATCGTACAATAAAATAGAAAGATAGATTCCGTCTTTGTTCCCTTAAAGTAGACATGAAATACTTCAAGTATTTAGTATAATTCACAAGATGAATTTTCACTCTAACAAATCTTATAAGTTTAACAGCTGTCAGTAAAACGGAATTAAAATAATAAGCAATCTAAAAGTATTTTTTTTAAGTAAGTGTAGCGCCATCTTGCCCCAGCGCTGAAAGTGACGTCACGAGGCTGGTTCACGAACGCCTCACTAACATAAACTATGAGCCTTCAATAGTTCCTCAATGGATAATAAAAGCCAAACCAAAAATCGATGCACGGACTTTTGTATTGCCCCTGGGTATAGTAATACTGGGTGTAGTAAAATTTTACAGGGAGAAGAATGAGAAAAAGATTCACTTTCACTCATATCTTGCCTCTTAAGCGAACAGCTGTTTATCAGCGGTGGCTAGCGGCGCTGAAGCGTGAGAATCCTCCGGTTAGCTGCAATGCTAGGGGTTAGTAGCGAGCACTTTCTAGACGAGGACTATGTGGAGGAGAGGGTTTTTGAGTCAGAAGCATAAGTCGTTTTCCAGATAAATAAGCTGAAGTCCGAGGCTTTTTTCCTCCGTTTTTATTTTTTCCTCTGACCAGCTGGGATGTACAGACCGTCCGACTGGAGGTACTGTAACAGCAGCAGCTGTGAGCCGCAAGAAACGAGCCAAACGACGTGCCCACCCAGCAGAGCAGCGAGAGGTACTGAAAGACTAGATAAGCTGACAGTTAAAAGATAACATAGCTAGCGTTAGCTACGTATCTAGCTATCTTACCATTGCTAGCCAACGCTAGCTAACTAGCTAACGCTAACTAGATGAAGCTAGCTACCCAGCAAGCCTTCTACTTCCAAACTGAAGGGTTTATCAACCAAACAGCGCCTTGGTGTTTCAATATCTACTTAAGTCATGTACGTTTCATTCAGTCTTAATAAACTCTGAATTTTACATGTTAAATACCTAAATGTATAAAAACAAGCTAGTTAACGGGATGTCAGTATCTGCTGTTGACAGGCTGCAGGGTTTCTGCACGAACCTAACATAGAGAGAGAATAGACACCCCCAAAACATCTCTCTCTCAGAAAAGCATCTGAAAATTTCTGCTCAGGTTTCTGCAGTAAAGATCTCTGAGCAAATGCTTCACATTAGCCTAGTTCAGCTTCGTCTTCATCCATAATCTCCACAAACAATAAGCTCTTTTTCTTAACCGTGACCGCTAGCTGGCGGCGCTCTAGTGCAAACATAACAAACATAAATAATATTATAATTTAGTGTGTAAACATAAAAAAAATCCCCCAAAATAAATTCCTTTATATTAAATCCCTTAGAAAACAAACTGAAATGTTTCATAACCACTTTAGTTTTCTTCCTTCAGCTTGCTCACCAGGAGTTCTCAATGTTTGTGTGTGTTGTTTGATCCTTTGTAAATTTAATTTAAGAACCTTTGGCAATATTTGATTTTCTTTGAAAGTCAAATTAAGAAAACAACAAATCTTAACCATCTTACACCAGACTATTGAGATGAGGCAAGAGCGTACTGCAAAGCTAGCAAGGCTCCCTTGATTTAATGCTGACACTGGGAATTTATCTGCAATTGTGAAATCACCTGAAAAGTTGTTTAGTGTAACATTGAAAATATCTTAAATAACTGAAAATATCTTAAACCCTAGCTTAAGGTATGGAACATAAGTGTGAAACTGCTTAGCACACACCAGCACTCTTAGACACTTTTATTACACTGTCTAACAAACTATACAGTAACATACGGAAATTTGTCCTTACAACTATAATAGATTTCTTTTTGCACATTTAATGTTTTATATTTCTGTATGTGACTAAATAAAATGTAATTAAGTAAAATGTGAGCATATAAAAAGTAACTGTAAAAAAGAGCCTACAGAAATGTGTGTATTTAGAGAATGTGACTTATTTACACTGGGGAAACCTCTTCATATGTTAGGGTGGAATTGCAAGATTTTTGGGGTAAGGATGAGTGATGTATTGAATAACTGATTAATTAATTAATCTGATTTGTCCTTTTATCAAATGTATTACCTCTCATTTACACTTTACACACACCCCATATATTAACACCATTATTTTTTATGACTTTTACATAATTAAAATGTATATAAATAACAATTAAAAAAACACTTAAAAAAAAAAACAGTAAAAAAGCAATATTTGAAAACTTCAAAGAACATTTTACACACAAATCCACACTCTCACACTCAGTCATTTACAACTATTTATGTTAATCTTTTCACTCAGTAACATCTAATTCACTCTTCGCTATGGGCATCACAGGCATTCATTCCATTTCCCCACTAAGTGTGTGTGTGTGTGTGTGTGTGTGTGTGTTAATGAGCACACAGGGCAGTGGCCTACAGAACTGACAGGCAGGCAGTTTTAAACTGGCTGTCAATTCATAGGTCATCACTCTGTTCCTCTTTGGCATCAGCTACTAAAAGTAATTCCTGGCTCAGTGTGAGTGATGAATGCACTAAAATTACAACATTAAGATTTTAAATTAAAGTTATTCTGAAGTGTGTGTCAAGTGTGACCTGAACTGAAACTGATGAATAACACAGTGTAACAAACCAACAATTAATAAGTAATTACTGTTTTTCTTTATTTGATGTATACCGACTTTATATATTTACTACTTTACCTCACTACCATAACTGTACACTTTTTGAATGTTGAAGTTTACATTTTTTATTTGCTTATATTGTCAGTGCTATATTTGTAATTTTATTCTTGACCAAATTTCTCTGTGATGAATTTTCATGACTAACTTTGATTCTTTACCAAATTAACCATTATTTAATTGGAATACCTTATTACTAAATTTATTGATGCTGAATTTGACTGATGTTACGTCATTATCACATTTATCATTATTGAATTTTACATTACTGAATTAAACGCATTACTACATAACTCATAATTATAATATTAATAGTTTCACATTAAAAGGTTCCACATCATCCGTTTCTCAATGTTGAGTTTCCCCATTCCTGAATGTGCCTGTTTAAATAGTGAAGGCTGACTAGTTAAACTGAATGAATGACCTGCTGCTGAAAATGTTTTATATCACTGTAGGTGGACATTTAAGGTCAAAGGTTAGTGTCTGCAGGTAACAGCAGCTCCACTGGAACACACTCACTCACTTCCACATGGAGTTGCTGTTACAGGCAGTCACAACCAGGTCAGAACAGCTAGAGAGGGGGAGAGCATTGAGTCTTCAGCATGAATCTCTTGTCTTTTACACACACACCTCCGAATCCTCTGTTAGCCTACAGTTTGAAAAACACCTGAAAAACAGAAGCAGAAAGACTTGTGTTAAAAAGGACTGCAAATCAACTGTTAGTGATTGTGTGTGTGTGTGTGTGAGAGAGAGAGAGAGAGAGAGAGAGAGGTACTTTGACCCCTGATTTTGTCTTTATGGTGGCTGTAGACATGCAGAATCTACCAATAGGAGCCAAAGAGCAGAACTGATAACAGCTTTTATGATGCTTAACACACAGGACAGGTGTGTGTGTGTCCTATGACCCTGTTTTTTGGCAAGTCATTTCCGGCACCAGTCTAAAGTCTGAGTGAGTGATTCATGTTTTTTATGGTTTTATATATTATATGGTGGGACTTTGGCTATAATATGTGATCAGCTCAGCAGACAAAAATACAAATTCTAAACTCTTACACACACACACACACACACACACACAATAATAACATTATTATTAATATTATTTTATGGAAGAGCACATTAACACTAGCACTGTGTGTATTTTCAGTTTATTTCTTCACTCAGTACATCTATGTGAAGATTATATTTAAACATGTTTTACTGTCTCTTTACTCTTAAACTCCACTGATGGTGGATGTAACTCCTCTAACTTACAGTAATCAAACTTGAATGTGACTCTATACTCAGTTAAGACTAAGATAAAATTAGGGCATAGTTAGTGTTGCTACTCTTTACTAAACAGAAGTTAAATAAACAGTAAACCGTGTATTGAACATACAGAATTGTAGAGAATGTTAACTTGAATATACACTAGTTGTCTAACCGGGGCACAAACCTCTACACATAATATAACAGCTCAGTCTGAGATTTTGGTCAGTTGTAAATATTTATGCTGTGCTGTTCCACACACAGTCCTCTGTGTATTTTATTAGGTACACACACAGTATACATACACATATCTCCCTTTCCATCTCTTTAACATATACACACACACACACACACACACAAACAAACAAACAAACAAACACACACACACACACACACACACACACACACACACACGCTGTGTGTAAGAAGAGTGATACTTACTTGGTCCAGGAGACTAGTGAGCAGAAGAAGGGTCCGGAACAGTGGAATTTGTTAGCCAGTCAGCAGGGTGTGAGAGAGTGTGTGCTGGGACTGAGAGTTTAAGAGTAATCTGGAGCCGAGTTAATAATTACACACTCCTCGTCAATATTTAACAACCTAGCCCTACCCTTAAACACATACACACTCGTTCCCTGCAGTTCCACTCAATCCGGTGTGTTACATTTAACTTTACACTTAACTTCTGTATAACTGTATAATGGCATGAATTATAGTAATATTTGTATTGTTTATATTTATGTCTGCTGATCGTTAGATGGCCGTAACTCATTTGCCAATCTAATAGCTCAATTAACTAATCTTATTCAATTACTGATGGAGTTGGTTCTGTTAGTCAAGTAGAACCCACTGTATTAGATTCTGATCATGAGCTCACTATTAAACTCTAAATTTTCTCCCACTCTTCCATTGTTCTTGTAGTATTTATTTCTGACCTTAGGCCACTGCAGATGCACACACTAATATAATGCAACTGCAGGTCATCATTCAGCAAATGTAGCTACTTTTTCCCTTGAATGTTCTAGACACAAACTTTAGTCAGACTGAAATAAACTATATGGATTACTGTACAAACACGATGTAAGATTCCGTTCTAACTATGTAAACAGTGAGTGTGTCCATGCTATGTTAACACATTAAAATAATGCAGATTTATTTCAAAATTGATTTATCAAATCTAACCAAGAGAATCCCTACGATCTCTCTCTCGGCTTGTCCTTATCTTATCGGGTAAGGGTGTGGTTTATGTGCACTGTGTGACGTTTAATAGCGAAACTGAACTCTACACACAGTATATATGATCATATGCTTTCAGGGATACAGCACTGATTATCATACCCCACACAGTCGTTCCTGGTAATAATTGATGAACTGATCTAAATTTAACATGTTTCTATGTAGACTGTAAAGAAAAACATTTTCACTGCTCTAGACTCATCATCAAAATGTACCTGGGTCAATATCCAACGAGAAAACAAATATGTGCCTCTTTCCCAAACACTAGAATTTACTAGGTATTGTAAAACAAATTGATCTTATTATAAATTGGAGCCATGTCACTTTTCATACAACACAATTCTTCAGATTATCAACAAAACCGTGTCTGTATGCGTCTGCACGTGTGTGTGTGTGTGTCTGTCTGATTAATGAAATAAGCCAACAATTGGGTCTATAAACAAGGAGTGAAATTTTATTTTATCATAAAATTCTTTAAACATCAACGAACAGAAAAGTTCCAGTTTAAATCACTTCTTTGTCTTCCTTCGCTTCTTCTTTTTGTCCTTGGTCTCTACAGTTTCTTCAGAATCTTCTTCCTCTTCCTCCAGCACAGCTCTCTTGTCTCCTTTCTCACTCACTGTCTCCATGACATCCCAAACTTCATCAATCTCCTTCTCATTCACGTCCTCCACCTCCCCAGTATCCACCTCTCTAAGCAGCTTCAGAAAAAGTAAAGTGTTAAACAGTGAATTCAATCCAGAAACATCCACAATTCAGACCCTGGACTTTTAATTACTGATTATTCTATTGAACTAGGATTAATATACATACAATTGGAATGTGTAATGTAAAGCTAGAACCTGGAACTGCTGTGTATTCAGGACTGAGTGGGTGGTTTAAACTGGGCTGATTGACAGAGCTGCAGCTATTAGGGAGTGACACAGTGCACATATTCATGTTCCTGTTTTATTTTAACATGAGGGCGGAGAGACGACCAACGCGGTCAATCAAACACAGGTTTCATCACACACACTGACACTGCAGCGACGAAAACTAAGCTACATTCTCTGACAGAAACTCCACTATGTTCCACAGAGAAAACTATAATCCACCACATATATAAAAATGAAAACTGATTGACTGATTAATAATAATAATAATCAAGCATCAAGTGTTACATCAAGTATTGCAACTAACTGTGTTGATCTGAAAATATGCACAAACTTGCATACCAAAAGGCACTTTCACAATGACACTTGAACCCACAAACGCTACACTTACAGACAAGTATTTCACCACTGAGCAAGTAAGGTAAAAGAACACTAAACATGAAAAGTAAGAAAGGTGATAAACACTGGCTTGTATTTACTGGCTTTAAATGTAAATTGTATCAGTATGTTTGCAGAGTTTTAAGTTGAAATAATGCATTAGTGAGGAATAAGCTGGAAAAGTTTTTAACAATTCTCATGGTTAAAGAGATGTGTAAAACTGATGTATGGCTTCACCATCAGGCCAACTGGGATGTCTCTGCTTGCCTGGTGAACTTACCGCAACATTGTGTGTGCCTGTGTTTATAAAGCCAATTATATCCAGTTATATAAAAGCACAATTACCCACAATCCCCCAGTATTTATACAGTATATTCCACACTCTTACCTCCAGGTCTTTGCTGGAGAGCAGAACACAGTTCAGCTGAGACTTCAGGTAGACCTGTGTGCACAGAAACACTATTTATGCAAACAAACAAAAAAAAAACTGTGTGGGTGGAATGTCTGACAATCAGGCGAGAGAGAGGGAGCGAGACCAGTAGAGGGTAGTACACACTAATACTGTGTATACCTTGTGCCGTGTAGATCTGTCCTCCAGGCTGTGTATTCTGAGAAAGCGGTCGAGTCCACAGGAGGCTAGCAGCGGAGAGGAGGCGTGACACTCCAGCCCCCGCACACTGCCCGCTAAACCCTTTACACACCCACGTACCAGCCCTGCCAACACACACACATGGTTAAGAGTTCTATATTGTGAATGTTCTGATGTTTTTCTCTCAGTGTAGGGAAACACATGCATACACACCTTTGCGTAGGTCCAGTATGGCAATCTGCCCATGTGTGTTTCCCACCACCACTCGGTCATGTCCAGCAGGAAGTGACAACGCCGTAAGGGGATACTCCCCAAACTCCGCCTCCAGAACCGGCCGCCGCTGAGGCGTCAAAGGGTCATACACCCGTACCTGAACAAATGAAAGCACACCAAAGATTTAGGGAACTGAAGAGCAGCCAGGTTCGATGGAAAGTCTGTAAACAGCAATTTTCATGTCTTTTCACAGATGTTCAGTGGTATTTAGGTCAGGACTTTGACTTGGATATTCTAACACCAATATTGTTTTATCTAATCTAATCCAATACACTGTAGCTCTGGCTGTATGTTTAGGGTCATTGTCTTGCTGGAAGGTAAATCTCCCTTCCAGTCTCAGTTTTTGCAGCCTCCAACAGGTCTTTAGCTCCATCCATCTTCCCATCAACTCTGACTAGCTTTCTTATCCCTGCTGAAGATAAGCCATTTACAGCATATTTACACCCAGCTGATCCAACTAATGAACTAACTGCCCTTACTGATCCAACAGCGCAGAATTACCCAAAACCAGATTTAACCGCTGTAACACATTTTACCCGTGTAGCTGAGTGATCGGTATGAGCTTTAATTATACTGGTTCAACACCACCCTGGATATACTGACAGACCAGCTACACCAGCAAACTCAAAATACATAATTTACTGTCACTGGAGCTCCTCATCCAGCCTGTTTACTCCCCAGCCTCTTTGGATTTAACAGCGGGTCAGTAATTTGGGTTATAGTGATTTGTTTATAGATTCTGGTTAAGTTTATTATGCAGTGAATAAATATATGTTTGTTTCTCATTGTTTTAGTACATTAAGCCACATTAAGAGTTGTCCTTATAACAGGCTTCAGTGGAAAGAAAATCCACGTTTTTTTTTTTTTTAAGTGTTTTAGACTGAGTGGTTCTTCAGTAACTTGGGTTAGCTCTGCGGTTCTTCAGTTAGCTGGGTTACAGCTTTGTGGTTCTTCAGTAACTTGGGTTAGCTCTGGTTTTGGCGTAACTCTGTGCTTCCTGAATTTCCTGCTGTATCACTCAGCTCGCCTCAATGAGGGCAGTTAGTTAGTTGATAAGTCAGTTGTTAGTTGATTAGTTGGATCAGGTGTGTTGTAATCAGTATAAAACCAGTGACCATTATTTTTTTTTTATGAGTGTAAAGCCTGAAACAGGGACAGCACCCCTGTATTGGTTCTGTTCTATTTGCAATGTGAGGATTAATAACATGTTCACAGTAATTTTACTCTCACAATACCGAACACAGTGGAGGTAACGTTACTAAAATGTTCTGCGTGCAGTGTACAAACCTTACTTTGAACAGTAAAAAAAAAAAATTAGTGGGACAATTAAAAAAATGATGTTGTTGCTGAGGAGTGACAAGAAAACGTCTAAATGTCTACAGAATCCCTGTTCATTTCAGCGTTTTTAAGTAGTATGGCGTTTCCGTGTGGACTAGGGCTGCCACAAACGATTATTTTTATAGTCGACTAATCACCGATTATTTTTTATGATTAGTCGACTAATCGGATCATACGTTAATTGAATATAAAACACATTTTATCACAATAGAATGCAGCTGCTATTATACAACCAACATTAGATTTCAGCTATATGCTAACTAAAAATAAAAACAATTAAAATCATAGTTCATTAAACCTTTAATGAAATATGCAGCTTGTTGTAACAGACAATTATTTTACTGTTTAGCATAAAGTGTAAACAACTGTGTAAAATAAGGATAAGGCACTGGCATTTATGAAACATCTCAACCGTGAGGTTGTTTGAACTATTATGAAAAAAAGTATATTAATAAAAAATGCCTCTCTGTCCAGATATTGTGTACATTACCGTACACAGGGCAGCGGTCTGCACAGATCTGATTGGCAGAGGAGAGCGTTTGGTGATTTTACACCACACATGACTGATCTGTGAGTTTACTGCACCGAAAAGCACTGAAAACAGAAGCCACTGTCAGAATGAAATCCTTCTCTGTAGTTTATCGGTTTGGGACGGCATTTGTGACAACGTCTGGGTCCGGATCCGGATCGCGGTCCGCCTATTAGTGACCTCTGTTTTAAAGCTATCAAGATGAGTAAGTTAAGTACTAAGTTAACGCTCTGTTTACGCTAATTTTAGCAGCTAAATAGCAATTTAGCTTCTTCGTCATTTAATCAGCCACAACATGCCTCCTTTTCAGGTGCTCGTGCATCGCGGTTGTGCTGCCGAGGAAGGCAAGTTCTTCATTGCAGATATTGCATTGCACGCATTTCACTTTTATTTTCTTGGTGATCCCACACTTTTGAGTTCTGTAGCGGGGTAGCCATTAAACCAGAGCCTGTCTGTATAATGTCCTGAGATGTCGTCCACTACCTACCCCGGTTTCCACAGGCAGTCGCAGCAGTTTGGAGAGAAAAACAAAGAAAAAAAAAAAAACGACTAATCGACTATTAAATTAGTCGTCGACTATTTTAATAGTCGACATAATCGTGACTAGTCGACTAATCGTGGCAGCCCTAGTGTGGACTAAGTCGCCACTCGGCTAGTGTTTCTCGTACAGCAGCACTGAAAAGAAAGAAAAGATCAAGGAGAGGACAGATCAGGGTAGAGAAGAACCAAGAGACAAGTATCAGCAACGTATATATTTCAGCGGATATCTGAAGTTTAAGCAGAGCAACAAAACTAAAAAGGACAAGGTAAGACCTGTAGTAAAGTTTGCCAGTAGTAGTATCCCCTCCAAAATGTATAAATTATTATGTGACACATTTAAGGGGGGAATTCTCCCCATTAAAAAAAAATAATTTTAGGCCCTGGTTTGGTGGAACATAGCCATGTCTTGGTAGGTTTGCAATTGTAGAATACTTTTTTCTGTTTTTAATTGATGGAATGAACAGTGCTCCTTGGGATGCTCCAAGATAGGAATAATTTTGTATAACCTAACCCTGCTTTAAACTTCACCACACACTTATATGTGACCTGTCTGGTAAGTACCTTGGTCTTCATGATGCTGTTTGTTCTCTAACAAACCACCAAGACCTTTACTAGGGTTGCCACCCGTCCCATAAAATACGGATATAATATATACAGATACATTGACACAAAATATTTGTCAAAATATTTTCATTTTTTAAGAAATACAGTGTCCAGGTATCTTACATAAAATATTAGTGGTTCACTAAAAACACCAGCACAAAATAAAAACACATTTCTGCATGTGTTTCAGGAGAGGCTTCCTTTCTTGACAACACCCATGCATACCATTCATCTGCAATGTGTGCTATATCGTGCCATGGAAACACTCACCCCCACTTTGATCTTCTACCTCTTTAGCTAAATGGAGTGAACCTGAATGACAATTTTTCTGTGGCATGGCTGCCATGTTTAAACGTTTGTATAATTTCTACTACAATATTCTGACTGATAAGTAAAGCTTTAATGTTCTTGTAGCTTTCACCTTTCTTGTATAAATAAATTACTTTATCAGGTCTTGTGACATCTCTTTTCCATGTGCGCCATTGCTAACAGAAATTTTGTGAACTAGAACAGTAGTCTAAACTTTAGCTTTGCGCCCAAGTCTCCTTAGATTTGATTGTTATACTTACATTTTTTAGATTATGAAATGAACTTTAATATCAGACCAATATAATGTGAATAGGAGGATGACTGGTCATGTATTGCGAGATTTTGGGGATCAACCTCCTTCAGTCAGAGCATTGAAGATGGGTCCTGGCTGAGTCTTCCAACATGACAATGACCCAACGCACACAGCCAGGATAACCAAAGAGTGGCTCTGTAAGAAGCATATTAAAAGGTTCTGGAGTGGCCTAGCCAGTCTTCAGACCTAAACCCTATAGAAAATCTTTGGAGGGAGCTCAAACTGAGCGACAGCCCATAAACCTGGCTGATCTAGAGAAGATCTGTGTGGAGGAATGGGCCAAAATCCCAGCTGCAATGTGTACAAACCTGGTGAAAAACTACAGGAAACGTTTGACCTCTGTAATTGCAAACAAAGGCTACTGTACCAAATATTAACATTGATTTTCACAGGTGTTCAAATACTTATTTGCAGCAGTAACATATAAATAACAAACAAATTAATTTTAAAAAAATCATACTTTGTGATTTCCTGATTTACTTTTTTATATTACATATTTCACAGTGGACATGCACCTAAGATGAAAATTTCCCCTCTATGATTTCTAAGTGCTTTTTATATTTATTTAGGTCTATTATCTTTGTCTAATATTAAAGTCTGTTTAATAACAACAACAACAACAATAATAATGAAAATAAGAAAAAATATATATATAATATATGTATTTTACAGTGGCTTGCAAAAGTATGCATACCCCTTGAACCTTCCCATATTTTGTCACATTACAACCACAAACAAATATATTTAATTGGAATTTAATGTGAAAGACCAACACAAAGCGATATACAATTGTAAAGTGGAAAGAAAATTCTGCTTGATTGAATTTTTTTTTTTTTACAAATATAAACTGAAAAGTGCAGTTTGCAAATGTATTCAGCCCTCCAATACTTTGGAAAACCACATTTTGCTGCAATTACAGCTGCAAGTTTTTTTAGTGTTTGTTTCCACCAGCTTTGCACATCTTGTGACTGAAAACAGCCTAAGCTTAGTCAGATTAGATTGGAGAGTGACAGCAGTTTTTAAATCTTGCCCCAAGTTCTCGATTGGGTTTAGGTCTGGACTTTGACTGACTGTGTCATTCTAACACATGAATAAGTTTTGTTTTAAACCATTCCACTGTAGCTCTGGCTTTATGCTTAGGGTCGTTGTCATGCTGAAAGGTGAAACTCCGCCCCAGTTTTAAGTCTTTTGCAAATTTCAACAGGTTTTCATTTGAAATTGCCCTGTATTTGGCTCCATCCATCTTCCCATCAACTCAACTCAACATCAACTCATCAACTCAACTTCCCTGACCCTGCTGAAGAGAAGCAGCACCAGAGCATGATGCCACCATGTTTAATGTGCAGTGTTAATTCTCCGCCACACATAGCGTTTTGCATTTTGGCCAAAAAAAATTAATTTTGGTCTGATTTGACCACAGCACCTTGTTCCACGTTAGCTGTGTTCCCAACACGGCTTCTGGCAAACAGGACTTTTTATGATTTTCTTTTAACAATGGCTTTCTTCTTGCCACTTTTCCAGACAACACACATTTGGGCAGCACACAGCTAAGTTCTGTGGACAGATTCCCCTATCTGAGCTGTGCATCTCTGCATTTCGTTCAGTCACCATAAGCCTTTTGGCTGCATCTCTGATTAGTGCTCTCCTTGTTCAGCCTGTAAGTTTAGATGAACAGCATTGTCTTGGTAGGTTTTCAGTTGTGCCATACTTTTTCATTTTCTGGATAATGCATTAAACAGTATTCCGTGATATGTTCAAAGCTTGGGATTTTTTTATTGCCTAAACCTGCTAAACTTCTCCACAACCTTATTCCTGACCTGTCTGGTGTGTTCTTTGGACTTTATGATGCTGTTTACTCCCAAATGTTCTCTGAGGCCATCACGGAGCACCTGTGTTTGTACTAAGATTAGATTACACACAGGTGGACTCTTTAGTCATCAGGCATCTTCTGATTACATTTGTTTCCACGAAGAGAAAAGGGGGCTGAATACTTTAGCACACTTTTCAGTTTTTAATTTGTAAAAAATGTTTTGAATCATGCATAATTTTCTTTCCACTTCACAACTGTATACCACTTTTTGTTGGTCTTTCACATTAAATTCAAATAAAATATATTTGTTTGTGTTTGTAACGTGACAAAATATGGAAAAGTACACTATTATTACTCTCCCCTCACAATAATACTGTAGAATTTTAGCATTAAAAAAAAATATTCATCATGCTCATTGTTTGTTTGTTCCAACAAGATGATGACAGTGGGAGAGAACCCTGGTTTCAAGCATCCCAGGCTCCGTATGTATGTATGTATGTATGTATGTAGGTATGTATTTTTTGGTGATTGGGAATGTTTAAGTATGTATCGCGCATGTACGACGGCGTTTTAGGGCCACTCTTTAGAAAAAAAATAAAAACAGTTCACTTCGAGTCGTTATATTAGGAGAGAAGATAGTCGTAGTATTTTTGTGAAATTTAGTTCTAACTGCTTGAGCTGTAGTTTAAGAGTGGAGCAGTGGGGAAACAGGCATTTTCCACTCATGAGCACTAAGAGTTACTTACATTTATAACCTGCTGATTATTAATGCTGTAGTGTTACAGTGTTCAGATTTTCCCATGGTGGTGTGCCGGTAGCCACGATAAGCCTCCTGGGAGAGCGTCAGATTTTTGCTGCTTTAAATAATATAATAATATGATAAGTACTTTGTCCTTTTGTGAAAGTGTTAAAGTGCTATTTCAATAAAGTTGGATAGAAATTATAATAATGATAATAATATTTTTTCTACTACTCTAAATGTAATCATGTAAAATGTAAGTTGGTCACAAGCCATCAAACAAAGCTGAACTGGAATAAGATCACCCAAAAGCTGGGATAAAAATAATTCCACCAAATATTGATTTCTGACCTCTTAAAACATTAGCATTGTTGTTTCTAAATGAATATGAACTAGTTTTCATTGCATTATTTAAGGTTTGAATACACTGTACCTTTTTCATTATTTTGACCATTTCTCATTTTCTGAAAAATAAAGGCTCTAAATGACAATGTTTGTATTTTTAACTTGGGAGAAATGTCAGTGGTTCATAGAAAAAAAAATCACAATGTTAATTTTACTCAAATATGTACCTATAAATAGTAAACTTAGAGAAACTGGAGCAGGCATTACATTCTCTCTTAGGCTGTGTACATTAAAACTTGGGGGATGGAGCTTACATACCACAACATATTACAGAGGAAGAATTGACTGAAATGTGTGCAACACAACATACAACAATCAATTAAAGAATATGGAAAGCATTTAGATGCAAAAATCTGACTCAAAAAGCAAACCAATTGTGGTCTTTTGAACAAGAAACAGAAATAGTTGGACAAATTTAAATATTAGAAAATATACTTGTCCGCTTCTATTGAGGGGGAACATCTGTGCAAATACATTGAAACAAATCTGAATACAACACTTTAACTATTGTTGCATATTCACTCTCTTGAGCATTGGCTTCCCTTGTTGAAATTGCATTTTATTTTATACCCCCCATACTGCAATTATGACTAATATTACTGCTACTGCTTCTCATATTAGTAATATTAATATTTATTTTTCTTCCATAATTCTGTTATAATAAGGGTTGTTTCTTTATGTACAGTGGTACGAAAAAGTTTGGGCAATCCTCATTTCTTACTTTCTTTTGAAATGATTGGTTGTTGGGATCAGCAATTTCAGTTAAATATATCATATAGCAGACTAAAACAGTGATATTTGAGAGGGGAAATAAAGTTTATAGGATTTACAGAAAGTGTGCAATAATTATTTAAAGCAAATTTGGCATGTGCTTTTATTTCATTAATTTGAATACCTTAAGCATTTAATTACTGGAACACAAAATTAGTTTGGTAAGCTCACTGACATATATACAGAGGTGAATCTCATTATGAGAAAGTGGAAAGTGGCCAATTGCAAGTTTTTCTACTTTTGAATCTTCTCTGCAGAGCTGCAACTTGGGGGGCTCAAAACACAACTCTCAGATAACCTGAAAACAAAGATTGTTCAACATCATGGTTTAGAGAAAGGTTACAAGGTTGTTTTCAGCTGTCAGTTGTCACTGTGAGGAACTTAGTGAGGAAATAAAAGACCACAGGCACAGTCCTAGTTAAGACCTGAAGTGGCAGACCAAGAAAAATCTCAAATAAGTAGAGGAGGAAAAATAGAAAACAGTCTTAGTCTACCCACAGACCAGCTCCAAACACCTACATCATCTACATCACAGTAAAATTTGGTGGTGGTTCAATCATGCTGTGGGGCTGTGTGATCAGTGCAGGTACTGGGAATCTTGTTAAAGTTGTCATGGTTGCATGGATTCCAGTCAATATCAGCAGATTCTTGAGAACAATGTTTAAGAATCAGTGAGAAAGTTGAAGTTGAAACAGGGCTGCATACTTCAACAAGACAACGACCCTAAACACTAAACACTGCTCGAAATCTACTAAAGCATTCATGCAGAGGAACAAGTACAATGTTCTGGAATGATCATCTCCAGTCCCCAGACCTGAATATTATTGAAACTGTGTGTGACTTAAAGCGGGCTGTCCGAAAAAGATCAAACCTGACTGAAATGTTAAGGAACACTACAATTCCATCTGAAAACTGACTGTGGTGAAAACACCCCGCCCCCCCCCCTAAATATTCACACTGACCTGGTGATATCCTGTGCATGTGACAATCTTCTCAGAGTCTGGGATGAAGGCCATGTCTCTCACCCACACAGGCACACGCAGATCCAGCCAGTCATTAGCAACCTAACACACACACACACAGACACACACAGACACACACAAAATGAAGTGAATATCCTGCAACTTCAGCTGATCAGAAAAATAAATTAATCTGTGATCCGCAAAATTCAGTTATAAACATTGAACACACACAGAAATACACAGAATGGTAAGGTGAGGATGGTTAATAAACAGGGTTTTTTGCTTTTTTTGTCATACTAATATTTTTCCAATTATCAAACAAACTTTAATATCAGACAAAGATAACCTGAGTAAATATGAAAAAACAAAAGGATAATTTTAAAGTTAAAACTATCCAAACCAATCTAGCAATCTATGTGAAAAAGGGTCCCCCCCCCCCCCCCCCCCCTATATCTAATAACTTGTTTTTGCCACCCTTGGAGGCAACAACTGCAATTAAGCTTTACTGATAACTGGCAATGGAGTCTTTCACATCTCTGTGGAGGAATTTTGTTTTAATTCAGCCACATTGGAGGGTTTTCAAGCATAAACAGCATACAGTAAGTTGTTCAGGCCCTGAAGCAGCAAAGCAGCCCCAGACCATTATACTACCACCACATTTAAGTTCAGTATGATGTTCTTTTTCTGAAATTGTGCGTTAGTTTTGTCAGACTTAACAGAAACACACCTACCAAAAAGTTCCACTTTTGTCTCGTCAGTCCAAAGAATATTTACCCAAAGTCCTGGGGATCTTTGTAAAATATCTTTGTATTTTTTATGGTCAGCAGTGTTTTTTGCCATGAAACTCTCCCATGGAAACAACTGTTGATCAGTCTCTATCTTACTCTTGAATTATTAACACTGAACTTAACTGAGGCTACCTGCAGTACTTTTAATGTTGTTCTGGGTTCTTTTATGACCTCCTGGATGAGTTATTTTTTTCCCTTTTTGAATAATTTCAGTTGGCCAGACACTCTGTGGAGGTTCACCAGTTTATGTTTTCTCTATTAGTGAATAATAGCTCTCACTGTGGTCTCCTGGAGGCCCAAAGCTTTAGAAATGACTTTTCATTTTCTAGACTGATATATAAAAAATTGTTTTCTCACAAGTCTGGCAGTAATCAGGCCTGGATGTGGTTGGTAAAATTGACCTCAGCTTTCTAAAAGTGTAACTAATCACAGTTAATTGATTGGTGCAAACACTTTTTCACAGTGGGCAACATTGATTTGGCTAATTGTTTCTCTGTTAATAAATAAAATACTTTAAAAAGTCCTTTTTTTATCTGAAAATTTAAAAATTCAAAATTAGCCCTGCTCCCTCCGGGAGGATAGATGGCGCTCTCTCCCCACATCACTAAAGGGTGATGTCTGCAGCACAGGGCGTCTGTGAGCTGATGTTTAGGAACCGAGCCGTTGCGCTTTCCTCCAAGCACGCTGGCTGCTCGGCAATGCTGCATCAGCAGCAGCTCAAAAAGAAACGGTGGCTGACTTCACATGTGTCAGAGGAAGCGTGTGCTAGTCTTTACCCTCCTGGTGTGTTGGGGCATCAATAGTGATAGGGGGAGTCCTAATGAGGGGGTTGGGTAATTGGCTAAGCAAAATTGGGGAGAAAATGGGAAGGAAAATAAAAAGTAGCAAATATTGTTTCACGCCACTGTATATAAACCCACCACCATGCTGGAAGTTTGTGGCTGCTTATTTAACATACTAGTGAAATCAAAGTAAGATTATTTATAATATTAAAATAATTTTAAATGAAAGAGAGTGCTGTTTGTAGTGCTGTAGTACAATTTCTTTATTTCCTTATTTGTGCTAAGAATCATGAGAGTTTAATACTAAATAAAGCTATAGTTTAAGAGTAAGAGCTCCTCTACAATCTGACTACAGTAATACAGGTCTACTACAGATTTGTTTTTTTTGTTTTTGTTTTTTTTTTGCTATTGCTAGGTAATTGCAGAAATTTCAAAATACACAAAGTTGCCATTTGCTTAAATTGTGGATTTGTATAAGTAAATTAATGGTAGTAAACAAAAATTAAAAAGCGAAAAATCCGAAGTGTGACCAAAACAAACAAAAAACAGAAAACATTTAACTGATTTCACAGGGCCCTACTTAGTTCTGAATGCACATGACCTGCAGATCAGCAGTTTTTTTATACAAAATATTTATGTATACATTACTTCATTATTGACACACAATTGTTATGTAGTTAAAGCTAAGTCTGGATGTGAAGCTGCAATGTATAAACCGACGAAGTGTGTCACCTGAAGAACAGTGAAAGAACTGGAATGCCTACTGCACTTATTAAATCTTGTTTATGGAAGCGCTTAGACTTCACTATAACACATACAGATGATGGAGAAAGGGACCTAACTACTACAATATGTTGGCACTGTCACACAAAACTCATATGAACTGGACAATACATACAGCACATCACCACTTTTTTTTCTTGCTTGATCCACATTACTAAGACTGTGCCAGATCTATATATTAAGAAAAGATCAAAATAACCTTTTCTGAGGAATCTTCTGTTGCCCTAATCACAGATGGCTGTACCTCTGGGCTGACAAAGAGCTCAGTAAATATGATTTCGCACAGTATGCGAGTCACACTAAAGACACAAATACAAGTTACAGTTACTACAGTTTTCATGTTTTAAAAAACCTGAGCCAAAATTTTATTAACATATCTTACAGAAATGTATTTATTTGCCATTTAATCAAAATTAAAAGGCAAATAAATAAATTTCTGTAAGATATGTGATTAACACACACTAAAAGTAAGTTATGTGTTTAAAACAGTAACCCTATTGAGAGACTGTTGTTTATCACATTCTTATGAATAATCTAATTTATTAGTGGATTATTGTGAAGTGTATCTCACGTTCTTGGCAGTAAACAAGGCTTTATCAGGCCTCTCCAGGTCCCACACTTTCAGTGGGTTCTCCTTCCCTCCTGTGGCAACACAGTTGCGCCGTGCTGGGTTCTGTCGCATCCGGCAAACTCCCTTTCCAACATTTATCTCCAACTGTAGAGACGAGCACATAAACAGAGGATATTGATTACGGTGTAGGATGGAATATGCAAATCTGTTTGCTACATGGCAAACACTGTTTATCTGTTGCACCTGGGAGGTGTTTTGGTTGTAAAATGCAACTTCTATAAACAGGCCCAAATGTATATTAATCCCCTCCTGAAGATGTTTGAGTGATCGGATTTATATCTGCTTCAATTGTTTAGTGTGAATTATGCTGGCATTTTTTTTTGTGGGTTGGCTTTACCCATACATAATGCTGATACGCAAGAAAAATTAACTCTTCCAGGTGTAATCAGGGTCAAAGTCACTGTCATACAGTGGTGCTTGACATAGAAATACTTCTGCATAACTCTGACCTTAAATTTCAGGTCTAAAAACATTAGATTTTATCTAGAAATACTAGAATTTCAAAAAGTATGTAAACCTTTGTTTCAGACCAGAGAATCTTATTTCTCATAGTCTGGCTTTCATATGTCTTGCACTGTTGAGAGGCTTCCTTTGGGCCACTCTGCCATAAAGACCAGACTGGTGGAGTGTTGCAGTAATTGTGAAACTTTCTTTATGGAGCTCAGCCACAATGATCTTTAGGTTCTTCATTACCTCCCTCACCAAGGCTCTTTTCCCACTATTGCTCAGTTTGGCTGAACAGCCAGGTCTAGGAAGAGTTCTTGTAGTCTGAAACTTTTCTATTTATAGAATATGGAGGTCAATGTGCTCTTAGGAACCTTGAGTGCTGTAGAAATTCTTTTGCAACCTTGGTAAGACCTGTGCCTTGCCACAATTCTGTCTTAGAGCTCCTTGGGAAGTTCCTTCGACCTCATGATTCTCATTTGCTCTGACATACACTGTGAGGTCTTATATACACAGGTGTGTGCCTTTTTTCAAATAAAGTTTAACAGTAGGGTTGGGCGGTATTGAAGTTGAAGACTAATAAAAACGATCATTAAAAGAAAAAACTAAAACAAACTGAAATTACAGATTGAATACCCTCATTTTCGTGTTTGTTAATTTATTTATAAGCTCTGTTTCCACTACAACAGTTTAACAGCGGGTGGTGTTGTGCCGTTTCTGCTCTCTGTGGGGTCAGATTTGGGCAGCGCGCAGAGCGCCTCGCGGTCCACGAAATTACTTATATTCGAGTATGCTCGAGCTAGCCGCGAAATAACGACAGAAAACCATGAGGAAACTGCAGAATTCTGTATGGGATTAAAAACCTATTTTGTAGAGAAACAGGAGATGAGGAATATTGGAGAAGCAGCTGTAACTTTACCTGTGAGTAACTCATACACCAGAACACCCCACGCTGCAGGATAAACTGATAAATCTGATCATTTTGGTGGTTGGTTGGTTGTTGGTGTTTTATTGCCACTCCAGCACAAATGTGGCTATTTGTGGCGAAATTTCAGTGAAAATTTGTGCAACCTGTAGAGTTTATTGAGTCTTTGCTGTATGATCTCCTCAGTGAGAATCCCCACCCCATAACCAATCAGTGGTTCACTGCTCACAGCTCTTTCATTGTGGATGCGCAGAATGTCTTAAATGTCCCGTTTTTCAAAGTACAGATTTGGCACGTCACATGGTTAATATACCGTCACTATTTTACAATATCGTCACCATATTTAAGTACCAAGGTATACCGAAATACCATCATACCGCCCGACCCTATTCCATAGTTTAGTTAAACACAGCTGGACTCCAATGAAGGAGTAGAATCAGAAGAAATAGACAGTAAGTTAAGTTTGAGTGTCACAGCAAAGGATCTGACTACTTATGACCATGTGATGTTTCGGTTTTTCTTTTTTAATAAATTTGCAAAAAATTCTACATTTCTGTTTTTCTATCAAGATGAGGTGCTGAGTGTACATTAACAAAACAAAGAGTGAACATGTAAAGGGGTCTGAATACTCTCTGTACCCACTGTATATTTTGCCATTCATGTACATGAAATATTGGACCATTTACCTTAAAAATATAATTACAAAGATAATAATTTGTCTAATGTGGTTATGCTTATCTATTTACAAAATGTGGGTGGAACCATGTAGATGTTAAGTGTGACTTACTTTATCAGTGCTGCCCTCTGTCCACACACTTAGCAACCCTGACTCCACACAGGTGATCAAAGAACTGCAAAACAGGAAGAGAGAGACAGTGAAAGAGCTCTACAAGTGGGAAAGAATTATTGAGACAGCAAGTGGGAAAATGAGGGAAAAGCACAGTAAAGTAGGAAGTGAGATTAAGGAAGTGGGGGAGTGTACCTTGGAGTAACAGCAATGCCAGTGAATTGGCCCTGGGAGAAATCCCCACATGATCGACTGTCAATGAAAATGCCCTTCTCTATACTGAATGTCTTCACTGTACCATTTACACACCCCACTAACACCTGAACAGAAAGAGAGAGAGACACACGCGCACACACACACAAACACAAACACATACATACACATCTATTGTTGGCATATTGTTGGGTGAGAAAGAAAGCTGCACCTCTCAGATCCAGAGATGTCAGACACTGGCCAAACCTGATGTTTTTTTTAACAGCCACGTCAATACACCGGAGATACGGCCTGCTTTCACCCCCGATATTGCCTTCAAACACTGCTGGAAATCAGTTAACTATCACTCATTACAAAATAGACTGAGTTTTACAATGTTTTACATCTTTTGTTTGTAAACACAGGCTGCCCACACTAACTGTCTGCCTCTCCCCAGCTTAATTTTAGAAAAAGAACAGTTTTTGGACAAAATGCAGGCACAGATCTCTTTCCAAAATGAGACAGTAGACTGCTAAATTATCACCTGCTAAAAAATCACCTGCTTCTGCTCCTCAATACCTGCCACCCATAGGTGCATTCCCCAAAAGCGTAGTCGCTAAGTACGTTAGTTAGTTGGAACTATGGAGGTAACCACTTTAATAACTTACATAGTGCGACCCTTAGTTAAGCTACTCAGCTCTAGACCTGTCGTTAGGAGCTTAGTTCCTGGTAATTGGGTCATCAGTGACGCAAAGTGGTAGGATTCAGAAAGCTGATCAATTTCATTAATATTGCTGCACAAGGATTTAAGATGTCAAGTGTTTTGAACATTTTGTTTATTACATTTATTGAGTCACTTCACTTTTACCCATGTGCGCCCAGGGAAAATAATTTTGAAAATGTAAGAATATTTCCCATTTGCAATGTATATCTATCTATAACATTTAGCTTTACTTGGCAAACATGAATTCAATGTGATGAAATAAGTGCACTTAAGTGCTCTTTGGCTAAAATGTATTTTACAGTCTTGGAATGATGTATGTTAATTATTCAAGCAGGCATTTCTTGAGTAAATATATATTTTGCTGTGGACATTTCTGAATTAATTAGTGTACTTTTTAACCCACTGTGCTATATGCACTCTTTAAAAAGGGTACCAAACTGTCACTGGGGTGATGCACTTTACGCCTTAATTTAAAAATACCTTAAGTACCTTTGAGGGTATATTTGCATTGTTTGTACCCAAATGTTTTACCCCATTGTTTGTACAAATGTATCCATACAGTACACAAGAATGTGTCTTTTAATAATATAATTAAATCCATAACATAAAATATTAATATTTTTAAAATAAGTACATTAATTGCCATTATGAAAAAACATTAGGAGAATAAAACATATCTGTTACAATTAATAATTAATTCATAGCAATAATTGTGTAGATTTTTACTTGCATTTCATTGTTATTCTACTAATAGTGTTGTTGTCGGTTCCTGTTGTGGTGACGATTACGATATAAATAGCCTAAATAATACATTAGTAACATAATATTTTAAAAGATTGTAAGTTTCACACAATTCCTGCTTGGAAAGTCTGACCGAACACGTCTGGAAACACCTTAGTTAAGACCACAGTGGTTCAAACCAACATAGTTGAGGCTTCTGTGGGACCAACAAAGTACAATGGTTTCGCGAAACGATCGTATTTCAGATGCTAGTTAGTTTAACAATGCATCGTACCACGTTAGTTTAATGCTAGGCTCCGTCGTTGAATGGGAACAGGTCAACTAATGTTGAAATTGCGTGGACCAAAAGCACTCATGTGAGAATGTTTTGTGGATTCTAGTCCAACAATTCAAACATTCAAAACAATTGTTCCCTCTAATTCAACATCAAGCCCTGGGATTTTGTCACTGCTCAGCGCTTTGTAAAACTGCATCGCGACCTTCCCTGCGGAAAGACGGCAGGTAGTAAAGATGGGCAGCGACACATCTTCCTCACTGCCCCTCGATACCGGAGACCATCAGGACTATGTGCTCAGCCAGACACAGCTCCATGTCCTCATTAAATTTGCTGAGGACAACAATCGTAAACATGATCTCCCAACAAGTTAGCCTACAGAGAGAAGGTCAACATCCTGACAAACTGGTGCCAGGAAAACAATCTCTCTTTAAACATCAACAAGACCAAGAAGCTGAGAGAGGACTATAGAAAGCAGGTGAGTGTGCCCATGCTTATCTCCATCAATGGGACTGAGAAGGAGAGGGTCAGTAGCTTCAATGATCCCATCAGCACAAAACTTCCACGGACAGGACACACCACCTGATCGGTGCAGATTGCTCAACAGTGCCTTTTCATCCTCAGAAGGCTAAGCACTTTCTACATCTGCACTGTGAAGAGTATCCAAATGTATCCAATCACCACCTGGTTCCAAAACTGTATCACTCAGTGCTGCAAAGGCACACAGCCCCACACATAAGTGGGGTACATCTTCCATACCTTTCAAATAATAAAATTTTAATACTCAAAGTAGAGCCACTGCACTGCAGGAATAACAAAAAAAATTACAGAAAGGATGAAATTTCTTAAAATAAGAGATAATAATTTAATGTTTTAAACCTGATTATTCAGGTCATTACAAAAACGTATTTACAGTGTCAATTATTGTAGGAGGCTGGTACATTATAAATCTTAAATTGTTAAACTTTTTTTTAAGGGTAATAATGCCACATTTTCCATTCAAAGCATGTATATGAAACATTCTGTTTTGAATTACTAACATCGTTTTTGGAGGATAAATACATTTCAATAAAGAGTTTTACTTTACTTTAAAATCAAGATATATTTGTGCACCTATGAATAACCCCTGGCAGTGTTTCTGAAGTGTATACACTACTAAATGAATAGGATTTTACATGCACTTGGAGAACTATGCTGTTTTGATTTTCAAAGGGGTTTGGTTAAAGGTGTATATATCGATTACTTATTCACGCGTCATAATGACGTTTACCAGACGCCAGCGTAGAAGTTAATGGAGCTAGAAGTTTATTTCGATGAAAAGGACGCCACAGTTCATACCTCGCTCTCGTTCTCGTCTCCCCACGCTAGCGCGCAGATCCCGTGCTCTCTACTTATGCTGCTCATGTCGCAGAAGTTAAAGGCGCGTTTCTTACTGAGACTAACACCTGAAATATAAAAACAACATTAATTACAGAACACTGCAGACCAAACACTCACAACTAAAGCGCAAGTGATGAGGCACGTGCTAAAGTTACCTTTTAGTATTCCCGTTTCTGATCCCACCCACACCGAGCACAACTGGCTTTGATTCGCCATGTTTCCTCCTTTAAATCGGGTTTATTCGCGATTTGATCAACTTGTTTAATCGTAAACTCTGTTTACCACTGACACGCCGCTTGCTCTGCCCGAGCGCGCGCCTATTACGTTCCGGCTGGGAAACACGGCTTGTGTATTTAGTTCCTGGGTTATTATCAGAATACTGTGCCTTCTGGTCCTCAATATATTACAATATATATATATATATATATATATATATATATATATATATATATATATATATATATATATATATATATATATATATAATTCATTATATTTATAAGACGCAAACTAATCAGTTTTTATTTTCACTTTTTATTTCATGTCATGTCATGCATTTATTTCATTTTTTCTTGTCATCAGTCCTTAAAAAATAATAAAACAGTATGAAGGTTGTGATGTCCCTGCTTACAAATTCAGCTCAAGGCCAGCTAGTCTTCCAGAAAAAAAACATACTGGAACGCTAGTTTGTTAACTAGCTGTCTACCAGTTTAAGATATGTTTTTTTCTGGAAGAACAGCTTGGTCTTGAGCTGGAGCAGGGGACACTGATGTCAAAGGTTACACATTTTCTAGTTAAGGCCTGAAGTGGCAGAACAAGAAAAATGCCACAAACAGAGTCGCTTGAGGCATGCTAAAGCACATTTGCACAAGCTAGCTTCATTTTAAAATATGGTGCTGTGGACTGATGAAACTAAAATTAATTTATTTAGAGGGTGGTATGCATAACGGTAAAAGAACACAGCATTCCAAGACAAACACTTGCTACCCACAGTGCAGTAAAATTTGGTGGTAGTTTCATCTGAGGGGCTGTGTGGTCAGTGCAGGTACTGGGAATCTTGTTAAAGTTGAGGGTCACGTGGATTCCAATATTAGCAGATTCTTGAGAACAATGTTTGAGAATCAGTGATAAATTTAAAATAGCACAAGGGCAGGATACTTGACAATGACTCCAAACAATGTTCAAAATCTACTATGGCATTTATGCAGAGGAACAACTACAATGTTCTGAAATGGCCATCTCAGTCCCTAGACCTGAATATTATTGAAAATCTATGATTTAAAGTGGGCTGATCATGCCCAGAAACTATCAAACCTGACTGAACTTGGAGATTTGTAAAGAAGAATGATCCAAAATACCTTCAACCAGAAGTTTCTGATTGAAGACTACAGGAAGCATTTAGAGGCTGTTATTTCTGCAAAAGGAGAATCTACAAAATATTGATATTATTTTTCTGTTTTCTGTTTATGGACCGGGCTAATTTTGTTTTAATAATTATTGCACACTTTCTGTACATTCTATAAACTTCACTTCTCAAATATCAATGTTTTCTCTGCTATACAATATATTTAACTGAAATTGCTGATCTGAACAACCAAATTTTTTTAAAGGAAAGTCATGACATTTATCAGGGGTGCCTATTTTTTTTCATGCCACTGTATTTGTAAATTCCAGGTATGTGTGGGTGGGGTTCATGATGGAGGAGAAAGGTTATGTGTGGGTGAGGTTTGAAATGGGGAAGGGGGTGTTTGTCGGTGGGGTTTGTTTTGGTGCGATTGGCGGTGGAGAATGAGTATGTTTTGGTGGGATTGGGGATTAAGAATGAGTGTTTGTGGGTGAGGTTGGCGATGGAGAAGGGATATGTGTGGGTGGGGTTGGCGATGGAAAATGGGTATGTGTTGGAGAGGTTCATGATGGATGAAAAACGTTATGTGTGGGTGAGGTTTGAGATGAGGAAGAAGGTGTGTGTTGGTGGGGCTGGTGTTGGAGAAGGGTTATGTAAGGCTGGCGATAGAGAAGGGGTATGTGTGGATGGGGTTGGTGATGAGGAATGGGAATGTGTGGGTGCAGTTGGTGATAGAGGAGGGGTATGTTTAGGTGGGATTGGTGTGTGTGTGGGTGGGTGGGATTGGCAAAGGAGCAGAGGTATGTGTGAGTGGGGTTGGCGATGGAGATATGGTATGTGTGGGTGGGATTGGTGATGGAGAATAGGCATTTGTGGGTGATTTTGGTAATGAAGGAGAAGGTTGATGTGTTGGTATGACTGATGATGGGGAAGGGGTATGTTTGTGTTTGGGGTTGGTAATGAAGTAGGGGTGTGTGTTGGTAGGGTTGGTGATGGAGAGGGGTATGTACAGGTTGGGTTGGTGATGGAGGAGGGGTATGTGTTTATAGGTATTTGTGAGTAGGGTTGGTGATGAAGAAGGGGTATGTGTGAGTGAGGTTGGTGATAGAAAAGGGGTATGGGTGGGTGGGGTTGGTAATGGAGAAGCGGTATGTGTTGGTGGGGTTAGTGATGGAGGAGAAAGGTTATGTGTGGGTTGGTGATAGAGAAGGGGTATATACATTATGTCTGAAGAATTTCAGATGAGAAAAGTTATTCATATTGTCAATAAAAGTCACTGAAAGAGATTGCAAAGTAATTTCTAAGGCTTTAGGACTCCAGCAGACCACAGGGAGAGCTATTATTCACAGACCATTCATGCTCAAATCCCTCCAGAGGTGGCTGAATTAAAACAATTTGTTGTTTGGATAGATTTTTCCCATAGTAAATAATGTTTTATTTTGCTTTATCTATTTACTCGGGTTATCTTTGTCTGATACTAAAATGTGTTTGCTTATCCGAATAATGGGTGTTATGATTGATGACCAGCTCTCCTTCACAGACCATGTGGCCTCAGTTTCTTGATCCTACTGCTTTGCGCTGTATAACATCAGAAAAATTCAACCATTTCTAACGCAACAGGCCACCCAACTCCTGGTACAAGCAGTGGTCATCTCACGTCTTGACTACTGCAATGCCATTTTACAGGCCTCCTGGCCTGTTATAAAACCACTTTAGATGATCCAGAACGCAGCAGCACGTCTGGTCTTCAACCAGCCAAAACAGGCACATGTCACTCCACTGCTCATAGAGCTTCACTGGCTATATATATATATATCTATAAACTACATAATACTATACATTTATAAACTAAATAATACTTTATTCTAATTTATTATCTTTTTTCCAACTTCATTTCAAACGCCCTTTTATTTGTTTATCTTCAGTTCCACCCGTTCACATTTAAACCATTTAAGTAACTGCACAGTTAATTAACCTGGACTTAATTAATTTGGTATTTTGTGGTCTGAAGCAAAACTAGAATCAAAATCTCTGGCTTATTTCTCAGCTCTGACTTTGGTTGTGGAGGGTAGAATCTCAAATGGGAAACAGGAAAAACTTTGTAGGGTAGACTGTCCCATTTCAGTACTGCCATCGCAGCCTACCCATCCTTCAAAGGACACACCTTCGTAGACCGCGTCCTTCGAAGGATGCAGCCCCTGAATTGGGACACACTAATAGACATCATATACAGGTCCTTTTTTAAAAAATTAGCATATTGTGATAAAATTCATTATTTTCTGTAATGTACTGATAAACCTTAGACTTTCATATATTTTAGATTAATTACAAACAACTGAAGTAGTTCAAGCCTTATATTGTTTTAATGTTGATGATTTTGGCAAAAAAGTAAAGAAAAAACTAAAATCCCTATCTAAAAAAATGTGCATATTTCATCCGACCAATAAAAGAAAAGTGTTTTTACAGAATTGACTGCTTCAATGCGGCGTGGCATGGAGGCAATCAGCCTGTGGCACTGCTGAGGTGTTATGTCGGGTCTTGCGTCTCTCAACTTTCTCTTCACAATATCCCACAGATTCTCTATGGGGTTTAGGTCAGGAGAGTTGGCAGGCCAATTGAGCACAGTAATACCATGGTCAGTAAACCAATTACCAGTGGTTTTGGCACTGTGAGCAGGTGCCAGGTCGTGCTGAAAAATTAAATCTTCATCTCCATAAAGCTTTTTAGCAGATGGAATCATGAAGTGCTCTAAAATCTCCTGATAGCTAGCTGCATTAACCCTGCCCTTGATAAAACACAGTGGACCAACACCAGCAGCTGACATGGCACCCCAGACCATCACTGACTGTGGGTACTTGACACTGGACTTCAGGCATTTTGGCATTTCCTTCTCCCCAGTCTTCCTCCAGACTCTGGAACCTTGATTTCCGAATGACATGCAATGCAAATTGAGCAACAGTCCAGTGCTGCTTCTCTGTAGCCCAGGTCAGGCGCTTCTGCCGCTGTTTCTGGGTCAAAAGTGGCTTGACCTGGGGAATGCGGCACCTGTAGCCCATTTCCTGCACATGCCTGTGCACGGTGGCTCTGGATGTTTCTACTCCAGACTCAGTAGACTGCTTCCGCAGGTCCCCCAAGGTCTGGAATCGGCCCTTCTCCACAGTGACGTGCAGACGCTATGGCTCAATGTGCTAGGGCAACTGCCATTTTGCCGTCCTTGGCTGATATTGCCCTTCCGAGGTGGGATGGGGAGTGCCCTTTCTTCAGGTTAAAGCAACTGCTCTTCAAGATGTGCATGTCTTCTCCACAATCTTCCTCAGGGTCCGGTCACCTCTTCTCGTTGTGCAGCGTTTTCTGCCACACTTTTTCTTCTCACAGACTTCCCACTGAGGTGCCTTGATACAGCACTCAGCCTCAGGAATCTTTTGCAGGTGTTTAGAGTTAATTTGTTGATTCAGATGATAAGGTTAATAACTTGTTTAGAGAACCTTTTCATGATATGCTAATTTTGTGAGATAGGAATTTTGGGTTTTCATGAGCTGTATGCCTAAATCATCAGTATTAAAACAATAAAAGACCTGAAATATTTCAGTTGGTTTGCAATTAATCTAAATATATGAAAGTTTATTTTTTATCATTCATTTCATTATGGAAAAGAGTGAATTTTATCACAATATGCTATTTTTTTAGAAGGACCTGTACATATATAAGATATCTATGGAGTGAACTGTTGTGTTCTTGCTGTTCGGCCTAATTATGCAAGTGGTGACACAACACATATATAACATACAGCATAGTCAGAGCCACAGCCACACTCTTCAACACAGTAAAATAGAAGTCCAATGTGTTATTAAATGAATCTCTTCTCTCCAAGGTCTGGAGACTTATTTTGATATTGTGTGATTCCTCTCAAAGCACCAATATTTCATGATAAGTGAATCTAAGTATACAGTATACTAGTATCTCAAAATATTGAGATAGTATCTCAAAATAATGACTTAGTGTCTCAAAATATTGACTTAGTATATCAAAATATTGACTTAGTATCTCAAAATATTGAGATAGTATCTCAAAATAATGAATTAGTATGTCAAAATATTGAGATAGCAGTTTACTTAATAATAATTAAAAAAATGCTATTTTTTTAGGTGGCAGGAGCTGGCTTCCATACCTTTGAGTAGCTAAGAGAGAGAGAGAGAGGAAACAGAGAGAAAGAGAATTAGGTAGTGATCAGCAAAACACTTACTTAGAGAGAGAGAGAGAGAGAGAGAGAGAGAGAGAGTAAGAGGGGAAGCCAGGGAGCTCCCCCTGCCCCCTCCAAGAAGGGAAGGCGACAGAAAGCAGGACGAAGCGAGAATTACAGAGTGAGAGAGAGTCAGACTGTTGAACAGAACACATCACAGAGTGAGGGAAAAGCGAAACAGAGAAAGAAACAAAGAGCTGGTCCGATTTAGAGAGGAAAAGAAAAAGCGTGGGGGTTGAGACAGACAGAACGAGAGAGCGAGAGAGAGAGAGAGAGAGAGAGAGCGTGCGACTGAGGGGAGAAAGAAAAACATTACTCCTGTGCGGGTTCTGAAATTCAGATCTGGATTTTTTGCTGAAAATCACAGAAGAACCAAAGCTGCGCTCTGACAGGCGACCCGCGTTATCTGCCAACATGAGGAGAGAGACGACACCCAGACACCATAGGTACTGAACCTCACTTGCTCATTTATACTCAATCATTCACCTAAACATTCACTCTTCCACCCCACACTATCTTACATACTCAATCACCTCCATTCACTACTTCACCTCCATACTACTTTATTCATTATCACATTATTTTATATCCAAGTCACCCATTCACCAATGACTTCTTTTTACACTTATTTAAAGCTATACTCACCAATTCACCCCTATACTCATTTCTTTAACACCAGTTTGCTTCTACTCTCAATAATTTATACATTCACTTCTATTTTTCACCTATTCACTCCAATACTAAACAATTGATAATAATTTATTTACACGAGGCTGTACAATTATTTATACTTATTCACATGTTCACATCTACACTCCATTTACCTTCATGTTATTTCTGTACAACAATAATATTGTCAGACAGCATAATTACTCTCAGTTAGTCTCAATTATTCACCTCTATCCTCACTATACTCTTTTTCCTGTAAAAGATATATAAATACAGAAAAGACCACCAAAATGTTTCCTGATGATTTTCAGGACTAATCAAACACGATACTTGATGCTTTGGGGTAAAACTGTAATTAGTTTGTGCGTGTGCGTGTGAGAGAGAGAGACTCCAGTCTGCCATTTATAAACGAAACCAACCCTTCTAATAAGCAGAAACTAATACATGTTTTATTAATTTTTATTTAATATGCTAACCTTTATTAACCTTTTTTTAATGTGATCAACATTTACTAACATGCATAAGCCATGATTAATGTTTATTAATCTAAATCATTATCTGTTTTGTGTTTCAGCTTTCAAACAGAAGAGGATCTAATAGCTAAAACCATCAAGTCAGTTTAGAGAGAGTGTCAGATTGTACTGGCTAGAGACTGACTGAAGTTAACGTAGTGAGATAGAAGGAGGCAGACAGAAGAAGAGAGAGAGAAGGAGCAAGAGAGAGAAAAAGTGGGGTAGAGTGCAGTTAGTGAGTAAGACAGTTAAAGTACAGAGAGAGAGAGAGGGTGGGGGTGTTTAGCCCTCTCTCTCTCGCCCTGTGTGTACGGCAGGCTGGCTGGAACGGTCATGGCCTTCACCTTTGCGGCCTTCTGCTATATGCTAACGCTAGTGCTGTGTGCCGCACTTATCTTCTTCGTCATCTGGCAGGTCAGCAACACACACAGACACACACAGTTTTTTGTTTATTTACAGTAAAGAGAGACAGAGACAGAGAGAGACAAACATTCAAAGTGGTTTGTATTAGTGCGTATTTATGAGCAGATAAAGCTAGGGCTGATCTTGTTTAGAGACACTGATTTAAAGGATGCATTGTTTGTGTACTAATAAATAAATTATTGCATTTCCAGACTTAGTCTACGGCACACACATACACACACATTGAGAACAGTTATAATATGTTTAAGCTTTTAAAAGAGTCATTATGAAACTTAATTTAACCGTCAGTGTTTAAGTGTGTGTTTGTGCTTGTGCTTGCGCATGTTTGTAGATGTGCGTTATTAAGAATGCCTATCAAACTGGAATTTTGTTCCCATCCCCCTCGATCCTGTAGTAACCATGGTGCCCGCTTAGGGGCTCATCCAGTCGTCATGGAAACTGCATCTGTTTACAGCAGAGGATGGACAGAAAGAAAGAAAATAGGGTGAAACTGATCTATTTTGGGGGGGGGGGTGTAAAAAAGGGAGTGGGGAAAACTGAAGAAAAGGCAAAGGTTCTCTTTCTGCAGAAAAGCTACAAGTAGAGAACCAGTGGAGAACATTATCACTGTATTCTGAACTGCTTTTCTCAGTCTCTCTGTGTTTCTGCTGCTCTAGATCATTGCCTTCGACGAGCTTCGTACAGACTTCAAAAACCCCATCGATCAGAGCAACCCCACCAGAGCGGTACGACACCACACACAGCCCAGTTTGTAATGATGTAGGGGAATTGTGTTTGCATTATAATTGAATACACAATTCTCCTACACCTTTACTCTCTGCAACAAGTTTAACCCTTGTTGTAGCGAGCAGGTGTTCTGTAACCATTTAAATAGATGTACTATAACAATGGAGTGTACAAGTGTAGAGTAACCATGCAGACAAGTGCAGCCCACTGTTCCAGATACAGCACTATAGTTTTACAGAGCAGTGCTGTTGTCTATGTTTCCTTCAGAGGGAGAGAATTTTGAACATCGAGAGGATCTGTAACTTGCTGAGAAGGGTAAGTACAATGCCATTATATCTCCTTTATCATCATTAGCACCACCATAACTATTATTAGCACTATTACCACCATCATATCATCATCACTGTTACATTACCATTCTTTACCAACAATGTCATAATCATCACCACTCGTATATTTATGATTACTCATTATCATAATTACTGTAATCAGCATCCTCACCACCTTCATTGTCATCTCCATCGCCATCATAACATCATTATGATCTTCTCTATCATTTCGCTTACTATCACGATCAAGGGGTTGAACAAAAATATCAAAAAAGCTAAAAAGCTGTCAGAGACAGATTACCGCAAAAACAATTTTATCGGCTGATAAACTCAAAAAGTCCTTGATGTCCACAGAGGACAATAGTGGTGAATGATTACAAATTTTTTCCACTGTGAAAAAAACCCATGCAACATTCACCCAAGTGAAGAAGACTCTTCAGGAAGTATGTATATCAGTATATATATCATATCTAAGTAAAGAGAATATTTCATGAGAGCAAATACACCACAAGGTTAAAATCATTAATAGAAATATCAGTTTACACTTTGCCAAAAAATAAAAACCATCTAAACCTAAATCTGGAACAGCATTCTTTAGACAGGTAAAACCGAAATGAACCTGTACTGGAATGATGGGAAGAAGAAAGAATGGAGAAGGCTTGGAAAGGCTTGAGACAAAGCTAACCACATTCTCTGTAAAATGTGTGATGGCATGACTTCCAATGGCACTGGGTCACTAAAGTTTATTGAAGATGTGACAGAAGCAGAAGAATAGATTCTGAAGTGTACAGGGATTTACTTTCTGCTCAGATTGAACCAAATGCAGCCAGGTTGATTGGACAGTGCTTCACAGGACAGATGAACAATGACCCAAAACAAACCCAGTTTTTTATTATGAAAACAGAAGTGAAATATTTTGCAGTACCTGAGTCAATTACCAGATCTCAACACGATCGAGCAGCACCATTACTGTCCTATCATCACTGTCACCACCATCATATATTTTGCCATCATAATCATCATTCTTACCTTCATTAATGCTATCTATGCAATCATAAAAGTTCAGCTGCAGCAGCATGTTCTGCATCTGTCTCTCTCATCTCATACTGTCACATGTGTGTGTGTGTGTGTTCACAGTTCCTGTACAAATATGCATAATGCTCTCTAGTACACTGTGGAGTGCGTCAGTCTGCAGGATGTAAAAGATAGAGTAGCTGTACAGATGGACACACAGTTCATTTATAGCTTCTATTTCCTACGCTTTAGACTGTCTGTGTCTGTGATTGGTGTATCTTTCTTCAGCATTAGATTGTGTTCTAGCCAGTTTTGTTCATTTGTCTTAATTTGGTTTGATCTGTCCACTGCCCACTTCTCTGTTGGTAAGCGTTCTGGTGTATAACCATTCCAGTCCTAGTGTACAATGAGTGGGTGAAAGACAACTATAACTTCCCATTCGCTTTGCTGCATACTGTATTTGTGCATCGCCTAAGTGTGTGTGTGTGTGTGTGATTTACATGATAAAAGAAAATGTGTGACTAAAATGTGTATTTGGGTTTTCCAGCTGGTGGTTCCAGAATATTCCATACATGGTCTGTTCTGCCTCATGTTCATGTGTGCGGGTGAGTGGGTCACCCTGGGCCTCAACATCCCACTGCTCTTCTATCACCTGTGGAGGTAAAACCCACAAACAATGCTGTACACAATAAAACACTGTTATACATAGCTATACATCACTGTCCACTACACCTACTGTATCACACAAGAGTGCACTCTAAACGAGACTGACATACACTACTGCACATTATAGCACACTACTGTACACTAGGTTTGTAGCGCTACATGTATTCTTTGCTAACTGTCCAGGCACAGGGGTAATGGTTTGCTTTGGAAACATTAGTTGTACACCGTTTCTAATGGCAACTTGCAACTCTCTTCGCCTGCCATGCCTAGTGTAGCTCTTAGTGCTTGGCTCGTTCGTTCGGCAAATTGAAACATAGCTTGTTGAGTGCAAACAAAAAGAACCCAGGACCTGGATCATCTGTCTCCTTTTACCAGAGTAGTGTGTCTGCGCTGTGGGTAACTCATTTTCAACAGCATTATCTAGATGTGCCAATAAATTTAGAAAGTGCATATTATTTTTACAATATTCATTTCAAAACATGTTTTATTTGTACACCAGTTATTTATGTTATATTGACTTTTATATGTACCTTGGACTAAAATATGTATTAATTATTTCAAAATACCAGTGGTGTTTCTCAGTTTGGAGCAACTTTGATCTTTCATAACCACAAAAAATACAACATATGACAATGTTTGTGGTACACTGTTATAATGTAGTTACTAATTTTGCTCTTTTCATTCATTTGCAAAGAATTTGGCTTAAGCTTTGTTTAAATATAGCCTATATTTAACAAATTTTAATAATATCCTCAAAATATGACCTATGTGAGAGGGATGTTTCCAGTTTTATTTCACTGCTTATTGAAGCATAGGTGTTATTAACTGCCTTAGGAGGGCTTTTATTACAGTGCATGAATTATTACAGTGTGTAAGTTGCACAACTCTCTGATCAAAAAAAATGAACAAAAGAAAACTCAGCCTATTTGTTTTTTTCCACCCATCATACTAAAATTGTACAGAACCTGTCTTTTTCACAGGATTTTTGTTTTATTTTAACTTATTTTAAGTTTTTCATGGTGGAGGCTGCTTGTGTTGTCATGTGTGGCGTGTACATGGAAAATATTGGTGGCATCTGTGGCCCTGCTGCCCCATTTCAGAAAAACTAGAGAAACCAGATGTTAAAAACCAAATGATTAGTGATTAGTGATTCCACTGGTATTCACTACAGCCTTAACTTCAGATTTCCCACCTGTTTGTGATACTGCAGGTTTTTCCACCGTCCAGCGGACGGATCAGAAGTCATGTATGATCCCGTCAGTGTGATGAATGCAGACATCCTGAATTACTGCCAGAAGGAGTCTTGGTGCAAACTGGGTTTCTACCTGCTCTCCTTCTTTTACTACCTGTACAGGTAAACCTCCCCTCGGCTCCCTTACACATCTCCTTAAGTGTTAATTTACTAATGCCCAGAAGGACAATTAAACATCACTCTATTACAAGGAACGCAGTCTTGCAACTGACAATGCTACACCAAGCCACAACTGAAAAACTACAGCATAGACTGCAGTGAAAGGGCAGATTATCTTGAACACATCCCCAGAACCACCAAAGCATACAGCCTATTAATATGCTATTTGGCTAATTTGGCTATTTCAGACAATAAGGGTGAGAGAGCTTAATTACAAGTAAGCTAAGTATGTTTAGTTACTAAGGGTTCATAAATAGCACAGCAAGTGACTTAGTGCTAACTTGCTGTTTTAAAACCACATAATGAAAACCCAAAGAGGGTTGTTTTCACTGGTTCTGCTGTTACTGACATATCTCCCTGTGTCTTTCTCGTTTCTCTCTCTCTCTCAGTATGGTGTATGCGCTGGTCAGTTTCTAATGAGGAATGGACAGAAGAAATGAAGAAAGAGAAGAAATGGACCATGCAACAAACCCTGCCTCATCTCCTCCATCCTCCTATTCTCCAGATCAGAGAGTTTCACCATCTTTCAAACAGAAATGGGCACCAGAGAAACCAAAACACACCCATCGACACATACGCAGGGAGAAAAAGAGGATGAAAGAGAGAGGGAAATGAAAAACAAGAGGGAGAGCGAGGCAGGCTCAGGAAACGTTGATGTTCTGTAACAGAGATTTTCTTTCTAAAGGGCTGCTGAACATTTCTGCTGCGCAGAGCAACTCGAAGGGTCTTCAACCGCAATGAGATTTAAAACGTAACTTCAGAATTTGATTGTCTTTGTTTCTCTTTATTAATCTAAACTACAGGTTTTATGTTCTGAAGTCTTTTCTGAAAAAAACTAATTCTAGAAGACCTTTGTGGATAAAACAAACTTGTCTAGTTACAGTGTTAGAGGAGCATTTAAGTATTTTTGTGATAGATTACTTTAAAGCTGCCTGATCTGTAGGAGTTGATTATAAAGCGATTTATTCTCTTTAGCTCAGTTGTTTTTAAATTTTATAGAATAAACTAGTGTCCACCAGATAAACTACTAGTACTGCACAAACTCCTGACTCCTGTACACCCTCCACCATGTTTACAGTGAAACTCAAAGCAAACGAACCAATGAAATAAGATCATCCAGGCCGGAGAAACTGTTGGAGTGACTTTTCAGAAGAGGGGTAATCAGAAACACTGTGGGAAACTGAAACAGATGGGTAGGCAGTCAGCAGTGGTCAGTTGTTCTGGTTTTGGATGCTCTGCCTTACACTCATTAAATACCATTACACTACCAGAGTTCCAATATGTTTTACTCTAATAACCCTGATAACCCCCAATAACACCTCAGTTCTGCCTTTAGAGTTTGGTTGAACAGACCAAATCTCTGCTGACATACAGTCATAAGAAAAAGTTTGGGCACCCCTATTAATCTTAATCATTTTTAGTTCTAAATATTTGGATGTTTGCAACAGCCATTTCAGTTTGATATATCTAATAACTGATGGACACACTAATATTTCAGTATTGAAATGAGGTTTATTGTACAGAAAATGTGCAATATGCATTAAACCAAAATTTGACCGGTGTAAAAGTATGGGCACCCTTATCCTAACTCCTTTTTACTGACTTACTGAAGCACAAAATTGGTTTGGTAACCTCATTGAGCTTTGAACTTCATAGCCAGGTGTATCCAATCATGAGAAAAGGTATTTAAGGTGGCCAATTGCAAGTTGTTCTCCTATTTGAATCTCCTCTGAAGAGTGGCATCATGGGCTCATCAAAACAACCCGCAAATGACCTAAAAACAAAGATTGTTCAACATAGTTGTTCAGGGGAAGGATACAAAAAGTTGTCTCAGAGATTTAACCTGTCAGTTTCCACTGTGAGGAACATAGTAAGGAAATGGAAGACCACAGGGACAGTTCTTGTTAAGCCCAGAAGTGGCAGGCCGAGAAAAATATCAGAAAGGCAGAGAAGAAGAATGGTGAGAACAGTCAAGGACAATCCACAGACCACCTCCAAAGAGCTGCAGCATCATCTTGCTGCAGATGGTGTCACTGTGCATCGGTCAACAATACAGCGCACTTTGCACAAGGAGAAGCTGTATGGGAGAGTGATGCGAAAGAAGCCATTTCTGCAAGCACGCCACAAACAGAGTCACCTGAGGTATGCAAAAGCACAAAAAAACACCTCAGGCGACTCTGTTTGTGGCATGCTTGCAGAAAGGTTAAATCTCTGAGACAACTTTTTGTATCCTTCCCCTGAACAACTATGTTGAACAATCTTTGTTTTTAGATCATTTGAGAGTTGTTTTGATGAGCCCATGATGCCACTCTTCAGAGGAGATTCAAATAGGAGAACAACTTGCAATTGGCCACCTTAAATACCTTTTCTCATGATTGGATACACCTGGCTATGAAGTTCAAAGCTCAATGAGGTTACCAAACCAATTTTGTGCTTCAGTAAGTCAGTAAAAAGGAGTTAGGATAAGGGTGCCCATACTTTTACACCGGACAAATTTTGGTTTAATGCATATTGCACATTTTCTGTTAGTACAATAAACCTCATTTCAATCCTGAAATATTACTGTGTCCATCAGTTATTAGATATATCAAACTGAAATGGCTGTTGCAAACTATAACTAACTAAAAATGATTAAGATTAATAGGGGTGCCCAAACTTTTTCATATGACTGTAGTTGCACACACACACACACACACACACACACACACACACACACACACACACACACACACACACACACACACACACACACACACACACTGTATGGCATGGAGAACAGCAGAGTTTTTTTCTGCCCTTCTCAATGTAAAACTGTGGAGGACAATCGGTCAGAAACAGATTTTTTACATCAAAACTGAATGTCTATTTATTATTATTATTATTATTATTATTATTAATATTGTACTCATGAAGTGTGTCAATGTCTTTTCTACTCATCACTTGTGTGTAATGCTGCAGTTTTTTTTTGTCTAGGCTTTATGGTCTGTATTTATTAGAATACAATATTATCCTCTCTAATATATACTGAAAGCAATTCTTCATATTCTAATAAAACAGCAAGTACACAGAGAGTGTGTGTGTGATTACAGGTTGAAGATTTGACAACCTGACATAAACTGCATCTTATTCTTTCTGCATCTCCATGGCAACCAAATTCTCTTAGATGTGCCGTAGCACACTCTCTCTTTCTCCCTCTCATTCTTTCTTTCTCTTCTCTTTATGTATGTCTCTCTCTCTCTCTCTCTGCTAAACATTCAGTCCAGGTCTAGCTGGTAGGCTATCTAGTTCACTAGCTCTTCACCAGCTTTGGATATGTTTTTTTTGGATTACCACCTGCTCTTGAGCTGGATTTACTCTTCTCTTTCTCTCTCACTAAATCCCATTATCTCTTTCACTAAATCCCATTACCACCTCACTCTCTCTCACTCCCTCGCTATCTTGCTCTTACTACTTTCCTTTTTTTCTCTCTCTTCACTGCAAAAAACTAAATCTTAGCAAGTTAAAATTAAGGCAATAAATCTTATTTTATTCTCTGATAAGACTTTTTCTCTTACTAAGCATTGTGTAAGTATTAGATTATTTTGCTTATTTTAGGGATAATTATCTTAATCATTCTTACCTAAATATGGAACCTTATTTTAAGTAATTTGAACTCAAAATAAGCACAACCAAGCAGCAATCAAGTTATTCTGATTCTTGTGTCCAAAAACACTTTTTTTGCTTGATTTAGGTGTTACTTCACTCATTTTGAGACTTTGCCATTGCTTTTGGTAAGAAATCTTATTAAGAAAAGTTTGCTTAACCCATTAGTGCTTAATATACATATATTTGTCTTAATTTGCATATATTTTGTCTAGTTTTTGCCAATGGAATTTTTGCAGTATATCTCACTACCTTACTCTCTCATTCCCTTTCTTTCTCCCTTTTACTACCTCACTCTCTCACTCATTCAGTTCAATTCAATTCAAAGAAGAGGTATTGGCATGACCATAGTAAATTACAGTGTGGCCAAAGCATTACAGATTTTCTAAATCGCCAAGACACACTTCTTGAAACCATCCCTCCATGTCTCTAAACTGTAAACACAAAATTAAAATTTCAAAATATTCACAAAACCTCTGACTCTTCCTCCAAACTATTCCTGTTTAGTACTTGTAGTACGAACACAGCCTCTTTTCTCTTGGTAGCCAGGTCTTCCTCTGCCTGCCCCGCTCTATGGCCAGCCTGAGGTCACTGCCTGTACTTGGTCAGGAGGTTCACTTTTCTGAGGATCTCTGACGGAGGAGAGAGTAGCAGATCAGTTTGTTTTGGAGAGTTGTTGGTTCCATGTTCCAGATCAAGTTGTAAGTTTATAATTTGTTAAATAGGAATTTGGTCAGCATGTGGGGTCTGAACTGTAAGAGCTGCTGGATGGTAGCTGATGAGTGAGCTCTAAAACCAGCTGGCATAGAAGATTCCTAGGGTTCAGCTCCTGGGCCTGAAGTGCCTCAAACTGCAGTGAACTTAGGAAACTTGCTTTTAAGTCCATTTCAGTGCTCTTTTTGTATTTTTATAGCCAATGGGAAACAGCCTAATTCAGCTCTACATGCATTGTTTGGTGTGTCTTTGTACTTTTGGAATTTTATAGCAGAATTCTGCATGTGGGCTCTCAATTCGGTGCTTGTTCCAGGTAGTGATTTTGCAGTGAATTTGGAGCAGCAAGTCAAGCAGCTGCTGTAGCCATTGTTGGGTGGGAGACAACAGGACTAGGTCATCGGCGTACAGCAGTAATTTCACCTCTGCATTGCAAATATTTTCCCCTTGTTTGTTTGATAGTCATGTTTGACAATTAAGGTTTGTAGGGTATAAATGTGATCAGCTGTTTTGTGTTTTGGAAGAAAGCCAATTTGATTTCTGCTTAAGACATTGTGTTGATTAAGGAAGGCGAGTATTCGGGTGTTAATAATACTGCAGAAAACTTTCCCCAGGTTACTGTTTACACATATGCCTCTGTAGTTGTTAGGGTCCATTTTTTCACCACTCTTATAAATTTGAGAAATCAACCCCCTATTCCAGAACTCAATAAAACAGCCTGCAGTTAGTACTAGACTAAACAATTTGAGCACAGCTTCTTGCATTTCAGGAGTTACATGTGTTAACATCTCTGTCCGAATGTTATCGGGACATTATCCGGATATTTTATCTGACAGCTCCACATAAGAAATTGAGTAGTCCTTTGGAGTTTGGGTTATTTTTAATTGTAAATTCAAGTAAGGCAAATTTTTACACTACAGCTTTTTGATTTTTTTGTGGTTTTATTTCTTGGTATAAATTAGTAAAATGTTTTTGCATATTTCTCCATTTTGAATAGCTGTTTCTTGTTTTGTTGTTCTCCGTTTATTCCATAATTCCCAAAATGAGTTTTGATCAATTAATTGTTTTGGTTAAATTTTTGTGTTTTTTTTTTCTTTTTTAGGACATTCTTATAGAATTTAAGTGATGCAGAATGTTTAAAACAGCAGTCTTTGTCATGTGGGTTGTGATGTTTATAATTTGATAGCTCACATAGTTTTTGTCCCTTTCTTTCTCTCTCTTAATACCTCTCTCTCCTTTACTCACTCTCTTTATTGCTCTTACTACCTCACTCTCTTTTACTACCTCACACTCTTACTCCCTCTCTTTCTCACTCTTACTACCTCACTCTCTTACTTCCTTTCATTCTTTCTTACTACCTGTCTCTCCCTCACTTATTCTCTCACTCCCTCTCTTTCTCTCTTACTACCTCACGCTCTCTCACTACCTCTCTTTCTCTCCCTTACTATCTCAATCTCTTTCACTCCCTCTCTCTCTTTCTTACTACCTCACTTTCTCTCACTTCATCTTTCTCACTCTTACTACCTCACTCTCTCTTACTTCCTTTCATTTTTCTTACTACCTCTCTCCCTCACTTACTCTCTGACTCCCTCTCTCTTTCTTACTACCTCATTTCCTCTCACTCTCTTTCTCGCTCTTACTACCTCACTGTTTCTTACCTCCTTTCTTTCTTTCTTTCTTACTTTCTTTCTTTCTTTCTTACTACCTCTCTCTCTCTCACTTTCTCTCTCACTTCCTCTCTCTCTCTCATACTACCTCAGTCTCTCACTACCTCTCTTGCTCTCTCTTACTATCTCAATCTCTCTCTCCCTCTCTTTCTTGCACTCACTACCTCACTCTCTCTCCCTCACAAACCCAGTGCACATACTCTGCTGTTTGTGTTTCTGTTCTACATGTAGAAAAATGCCTGTAATCACACACACACACACACACACACACACACAAACACACACACACACACTCTTCTCTTCCTCACCGCCTCTTAAGAGACGTTGCCATGGAAACTGGCTACAATTGATACGTTTGAAACGGGAGGGAGGTTTTAACACAAATGCACAACACGAATGACAGAAAAAGGCTATTTTACTCCTGAACCTGAGGAATCATTTCACCAGTGAGATGAAAAGTGAAATTTAAGGGTGCTGATTATGATGATGGTAAATTATTTATGAGGACATTAATCAGCTCATCTAATCAGAAATACAATCAGCAGGTCTGCTACTCGAAATCTACCTTTAGCAACAATCCTAATCCACCATCTAAGCTGAAGATGGGTCCTTATCTAATTTATTCCACTTTAAACAGCAAATGTTCTACCTTTAACTGACATTTAAACCAACCAGTGACATTTTATCTGACTATTAACCACCATAATTTTGTTCCACTGTAAACCTTAAAGGACCATTAAGGATTATATTCTCTTTAGTAACTCATAACATGATCAGGATGTTTCATAAAATATTAAGAAAAAATGCTGAGTTTAAGCACTGGCAGCTCTCGTCAGCAGAGCTTCAGCCAATATTTTTTTATTTGAACTGTGTGGTACTGCATACTTTTTCAATATACCTTAGTTAGCAATCAGAAACACTATCATAAATGTACTTCTTTTGAGCTTCTTTACACCAGTATAATTAATCAAATTACAAAAAATAATGCATTTTCCTTAATTAATATCTACAGACCACCAGAGCCCTATTTAGACTTTTTTTTTTTTTTTTTGGCCCAACCACCACCCCCCCTCTTCGGAGGACAATTAATACTTTATTTTTATTTATTTATTTTATTTTTTATTATTATTATTATTTTTTTAATATATATATATATATATATATATATATATATATTTTGTGTGGATATAGTTGTGGGAGTTCAGGGTTGGAAGGATCGGAGTGTGAGGTACAGGAGGGGGGTACAAGAAGAAGAAAAAGAAAAGAGAGAAAAAAAAACAAAAACAAAAAAAAAACTAAACAAAAAACAAACAAACAAACAAACAAAAAAATAATAATAAAATAAAATAAACATAAAATAACCAAACATACATATATACACATACTCACATATCTAACTATACATATGCTTATACATATACACACATACATAAATATACATACATATTAATACATACACATAAATACTTACACACACACGCACAGTTACTTCTATTCTATTGTTTTTTGCAAAAATATGTCATGTGTTACGGATTATGTCATGAAATGCCTACCACAATGGAGGCAAGAAACCGCCACCATGCCCCTGCGATCCAGAGGCAGATAGGGAAGAACCCAGTGGACCCAGACCATCCACAGCCCATTAGGAGCCCAGAAGACCCGCGGCCACACATCCCGATGGTAACCATGTGCACACCCCAGATGAGGACGGGGGAGACTCCAGACGAAGCCCCCATGGCAAAGAGCAAGAGTCCAGAGAGCCAAAGGAAGCGAGCAGCCCACCCCCCCCCCCGGCAGGCCAGCACCCCTTGCACGAGCCGAGCATGCGGCCCCCGAGATCCCAAGCACCCGGGAACAGCCCGACACCCGGCAGGCCCCCCTCCCACGCCAAGGGGGCCCAAGCCACCCCCAGGCCACGGCCACCAAGGGGGCGGGCCAGAGACCATATTAGGGCATCCGGCCACGCACCCATGGACCCACGGACGCCCACCCCCCCAGGAACGGCAGTGACGATCGGCGGAGAGCAGCGTGGAGCGGTAGGGAGGGCAAAAACCTGCCCTACGCAACCATGTCCCACAGGTGTCCATGCTCAGTCAGCCCCAAACCCAGGACCAACTGTTCACGCACACATGCACATTCACACACCCGTCACACACACATCCGTCACACATACACCCGTCGCACACGTGCACATTCACTCACAGACCAGTCACACACACCAGTCACGCACACCAGTCACACACACCAGTCACACACACAGAACATACATAGACACCTAATGCGGGCATGCGGGCACCAGTACCGAGCCAGCGGCAACCTAGGGAAGCAGCCAGCCCGGCCCCGAACAACCACCCGACCCACACCCCAGGCAGGGTGCACGAAACCAGGGTGTGAGAAGACCTGACCCCCCTCCTTCCCCCACCCAGCATGTTGCAGTGATATGAATGTGTATAATGAGAAGAATGAATGAAAGCTACAGTGCTATTAAAATTGGAGGGACAGCTGTAATATGAGAACTGAATAACAGCACCCAACCACACTGCCCCCCCAAAGGCCCTCAATGTCTAAAATGCAAAAATAAAATTGAGGAGCAGGGAGCACCTGCCCCCCAAAACCCTATGTGTAATATGATGTGTGTAAGCTGTATGATGAGTTTGTATGTGTAATGCGATGTTAGACTGAGTAGGAGTCGGGGAAGGGCCAGGAAAGGACCGAGGGGCAGAGGACTACCCCCCGGAGGAAGAGAGCCAACTACTGCTGGCTCACTAGGCACCCAGTTCCATACACCCAACCGCAGTACAGGGAAGGCAAGTCCAGGGTGTAGAGCGGCTACGGCCCCAGGACACCGCCGCTCTGCAAGACAGCGCCCCCATCCCCACACTGCAATACAACATAAATACACACCCCACTCACATACAAAAGACAACAGATATTACACACACGCACACACACACGCACACACACGCACACACACACACACACAGACACATTTACACTCAACATCCCACTCTTTCTCATACACACACAGTGGTCCTGAGCCCAGGACCAACTGGTCTTAAGTGGGAGACTGCCGCTTCCCCACCTGAGCGCCCCTACCTCCCCACAGGGAGGGCACCCAGAATCCCGGAATGCCAACCAGACACCCCAACACGGACCAAACCACCACCCCCCACGACGGCGCGCCCAAGAGAGGCATAGACCCTCCCCAGCGCAGGGAGGGACCCAAACAGGCGACAGACGCCCACGGGCACCAGGGCCCCGGACTCCGCACCCCGACCGCCACAGGGGAACCCAGCCAACCGGACAGGGCCAGCACCCACCACCATGGGCCCCCCAGACCCACACCCCAAGACCACAAGAGCATACATCCAGCCCCCCCCCCACCAACAACCAGGGCCCGCACACAGAAATCACCAAGCGGCAGCCACCGTCCCCAGTCCAAGGGCGATCAGACACCCAAATCCCCCGATTCCCCCCCAGCCACCTGCCGGACGCACCAGGAGACACGACTACAGCCGCCCACCCCCATCATGTGATGGAGCTGATCAGTGGGAACCAGAGAGATTCAAATGTAGCCAATTGGTTTTTTGAGGTTGCAGACATTCTTTCCAGACTAATGTGGTCTAAAAGTACATTTCTATAGTGATTTATGCATAAATCATTTTTTTATTTCCACTTCATGAGGATAGTTTTCTTAGCGATGCATAAGACAGTGAGAACTATGTGCAATATATTTGTTTCCATGTTTAGTTCACTTACATCACCTAAAATGCATAGTTTGGGTGAAGCTGGGATATTGCAATTAAACCAGGTAGATAAGTCTTCACATATCATCTTCCAGAATCTCTGAACAGGCATGCAAAACCATATAGCATGTATATAATTCTCAATATGATTGCCCGAACAGTTAGTGCATATATTTGTTTCTCTAAGGCCCATTTGGAACATTCTATGCCCTGTATAATGTGTTCTATGGAGAATTTTGTATTGTATGAGTTGTAAATTTGGACTTTTCGTCATTTTGAAATTGTTTAAACATCTGTGTCCAAAAGTTCTTATCTGGGTTCATGGAGAGATCTCGATCCCATTTTGTAATTGGGAGGGATATTGAATCATTAATTTTGGATAATAACTTATATATTTTTGATAACAATTTAGGAGTATAGAGATTCATGAATTCTTTTATCAATACTGGGATTTCTAATGTTAGATTATTTAAATTAAATCTTGCTTGTATAATGGACTTTAATTGTAGATACTCCAGAAATTTGCTACTGCTAATTTCGTATTTTGAAATAAGATCTTCAAATGACATAAAGGTCCCCTCCTGTATAACATGTTCTAAATTCTTAATTCCTTTCTCTTGCCATTGCGAAAAATTAATAACTGTTTTTTTCTGACATATATCTGGGTTGTTCCAAATGGGTGTCCTTTTACATGGTATTAGTGAAGACTTAGCTATCTTTAAAAACTCCCACCAAGCTGTCAGAGTGGCGTTTATGTTTAGGCTTTTAAAGCAGCTATAGTGTTTAATACTGGAGCTAATGAAAGGTAAGTCAGAGATTTTCACTTTTCCACTGAGTGTTTGTTCTAGGTCCAGCCAAGGGCTGCCTAAAGGGTTTGTTTTAATCCAACTTGTAACATATTGCAATCTATTGGCTAAAAAATAGTGATAGAAGTTTGGTAGTTCTAGACCACCATGGCATTTTAGCTTCTGTAAAGTCTTCAGACTTATTCTCGATGTTTTATTTTTCCATAAAAATTTTGAAATGTTTGAGTCTAATGACTTAAACCAAGCAGCAGGAGGTTTATTAGGGATTAATGAAAACAAATAATTGATTTTAGGTAGAATCAGCATTTTTACAGTAGCAACTCTCCCAATAAGAGATATAGGTAGAGAATTCCATCGTGTGAGATCGTCCTCTATTGTTTTTAGTAGAGGAGTATGATTCAATCGTATCAGGTCTGATAGCTTGGGGGAAAAATGTATACCTAAATATTTAATGTTGCCCGACTGTAGTGAAGTAGTGCTCTGAAATGTACAATTCAGAGGTAGAACTGTTGATTTACTCCAGTTAATGGAATAATCTGATACAGATGAGAACTTATCTATGAGTGTGATTGTCTTTAGCAGAGAAGTTTGTGAGTCCCTAAGGAAAAGTAATACATCATCAGCATAAAGGCTTATCTTATGGTCTGTATTTTCTGTTTGAATTCCTTTAATATCTACACTTTGTCGTATTTTTGCTGCTAGTGGTTCAATAAAAAATACAAAAAGTGAGGGAGAGAGCGGGCAGCCCTGTCTGGTGCCTCTCTGCAGACTAAAGCTTTGTGAAATAAGATCATTTGTCCTAAACCGTGCATTGGGAGAGCTATATAATGTTTCAATCCAGTTTATGAAGGATGGACCAAATCCAAATTTATTTAGAACTGCTAACAGAAATTTCCAATTTACCCGGTCGAATGCTTTCTCTGCATCTAAAGAGACAACTATGGTTTCTAATTTGTTAATGGAAGAGTAATCTATTACATTTATTAGTCGACGTGTGTTATCGGCTGAGTGCCGGCCTTTGATAAAACCTGTTTGGACCGAATGTATAATGGATGGAGTGATTTTTTCTAACCTCCTTGCAAGAACTTTGCAAATTATTTTAAGGTCTACATTTATAAGCGAAATTGGGCGATAGCTGGATGGGAGTGTTGGATCTTTGCCTGGTTTAAGAAGCAAGGTAATGTTGGCAGAGTTCATGTTTGGAGATATTATGCGGTCCTTCTTGATTTGAGTGACCATTCTAAAAAAAATGGGTTCTAACACAGACCAGAATTCTTTATATAACTCTGCAGGAAAGCCATCTGGACCTGGAGCTTTATTATTTGGGAGATCCTGTATTGCTTTAAAGAATTCGGAAGATGAAAAAGGTGAATCAAGAGTCATAACCTGTTCCTCATCTAGTTTAGGTAGATTTATATTTTTCAAAAATTCTTCAATGTCAGCATCAGATGGATTCATCTGTGATGAGTATAATGCCTCATAAAAGTCTTTAAAATTGTTATTAATTTCCTGTGGGTCATGAGTAATGTTACCAACAGAGTCTTTAATTGAAGAAATAGCTGTTTTTTCTTTATTTAGTTTTAATTGGTTTGCCAGGAATTTTCCAGATTTATTTCCATGCTCGAAGTTTTCCAAACGCAGCCTCTGCAACATAAATTGTGTCTTTTTATCAATGATTTCATTTAGTTCCAATCTTAATTTCCGCAGGGTGTTAATTATATGTTCTTGTGGTGAAGCAGCATAGGCTGTTTCTAATGATTTTATTTTCTGTTCCAATTCTGACACACGAGTTTTTTCTTTAATTTTCTTATGTGCGCAGTAAGATATTATTTTACCCCGCATTACTGCCTTCCCTGCTTCCCAAAGAACACATGGCGATATTCCAGGCAGGTCATTATGTTCTAAATATATAGCCCACTCTTTTTTGAAGTAATTAATGAAATCTTGTTCATTAAGTAATGATGTATTAAATCTCCAGTTCCTAGCTGGTGGTATAACTCTTTTCCGTGTCAAAGACATAGACACCGGTGCGTGATCGCTAATAATGATAGGGTGAATTTGAGTGTCTGTGATTTCCCTCAACATAGAGCGGCTAACTAAAAAGTAATCTAAGCGAGAGTGAGATTTATGTACGTGTGAGAAAAAACTATACTCTCTCAGAGTGGGGTGATGTGAACGCCAAGCATCGCATAGACCAAAATCCTTCATGTACTGTTTAAGAATGTCTGCAGACTGCCAGTTCCTTTGACTCACTGCTGTACTGAGCCTGTCAATCTCTTCATTAAGTACCAAGTTGAAGTCTCCTCCTATCACCAGTGTGGTGTCAGAGTGATCAGAAAGTAAAGTGAAAAAGGTATGAAAGAAGGAGGGGTCATCAACATTTGGCACATATATACTAGCAATGCAAAAATTAATATTTTGAATAGATAAATTAAGTATTATAAATCTGCCTTCTGGGTCTGATATAGTGTTTCTGATGGTGAAGTTTAACTTTTTGTTAATCAATATAGCTACACCTCTTTGTTTGGAGTTATAACAGGCTGAGTATGTGTGAGGAAACTGTGGAAAAGAGAATGTTTGCGCAGATGTTTTAGATACATGTGTCTCCTGTAGAAACACAATGTCAGCCTTTAAATCATTTAACCGATGGGCAATTTTTACCCTCTTTTCCCCCGAACCAGCTCCACGTACATTCCATGAGACAAACCTCAGCATGCTCATATTTGAGTTACCTGGGAAAGTCACGTGTGCTCACTAACGGTGTGTGTGTGTGTGTGTGTGTGTGTGTGTGCTCTCGCATGTAACCTGTATGACTGTGTGCTCGTGTGGTAAACATGTTGGGTGCAAAAAAAAAAAAAAACAAACAAACAAAAAACAATAACAAAAAACAATAACAAAAAAAAAAAACAATGAGTGCTTAACATGGTAACAGTCTGCTATACTGATTGACCCGGCATTAATAGTTATAAACAGACATGTCTAATGAGCTTTTAGCGGAGAAGGAGTGAAAGAGTCAGAACAGACGTGTTTGTATACAGATCACCTGGTCAGTACAGCCATGGCGTGGTTTTCTGGTCGCGGTGAAGCTGTCCGTTCACGTAGAGTTTATCCACCGCGATGACAGCCCGAGAACCTTCCTGGATGTATTTTTTTCGGATAGGGAACAGAACTTTGCGTCGCTCCAGGATTTCTTTGGGAAACTGGACGTTAACGCTGAAGTCCGTTCCCCTCAGCTCTCGTCCGCGGCTCTTCACCAGTTCCTTCTGTTTGAAGTGTTCAAACTTAGCCACGATGGGTCTGGATCGGTGTCCTCCGGGTCGTTTAGCTCCTATGCGGTGAACGCGAGCGAAGGTGATGGTCTTCACGGTGTCCTCCGGAAGCTTCAGGTAAGTCTGTATGAACTCCTTCACTGTTGTCTCCGGGTTTTCCTCTTGCTTCTCTGGTAATCCAGAAAACACGAGGTTGTCTCTCATGCCGCGGGCCTGGAGCTCGAGGACGGTCTCTTTTATTTTTTTATTTTCCTCTGAGAGCTGGGTCATTCCCTTAGTGAGGGAGTTCACCGACTCTCTGAGGGCAGTGTTTTCCGCAGCGAGTGTTTCCACCTGCTGCTGGCTGAACTCCACAGACTCCCGCAATGCCTGAAACTCCTTATGGAGAATTTCCAGAATGGAAAGGCGAGCGTCGAAACTGGACAGCTTCTTATCTATGGACTCCAGAATATCCACCATATCGCTGGAATGTGAAGTAGCCCCAGGAGAATCTTCAGGGCGACTCCTCTTGGCGGACGGAGCTCCTTTTTTACCTGAGGGAGTCGGCGTTTTGTCTGGTTTCCCCATGACAACTCGCTCGAAACACTCGTCAATAAAAGTTTGCAGACTGTCCAGGTCCTCTTCGCCGTCCTCCAGTGCGCTTCAGGTAGTTATTATCTAACTAATATAAACTTTATAGCCTTTAAAGCTGTCTAAATCTAAGCTGGCTAATTAATCTATACAGCTAGTGTTTAGCAATCACTGCCTCGCTGCCTTGCTCAATACTGCCGAGATTCGCGTTAAGGTCTCGCGTTACCTCAGCATCTCCCCTATTTAGACTTTTTAAAAGAAATTTTGTCGCAGATTTAGAAGTATGTAGTGTTAAAGTGTTTATAGTAGGAGACTTCAACATTTATTTTGAAAAATTGGATGATCCATTACCTCAATTTTAGACTTTCAAGAAATAACATGACCTACTCATTTCTGTAATCATTCTCTGGATTGATAGATAACCTAAATATTTATCTCAAACCTCAATTTCAGATCATTACCTTATTTCATTTAAGCTACTTCTTAGTCATAATGCGAAATTTAGAGTGTAAATATCTGTTACGGTTGGGGTAGGTGTGGGATCCAAGTGCAGAGCAGATATGAATATATAATGGATATATATATATTTATATATATTTATATACTTATAAAGATATAGTTCTATTTTGTATTATTTAGTTCTAGTTATGGATTGGGATAATAATTTTAAAAGTGTTGTGCTTAAGTAAATGTTTCTCCAAGGAGACTGGAGAATGGGTGGGAAAAAAATCCACCACAACAGAAACAAAGGAAATGCCACAAAATGGCTTGTACCAACAAAAGACAGCTTTAAACTTCGAATAAACCAAACTAAAACACATCCAAACTCAAAACTGTCTGAGCACCGCTCAGTCCGCTCTTTATGCTCTCTTTCAAGATATTTTCTTTTCTTTTCTTTCTGTGTGGCTTTCTTTTCAGATCTCTTTCCTTCTTTTGAGACCACCTTTTTCTTTTCTTTTCTTTTTTGTGTGGCTTTCTTTTGAGATCACCTTTTCTTTTCTTTTCTTTTATTTTCTTTTTGTGATGCTTGCTTTTCAGATCACTTTCCTTTTTTGAGATCACCTTGTCTTGTCTTGTCTTGTCTTGACTTGTCTTTCACCCTCTAGTACCGGTCACCCCTCAGTGAAGGTGCAACAGAGGTCTGGTTTGACTGAGGTTTAAATAGGGTAGTGCACATGTGCAGCTGGTTCACACTAATCACCGCCAGGGATTCTGGGAGTTGGAGATTTGGGATCCCACTCTACCATTTCTACCAGTCCCCCTGCTGGCAGCACGCGGTACAGCACTGCCCATCACAATATCGATCAACTAAACTGGAAGTGTTATACTCAGCTTGGAAAGACAGTCTTTTCAATATTGAAAAGAACTTATAAAGCCTGTTCAGCGTATCTGTCCTCACAGATCGAGATGAATAAAAATAATCCTGGACCTTTCTTTAATATTATTTTCAAATTAACTAAAAACCAGGCAGAAAAAATAGTACATGCCTTCATTACCTCAAGGCTAGATTATTGTAATGCGCTACTGTCTGGATGGTCCTGCAGTAACTTAAATAATCTTCAGCTAGTTCAATATGCTGCAGCTAGGGTCCTTACTAAAACCAGAAAATTTGACCATATTAGTCCAGTCCTATCAGCACTGCATTGGCTTCCAGTCAAATTCCACATAGACTATAAAATTCTCCTGTTGTCGTACAAAGCCCTACACGGACTCGCTTCATAAATTCAGAGCTTTATCACCAACCTCACCCACACATACCCCTTCTCCATCACCAACCCCACCCACACATACCCCTTCTCCATCACCAACCCCACCCACACATAGCCCCTCTCTATCACCAACCTCACCCACAAATAACCCTTCTCCATCACCAACCCCACCCACACAAACCCCTTCTCCATCACCATCCTCACCCACACATAGCCCCTCTCTATCACCAACCTCACCCACACATAGCCCCTCTCTATCACAACCTCACCCACACATAACACTTCTTCATCCAAAACACCACCCACAAATACCCCTTCTCCATCACCAACCCCACCCACACATAGCCCCTCTCTATCACCAACCTCACCCACACATAGCCCCTCTCTATCACCAACCTCACCCACACATAGCCCCTCTCTATCACCAACACCACCCACACATAACCCTTCTCCATCGCCAACCCCACCCACACATAGCCCCTCTCTATCACCACCCCCACCCACACATAACACTTCTTCATCCAAAACACCACCCACAAATACCCCTTCTCCATCACCAACCCCACCCACACATACCCCTTCTCCATCACCAACCCCACCCACACATACCCCTTCTCCATCACCAACCCCACCCACACATAGCCCCTCTCTATCACCAACCCCACCCACACATACCCCTTCTCCATCACCAACCCCACCCACACATAACCCTTCTCCATCACCAACCTCACCCACACATAGCCCCTCTCTATCACCAACCCCACCCACACATAACCCTTCTCCATCACCAACCACACCCACACATAGCCCCTCTCTATCACCAACCCCACCCACACATAGCCCCTCTCTATCACCAACCCCACCCACACATAACACTTCTTTATCCAAAACACCACCCACAAATACCGCTTCTCCATCACCAACCCCACCCACGCATAACCCATCTCCATACAAAACCCCACCCACACATACCCATTCTCCATACAAAACCCCACCCACACATAACCCCTCTCTGTCACCAACCCCACCCACACATAACCCTTCTCCATCACCACCCCCACCCACACATAACACTTCTTCATCCAAAACACCACCCACAAATACCCCTTCTCCATCACCAACCCCACCCACACATAGCCCCTCTCTATCACCACCCTCCCACACATAACCCCTCTCTATCACCAACCCCACCCACACATAGCCCCTCTCTATCACCAACCCCACCCACAAATAACACTTCTCCATCACCAACCCCACCCACACATACCCCTTCTCCATCACCAACCTCACCCACACATAGCCCCTCTCTATCACCAACCCCACACATAGCCCCTCTCTATCACCAACCCCACCCACACATACCCCTTCTCCATCACCAACCTCACCCACACATAACCCTTCTCCATCACCAACCCCACCCACACATACCCCTTCTCCATCACCAACCTCACCCACACATAGCCCCTCTCTATCACCAACCCCACACATAGCCCCTCTCTATCACCAACCCCACCCACACATAGCCCCTCTCTATCACCAACCCCACCCACACATAACCCTTCTCCATTACCAACCCCACCCACACATAGCCCCTCTCTATCACCACCCACACATAACACTTCTTCATCCAAAACACCACCCACAAATACCCCTTCTCTCTCTATCACCAACCCCACCCACAAATAACCCTTCTCCATCACCAACCCCACCCACACGTACCCCTTCTCCATCACCAACCTCACCCACACATAGCCCCTCTCTATCACCAACCCCACCCACACATAGCCCCTCTCTATCACCAACCCCACCCACACATAGCCCCTCTCTATCACCAACCCCACCCACACATAATCCTTCTCCATCACCAACCCCACCCACACATAGCCCCTCTCTATCACCAACCCCACCCACACATAACCCTTCTCCATCACCAACCCCACCCACACCTATCCCCTCTCTATCACCAACCCCACCCACACATAGCCCCTCTCTATCACCAACCCCACCCACACATAACCCTTCTCCATTACCAACCCCACCCACACATAGCCCCTCTCTATCACCACCCACACATAACCCTTCTTCATCCAAAACACCACCCACAAATACCCCTTCTCTATCACCAACCCCACCCACACATAGCCCCTCTCTATCACCAACCCCACCCACACATAACACTTCTTTATCCAAAACACCACCCACAAATACCGCTTCTCCATCACCAACCCCACCCACGCATAACCCATCTCCATACAAAACCCCACCCACACATACCCATTCTCCATACAAAACCCCACCCACCCATAACCCCTCTCTGTCACCAACCCCACCCACACATAACCCTTCTCCATCACCACCCCCACCCACACATAACACTTCTTCATCCAAAACACCACCCACAAATACCCTTTCTCCATCACCAACCTCCCACACATAACCCCTCTCTATCACCAACTCTACCCACACATAACCCTTCTCCATCACCAACCCCACCCACACATAGCCCCTCTCTATCACCAACCCCACCCACAAATAACCCTTCTCCATCACCAACCCCACCCACACATACCCCTTCTCCATCACCAACCTCACCCACACATAGCCCCTCTCTATCACCAACCCCACCCACACATAGCCCCTCTCTATCACCAACCCCACCCACACATACCCCTTCTCCATCACCAACCTCACCCACACATAGCCCCTCTCTATCACCAACCCCACCCACACATAGCCCCTCTCTATCACCAACCCCACCCACACATAGCCCCTCTCTATCACCAACCTCACCCACACATAACCCTTCTCCATTACCAACCCCACCCACACATAGCCTCTCTCTATCACCACCCCACCCACACATAACACTTCTTCATCCAAAACACCACCCACAAATACCCCTTCTCCATCACCAACCCCACCCACACATAGCCCCTCTCTATCACCAACCCCACCCACACATAGCCCCTCTCTATCACCAACCCCACTCACACATAACCCTTCTCCATCACCAACCCCACCCACACATAGCCCCTCTCTATCACCAACCCCACCCACACATAGCCCCTCTCTATCACCAACCCCACCCACACATAGCCCCTCTCTATCACCAACCCCACCCATACATAACACTTCTTTATCCAAAACACCAGCCACAAATACCCCTTCTCCATCACCAACCCCACCCACACATAGCCCCTTTCTATCACCAACCCCACCCACACATAGCCCCTTTCTATCACCAACCCCACCCACACATAACCCTTCTTCATCCAAAACACCACCCACAAATACCCCTTCTCTATCACCAACCCCACCCACACATAGCCCCTCTCTATCACCAACCCCACCCACACATAACACTTCTTTACCCAAAACACCACCCACAAATACCGCTTCTCCATCACCAACCCCACCCACGCATAACCCTTCTCCATACAAAACCCCACCCACACATACCCATTCTCCATACAAAACCCCACCCACCCATAACCCCTCTCTGTCACCAACCCCACCCACACATAACCCTTCTCCATCACCACCCCCACCCACACATAACACTTCTTCATCCAAAACACCACCCACAAATACCCCTTCTCCATCACCAACCCCACCCACACATAGCCCCTCTCTATCACCACCCTCCCACACATAACCCCTCTCTATCACCAACTCTACCCACACATAACCCTTCTCCATCACCAACCCCACCCACACATAGCCCCTCTCTATCACCAACCCCACCCACAAATAACCCTTTTCCATCACCAACCCCACCCACACATACCCCTTCTCCATCACCAACCTCACCCACACATAGCCCCTCTCTATCACCAACCCCACCCACACATAGCCCCTCTCTATCACCAACCCCACCCACACATACCCCTTCTCCATCACCAACCTCACCCACACATAGCCCCTCTCTATCACCAACCCCACCCACACATAGCCCCTCTCTATCACCAACCCCACCCACACATAGCCCTTCTCTATCACCAACCTCACCCACACATAACCCTTCTCCATTACCAACCCCACCCACACATAGCCCCTCTCTATCACCAACCCCACCCACACATAGCCCCTCTCTATCACCAACCCCACTCACACATAACCCTTCTCCATCACCAACCCCACCCACACATAGCCCCTCTCTATCACCAACCCCAACCACACATAACCCTTCTCCATCACCAACCCCACCCACACATAGCCCCTCTCTATCACCAACCCCACCCACACATAGCCCCTCTCTATCACCAACCCCACCCACACATAACACTTCTTTATCCAAAACACTAGGGCTGGCCCGAATAGCGTTTTTTGAGCTCCGGATATTCGGCACTGATTCGAAGCGAATATTCGAATATTCGTTTTTTAAAAAAGAGGTAAAAAAAAAAAAAAAAAAAGCAAATCACGGCCCCTTTAATCCACTGAAAAATGTTCAATTTGCTCTGACCGACGAGACATATTCACCCCGGATTTTTGGTGTTTTTATCCCGGATTTTTGTGTTTTCACCCCATATTTTTTCTGTGTTTTTAGCCCAGATTTCTTTGTGTTTTCATCCCGGAATTTCTGCTGCCCTACACCGCGGCTTATCCGCTGCGTAAGCAGGCTAGGAGGCTGCTGCTGCACGGTTTCTCCGCTGCGCAAGCCAGCCCAGTAAATTGCTGTTTGTGTTTTCACACTTAGGTTATTTGCTTAAAAAAACAAACAAAAAAAACGTTTGTTCAGGAAGTATTTTATATTCTTAAACATTGTTAATTATATTAGAGGACAGTCATTGTAAACTGTACTTGGTCTATTTCGGTTAAAGGATCGTGCAGGGCATATTACTGATTTTGTATTTTTGCACTTGGGCTATAAGCTCAATATTAAATATTTCGTTTGTTTAGAAATTATTTTATATTTTTAAACCATGTTAAATTATATTAGAGTAGAGGAAAGTCATTGTTAATGACGTTATTGTACTTGGTCTATTTCGGTTTAAGCATTGTGCAGAGCATAGCCGTATTACTGATTTTGTATTTTTGCACTTGGGCTATAAGCTCAATATTAAATATTTCGTTTGCTTAGAAATTATTTTGTATTTTTAAACCATTTTAAATTATATTAGATAAGAGGAAATTCGTTCAGACATCATTTTTGTAGGCCAGGCTTTTGTAACCGATTTAGCCCCTACTGTTGCCACATTACCCCTTACGTTTTATTATATAAATCAGTTTCGAAGAGCCTGCATTTTTTTTATCATGTCTGCGCGAGACTGATTTTTAAACCCACTCTTCCACGCTCCCGCGTTTCTGTCTCGTTACCGCGCCGCAAAAAAATTGCTTCTTTTAATCCCGCGCCCGCCCGCCACATACACATTTCTGCCGCTCCCGCCCCACGTTCCTAATATAAATTAAATAAACTACATTTAATGCTTCAAATTTACTTATATATTTATTAAAACAGCAGCGCTGAATAGTGTGGTCCCGTTCCTTACCCCAGTCCAAACACCATCGGTGTGTGCGTGTGTGTGTCGGTCCATCCTGCGCGTTGAGAGTTTTCTTTAGGTTTTTTTTTTTTTTACAATTATTACAGTTTTCTTAACTATTTATTAATTTGCTCCCGCATCGTCTGGATTAAACTCCCGCTCCAGCCAATAACAGTTCAGTTCTGTCCCGCGCGCAAGATATTCTGACGGGACCCGAGAGAACAGAAGTGGTTAGAGTGAGGTGGAACTCTGGAAAGGAGAAAAAAAACGAATATCCGAATACCAAAATTAAAAACCGAATACCTACTCAACGAACGAATATCCGAATACCCGAATATTCGGGTCCAGCCCTACAAAACACCAGCCACAAATACCCCTTCTCCATCACCAACCCCACCCACACATAGCCCCTTTCTATCACCAACCCCACCCACACATAGCCCCTCTCTATCACCAACCCCACCCACACATAGCCCCTCTCTATCACCAACCCCACCCACACATAACACTTCTTTATCCAAAACACCACCCACAAATACCCCTTCTCCATCACCATCCCCACCCACACATACCCCTTCTCCATCACCAACCCCACCCACGCATAACCCATCTCCATAAAAAACCCCACCCACACATACCCATTCTCCATACAAAACCCCACCCACACATACCCCTTCTCCATCACCATCCCCACCCACACATACCTCTTCTTCATCCAAAACACCAGCCACATATACCCCTTTTCCATCATCATTCCCACTCACACGTACCCCTTCTCCATCACCAACCCCACCCACACATACTCTTTCTCCATCACCATCCCCACCCACACATACTCCTTTTCCATCCAAATCCCCATCCACTCATAACACTTCTTCAACCAAAACCCCACCCACAAATACCCCTTCTTCATCACCAACCCCACCCACACATAGCCCCTCTCTATCACCAACCCCACCCACACATAACCCTTCACCATCACCAACCCCACCCACACATAGCCCCTCTCTATCACCACCCCCACCCACACATACCCCTTCTCCATCACCAACCCCACCCACACATACCCTTTCTCCATCACCAACCTCACCCACACATAGCCCCTCTCTATCACCAACCCCACCCACACATAGCCCCTCTCTATCGCCACCCCCACCCACACATAACCCCTCTCTATCGCCAACCCCACCCACACATAACCCTTCTCCATCACCGACCCCACCCACACATAACTCTTCTCCATCACCAACCCCACCCACACATAGCCCCTCTCTATCACCAACCCCACCCACACATACCCCTTCTCCATCGCCAACCCCACCCACACATATCCCTTCTCCATTACCAACCCCACCCACACATAGCCCCTCTCTATCACCACCCCACCCACACATAACACTTCTTCATCCAAAACACCACCCACAAATACCCCTTTTCCATCACCAACCCCACCCACACATAGCCCCTCTCTATCACCAACCCCACCCACACATAGCCCCTCTCTATCACCAACCCCACTCACACATAACCCTTCTCCATCACCAACCCCACCCACACATAGCCCCTCTCTATCACCAATCCCAACCACACATAACCCTTCTCCATCACCAACCCCACCCACACATAGCCCCTCTCTATCACCAACCCCACCCACACATAGCCCCTCTCTATCACCAACCCCACCCACACATAACACTTCTTTATCCAAAACACCAGCCACAAATACCCTTTCTCCATCACCAACCCCACCCACACATAGCCCCTTTCTATCACCAACCCCACCCACACATAGCCCCTCTCTATCTCCAACCCCACCCACACATAACACTTCTTTATCCAAAACACCACCCACAAATACCCCTTCTCCATACAAAACCCAACCCACACATACCCCTTCTCCATACAAAACCCCACCCACACATACCCCTTCTCCATCACCATCCCCACCCACACATACCTCTTCTTCATCCAAAACACCACCCACATATACCCCTTTTCCATCATCATTCCCACTCACACGTACCCCTTCTCCATCACCAACCCCACCCACACATACTCTTTCTCCATCACCATCCCTACCCACACATACTCCTTTTCCATCCAAATCCCCATCCACACATAACACTTCTTCATCCAAAACACCACCCACAAATACCCCTTCTTCATCACCAACCCCACCCACACATAGCCCCTCTCTATCACCAACCCCACCCACACATAACCCTTCTCCATCACCAACCCCATCCACACATAACACTTCTTCATGCAAAACACCACCCACACATACCCCTACTCCATCACCATCCGCACCCACACATACCCCTTCTCCATCAACATTCCCACCCACACATATCCCTTCTCCATCACCAACCCCACCCACACATATCTCTTCTTTATCCAAAACACCACCCACATATACACCTTTTCCATCATCATTCCCACTCACACATACCCCTTCTCCATCACCAACCCCACCCACACATAACCCATCTCCATCCAAAACCCCACCCACACATACCCTTTCTCCATCAATATCCCCACCCACACATACCCCTTCTCCATCACCATCCCCACCCACACATTCCCCTTCTCCATCATCCCCACCCACACATACCCCTTTTCCATCATCATTCCCACTCACACATATCCCTTCTCCATCACCATCCCCAGCCACACATACTCCTTCTCCATCACCAACCCCACCCACACATAACCCATCTCCATGCAAAACCCCACCCACACATACCCCTTTTCCATCACCATCCCCACCCACACATACTCCATCTCCATCAACAACCACAGCCACACATACCCCTTCTCCATTCAAAACCCCACCCACACATATCCCTTCCCCATCACCTTCCCCACCCACACATACTCCTTCTCCATCACCATCACCACCCACACATACCTCTTCTTCATCCAAAACACCACCCACATATATCCCTTTTCCATCATCATTCCCACCCACACTTACCCCTTCTCCATCAAAAACCCCACCCACACATAACCCATCTCCATCCAAAACCCCACCCACACATTCCCCTTCTCCATCCAAAACCCCACCCACACATACCCCTTCTCCATCAGCATCCCCACCCACACATACCCCTTCTTCATCCAAAACACCACCCACATATTTCCCTTCTCCATCGTCATTCCCACCCACACATACTCCTTCTCCATCACCATCCCCACCCACACATACTCTTTTTCCATCCAAATCCCCACCCACACATACTCCTTCTCCATCCAAATCTCCACCCACTCATACCCCTTCTCCATCACCATCTCCACCCACACATACTCCTTTTCCATCCAAAATCCCACCCACACATAACCCTTCTCCATTACCATCCCCACCCACACATACCCCTTCTTCATCCAAAACACCACCTACATATACCCCTTTTTCATCATCATTCCCACCCACACATACCCCATCTCCACACAAAACCCCACCCACACATACCCCTTCTCCATCACCATTGCCACCCCTACTGTTATAGGCCAACTAAACCTTATATCGTCAGTATTTCCTGATTTTTACCTCTTATTTCATTAGGATGACTCTGGATGGATCCTAAAATGGAGCACCACCATTCACTGCAGCTTGAGCCTCCTTCTCTACCATGCTCTTAGCTCCTCCCTTTCCTCTCTCAGGGTGACAACACTTCTGATTGTGTTTCTTAAAGTTACAGACACACATTTTAAAGGTGTATTCTCAATTCACCACCTGGCTACATTCTCCCCTGCTCAGGAGTCAACGTCCTCTGTGACCTCATAAGATTTCTTTACCTCTTTCACAGCCTCTCTGAAAAATGCTGTACCCAAGCTGGATAAAATTTGTGAAACTGTCACTGAGTCAAGTGGGACGGACTCTAATATGGATCTGGGTTCATGATGCAGATTAGAATGATGTCCTGCATTAGTTCTTTTGCTCCTACGAGGAGTAGGCACAGGTAATGAGTGAACCTCAAGATTGGACCCAGTATCTGATTCCACTGTCTCTGCTTCAGGACCAACCTCAACACTGGTCGGATTTGACTCTGTCCTGTCATAAGAGGGAACAGCATGACGGTCCATTTCTATCTGCAACCTTGGAACACACATCTCTTCCAAAACCACACCCTCCTCAATACATTCTGGATCTAACTCAGTGTCATTAACAGTAGTCGTCTCAGATCTAGCCTCCCTCTACTGGCTCAACAGAGTAAGTGGTCCCTTGGATTTCTACTACCCTGTAAGGAATAGATTGCCAGGCATCCTGTATTTTATTTCGTCCCTGTGGTCTGTTCCTGAGATACACAGTTTGACCAACACCAACTGGTGGACAATAGGTTTTGTCATTCTGGAAAGCTATGCGTTCGGCAGCTTTTTGTTCAGGATATTCTTTAGCTCGAGCATGTGCCTCTTTCATTCGCCTTTGGTGAGCAGCTAACAAGTCAGCTTTTGCTGATACCTCTGCAGTCTGTCCTAACAAAGCATCAATTGGCAGATGCGGGTCGATTCCAAAAAGCAGTAAATAAGGGGAATACCCCGTTGTGGCATGAGGGGTCACATTGTATGTGTACACAACTTCAGATAAATGCTCAGGCCAACGACGCTTTTTGTCTGGAGGGAGACTGCGCAAAAGATCGTGTAGCGTCTTATTAAAGCCCTCACACTGGGCGTTTCCGATAGGGTGATGAGGAGTGGTATGGCTTTTCTTTATGCCATACAATTTACAAAGTTCAGCAATCACTTCACTTTCAAAATTACGACCTTGGTCTGAATGCAGACGCTCGGGCACACCGTACTTCATAAACCATTCCTTTAAAAGGATTTTTGCTGTTGTGTCTGCTTTTTGGTCTCGAGTCGCGAAAGCCTGTGTAAATTTCATGAACACATCTGTGATAACCAGAACATTTTCTCTACCATCTGTAGCTGGTTCCAACAGAGTAAAATCTACAGCAATTACCTCTAATGGTCTGGTAGCCAAAAATGACTGCATAGGTGGACGTATCTTTGGCTGAGGCATTTTGGTAAGTACACAACGTTGGCATTTCTTTACCCACTGCTCAACATCCTCATACATCCCAACCCAAAAACATCTTGGCTTTAACAGTTGCATTGTCCTCTCTATGCCCTGGTGACCCATAGAGTTATGTACACTCTCAAGAACTTGTACTTTTAAACAAGCTGGCAACAGTAACTGATTGCATTCACCTTGTCTCAGATCTTCCACCACTCGGTACAGTAGACCATCCTGCTCTCTAATTCTACCCCAGTGCTTCAGAAGTGACAGTACAGAAGTCTCTCCTCTCCTTATTGTTTGGCTTTTTCCCTCTGACCCAAAAGGACCTAAAGATGCTGAGGACAGGATCTTGCTCCTGAAAAGAACGCAACTCATCTTTAGAATAGCCTGGCAAAGTAGGTGTATTTTCCTGATCTAACCCAGCCAAAGGGTGTCCTGCCTCACTAGCTCGAATTTGTCGAACCTCGCACCTCTCCAGCCCAACATCTACTAGTTCCTGCCCTAGTGTGGTTCCTTTGTGGATCAAATTACAAATAGCCACACAACCATTATACTCCAAATCTTCAGAGGCAATGTTCGGCTCCCCTGCTAAAGGGTGCCTAGAGAGGGCATCCGCAGCCTTGTTACTCCGGCCGGGACGATATTGAACGTCAAAATCAAAGGCAGCTAACTGCGCTACCCATCTCTGCTCAACAGCTCCTAGCTTGGCTGTGTTGAGATGGCATAATGGGTTGTTGTCGGTGATTGCGGTAAATTTTGCACCCAGCAGATATCCCCTAAACTTCTCAGTTATGGCCCATTTTAGGGCGAGAAGCTTCAACTTCATACTGCTGTAGTTCTTGTCATTTTGTTCAGCCTTTCTAAGCCTACGGCTTGCGTATGCTATCACCCGCCTTTTACCATCCTGTTGCTGACATAAGACAGCTCCTAAACCGTGGCTACTCGCATCTGTCTCTACAGTGAAAGGGCAAGTGAAGTCTGCAAACCCAAGCACCGGAGCACTAACCAGCTTTTCCTTTAAAACATCAAGAGGTCTGACACTCAGTACTCCATAAGCTCAACAACCACTCATTTACTCTAGAGGGAGGTCCAACCATTAGACAGTTATTTACCAGATCATGCAGTGGACCAGCTATCTTTGAAAACCCCTGCACGAATCTTCGGTAATAGCTACAGAACCCTAAGAATGAGCGTAAAGCTTTCAGAGTGGTAGGTACTGGCCACTGCTTCACAGCGGCTACCTTATCAGGGTCGGTCGCTATACCTTCTGTGGAGACCTGATGTCCTAGGAATTTTACCTTTTCCTGAAGGATTTTGAAATTTTGATTTTGAAACCTGTCTCCTGGAGTCGTCTCAGTACTGTCTCTAATCTCTCAACGTGCTCTGAAAATGTCCTAGAGAAGACTAAAATGTCATCCAAGTATACTAAAATTATTTGAAAAATTAGGTCAGTCATAGTTGCCTGCATCAACCTTTGAAATGTAGCTGGTCCATTTACAACCCCCATCGGCATGCGTAAGTGTTCATATAACCCATATGGGGTTGTGAATGCAGTCTTGTGCCGGTCACGTTCATGTACTGCCACCTGGTGGTATCCATTAGCCAGGTCTATAGATGAGAAGAACTTTGCACCTCTCAGAGCATCAAAACTTTCGTCTATACGAGGTAAAGGAAATGCGTCTCGCTTAGTTTTTAAGTTTAGCTTACGATAGTCGACGCAGAGTCGTATACTACCATCAGACTTCCTCACTACTACCACAGGTGAAGCATAGGAGCTGGTACTCTCCTGAATCACTCCTTTCCTTAGAAGCTGAGAAATGTGATCTTTGACCTCCTTGTACTGGGTCGGTGGGATACGACGGTATGGAAGGTTCACTGGAGTGTCATCAACTAACACAATCTCATGTTTCACCTTTTCTGTGTAGCCTAGCTCATCATCTCCAACAGCGAACACATCTGAATATTTACCAAGTAAGGCCCTTAACTCTGCTTGTTCTTTTTCAGTGCCACTTATATCCAGCTTACTCAGTATATCAGACACCTTTTGATGATCTTGAGACTCTTTTAAATCCACCTGCTCTGTATTGGCAGAAATGCGCTGAAACGTTACTTCACAGTGCTGATTATTGGTAATGCACTGTTCAGGTGATAAGACACCTATGCGAGTTCTTGGATTGAGCCACACATCCTCTCTAGAGAGATTAACTACTTGCACTGGAACCTGATGTCTGTGTTCCTTAACCAAAGAAGGCATGACTACAATACCTCCTGGTAATGGTAGTTTACCAGGCTCCAACAACCATGAACCTTGGTTTGGTGACTTGTCTGAGAAACCTCTGACCAAATCTTTCCCTGCTATTCGAGACATCTTTGTCTTGTCAACATCACATTTATGCATCTGTTGGAAAACAGTCCTCCAATCTGAGTCTAGCTTTGCATCCAAAGTTCTATCAAATTCAGCCTGAACTAACTGACGACAACGACTGATGATGTTCATGCCTATGATAGCAGGTAGGGATGACTGAGAACTCTCAGGGTTTTTCACGACTAAAAATCCACAATCAGGGATTTTAGTACCCATGGTATCCATCTCTAATTCCAAATAACCCAGGTAAGGAATATCTAATCCATTGGCGGCGGTTAATTTAAGCCAGCCAGAGGTCGAAAGCATATCCCCCTCTTCTCCCCCTAACTGCTGGCAGAAGAACTCTTCTGTAATAGTGCTTACTTGGCTGCCTGTATCCAGCAAACATGAAACAGGAACATTCCCAATGTTAACATCTATTGTAGGGCAAGTTCCTACCGCACGCTCCAACACCTGACCTTGGCTAAACTTGGCTTTAGGTGAGTCTGTAATTTGCCCCTGAATTGCCCGACTCGGGGCCTTTCGTTTCCCTGTGCATCAGTAAAGGCTGGATTTTTAGTATGCTGTTTTTGTGGACAATTTCTGGCAATGTGTCCCTCCTTCTGACACTTCAGACAGATAGGTTTGCCATCATCTGTAAATCTGAGTGGAGCCCTTGCCTTAGAGACAGGTTTGAACGTGTGAGTTTTCTGAGTGGTCAACTCCATTACTGCCTGCGTTAGCTCACTAAGCTGCTTTCCCTGCTCAGTAACAACCTGCATGACGTCATCCAAAGTTAATGGTTTGTGTTCACCAACACTTACTACAGCACAGCATGCACCCCTCTCAGAATCAGACACCTTGCTTCTAGTTCTAGATGGTTTGGAATTAAGAGTAGGCTCTTCCATATTCCATAGGTAAGCTTCCTCACGTACTTCTACCATCGAAGAATCAGGTTTGTTTCTAACCCACCTCCTAAGCTCTCTCTTAAGTGCAGGGTCCCGAACTCCCTCGACAAACTGATCTCTCAATACTACCTTCATATTTGGTACTGCATCAGGTGTTTGTCTCAATACATTGTTAAGTGCTTGTGATAAGGCATGTGAAAATTCCAGTAAGCCTTCACTCTCTCTCTGTTTGCGGCTGTAAAAGTCATGCAATAGCTGAGCCCCACTACGCCTATCACTAAAAGCTTCCCGAAGGTAGGTGAACAGGTCACTAACCTGGTCTACTTCACTATCACTTCGTAAACGTACCTCTTCTAATGCAGCCCCTCGCAACAAAGAGAGAACAAAGTCATACTGCTCAGGAGGAGACTGACTGCGTGCACGTAAGACGCGTTCAGTTTCCTCAATGAAATCATCTACCAGTCTTCCATCTTTTTCAAAATCACCAGTAAACGGAGCAATGTGACGCTCTCGTGGCACATAGACATATGTTCTATCAGGCATCCTATTCAAGGAATCAATGGTTGCCATTGCTACAGCATGTTTTCTGTTCAGTTCACCAATTTGTTTCTGAATGTCCGATTCTTCTGGCTCAACCCCATCATCAGAGTCCCTCTCCTCCTCTGAATGGTCAGACATTTTAGGAAAAATAGTCTTAAACTATAAAGGATAAGGTTTTTGGATCAGTCCAGGGAGATGAACAGCAGCAGCCAGCAGCGATGAGTCCTCCACTCCACCGTCTCTGCAACTCCATCTGCAGTCCGATGTCTGGTCTCTAGGTCCTCTATCACCACCACCAGGTCCTGGTTCCACTCTCTCCCTCTCAAACCTGCGACACTTCACCACTACCAAATAACTGTACTGTGTTCCAATGTATTACCTAAGAAACCTAACCAAACTATCAGAAACCCCACTCCTGGTACCAATTTTTGTCACCGGGGAAAGGACACACACCAAATGACAAAATACGTTTTTTTCGGGTATTTTGTTCTGATTAAATTGTACTCAAAACTAGGGCTGGACCCGAATATTCGGGTATTCGGATATTCGTTCGTTGAGTAGGTATTCGGTTTTTAATTTTGGTATTCGGATATTCGTTTTTTTTCTCCTTTCCAGAGTTCCACCTCACTCTAACCACTTCTGTTCTCGCGGGTCCCGTCAGAATATCTTGCGCGCGGGACAGAACTGAACTGTTATTGGCTGGAGCGGGAGTTTAATCCAGACGATGCGGGAGCAAATTAATAAATAGTTAAGAAAACTGTAATAATTGTAAAAAAAAAAAAAACCTAAAGAAAACTCTCAACGCGCAGGATGGACCGACACACACACGCACACACCGATGGTGTTTGGACTGGGGTAAGGAACGGGACCACACTATTCAGCGCTGCTGTTTTAATAAATATATAAGTAAATTTGAAGCATTAAATGTAGTTTATTTAATTTATATTAGGAACGTGGGGCGGGAGCGGCAGAAATGTGTATGTGGCGGGCGGGCGCGGGATTAAAAGAAGCAATTTTTTTGCGGCGCGGTAACGAGACAGAAACGCGGGAGCGTGGAAGAGTGGGTTTAAAAATCAGTCTCGCGCAGACATGATAAAAAAAATGCAGGCTCTTCGAAACTGATTTATATAATAAAACGTAAGGGGTAATGTGGCAACAGTAGGGGCTAAATCGGTTACAAAAGCCTGGCCTACAAAAATGATGTCTGAACGAATTTCCTCTTATCTAATATAATTTAAAATGGTTTAAAAATACAAAATAATTTCTAAGCAAACGAAATATTTAATATTGAGCTTATAGCCCAAGTGCAAAAATACAAAATCAGTAATACGGCTATGCCCTGCACAATGCTTAAACTGAAATAGACCAAGTACAATAACGTCATTAACAATGACTTTCCTCTACTCTAATATAATTTAACATGGTTTAAAAATATAAAATAATTTCTAAACAAACGAAATATTTAATATTGAGCTTATAGCCCAAGTGCAAAAATACAAAATCAGTAATATGCCCTGCACGATCCTTTAACCGAAATAGACCAAGTACAGTTTACAATGACTGTCCTCTAATATAATCAACAATGTTTAAGAATATAAAATACTTCCTGAACAAACGTTTTTTTTGTTTGTTTTTTTAAGCAAATAACCTAAGTGTGAAAACACAAACAGCAATTTACTGGGCTGGCTTGCGCAGCGGAGAAACCGTGCAGCAGCAGCCTCCTAGCCTGCTTACGCAGCGGATAAGCCGCGGTGTAGGGCAGCAGAAATTCCGGGATGAAAACACAAAGAAATCTGGGCTAAAAACACAGAAAAAATATGGGGTGAAAACACAAAAATCCGGGATAAAAACACCAAAAATCCGGGGTGAATATGTCTCGTCGGTCAGAGCAAATTGAACATTTTTCAGTGGATTAAAGGGGCCGTGATTTGCTTTTTTTTTTTTTTTTTTTACCTCTTTTTTAAAAAACGAATATTCGAATATTCGCTTCGAATCAGTGCCGAATATCCGGAGCTCAAAAAACGCTATTCGGGCCAGCCCTACTCAAAACAATAAAAATAAAAATGAATACACTGTAAAAACCCTAACTAAGAACACAGTACAGTATTTGGTAGTGGCACTAATTACAGAAAATAGATAAATAACATTAATACCACATTAATACCATTAACAGAGCTCTTTTTATATTTGTTTTTAAGCTCACCTCGATTTACTCAGCTTTACTCAACAAGACTTGAGCATTTCATCAAGAGACCGTAGACAAACAGCTTCTGTAACCCAGAAAAATACAAGGCTTGAACACGAGGAGCACACTACCCCACTAAAACAATGCCATCTGCCCGCATCTGGTTGTGATTCATCCAAAATACATGTTTAGAAAGGCAATATAGGCATCTACTACTGGTATAGGCCAACTAAACCTTATATTGTTCAGTATTTCCTGATTTTTACCTCCTAAAATGGAGCACCACCATTCACTGCAGCTTGAGCCTCCTCTCTACCATGCTCTTAGCTCCTCCCTTTCCTCTCTCAGGGTGACAACACTTCTGATTGTGTTTCTTAAAGTTACAGACACACATTTTAAAGGTGTATTCTCAATTCACCACCTGGCTACACAAAACACCACCCACATATACCCCTTCTCCATCAGCATTCCCACCCACACATACCCCATCTCCACCCAAAACCACAGCCACACAGACCCCTTCTCCATCACCATCCCCACCCAGACATACCCCTTCTTCATCCAAAACACCACCCACATATACCCCTTCTCCATCAGCATTCCCACCCACACATACTCCATCTCCATCCAAAACCACAGCCACACATACCCCTTCTCCATCCAAAACTCCATCAACACATACCCCTTCTTCATCCAAAACACCACCTACATATTCCCCCTTTCCATCATCATTCCCACCCACACATGCCCCTTCTCCATCCAAAATCCCACCCACACATACCCCTTCTTCGTCCAAAACACCACCTACATATTCCCCCTTTCCATCATCATTCCCACCCACACATGCCCCTTCTCCATCCAAAACCCTACCCACACATATCCCTTTTCCATCACCATCCCCACCCACACATACTCCTTCTCCATCACCACCCCCACCCACACATACCCATTTTCCATCCAAATCCCCACCCACACACACCCCTTCTCCATCCAAATCTCCACCCACACATACCCCTTCTCCATCCAAAACCCCACCCACACATAACCCTTCTCCATCACAAACCCCACTCACACATGACCCTTCTCCATCACCATCCCCACTCACACATGACCCTTCTCCATCACCATCCCCACCCACACATACTATTTCTCTATCCAAAACCCCACCCACACATACCTCTTCTCCATTACAATCCCCACCCACACATACCCCTTCTCCATCACCATCCCCACCCACACATACTCCTTCTCCATCCAAAATCCCACCCACACATAACCCTTCTCCATCCAATACCCCACCCGCACATAACCCATCTCCATCCAAAACCCCACCCACACATAACCCTTCTCTATCCAAAATCCCACCCACACATACCCCTTCTCCATCACCATTCCCACCCACACATATCCCTTCTCTATCACCAACCCCACCTACACATACCCCTTCTCCATCCAAAACCCCACCCACACATACCCCTTCTCCATCAACATCCCCACCCACACATAATCCTTCTCCATCACCATCCCCACCCACACATACCTCTTCTTCATCCAAAACACCACCCACATATACCCCCTTTTCCTTCATCATTCCCACTCACACATACCCCTTCTCCATCACCATCCCCACCCACACATACCCCTTCTCCATCACCAACCCCACCCACACATAACCCATCTCCATCCAAAACCCCACCCACACATGCCCCTTCTCCATCCAAAACCCTACCCACACATACCCCTTCTCCATCACCATCCCCACCCACACATACCCCATCTCCATCCAAAACCACAGCCACACATACCCCTTCTCCATCCAAAACTCCATCCACACATATCCCTTCTCCATCACCATCCCCACCCACACATACTCCTTCTCCATCCAAAACCCTACCCACACATACCCCTTCTCCATCACCATCCCCACCCACACATACCCCTTCTCCATCACCATTCCCACCCACACATCCCTTCTCCATAAAAAACCCACTCACACATACCCTGTCTCCATCCAAAACCCCACCAACACATACCCCTTCTTCATCCAAAACACCACCCACAAATATCCCTTCTCCATCATCATTCCCACCCACACATACAGTTCTCCATCCAAAATCCCACCCACACATACCCCTTCTCCATCAACATTCCCACCCACACATAACCCATCTCCATCCAAAACCCCACCCACACATACCCCATCTTTATCCAAAACTCCACCCACACATACCCCTTCTTCATCCAAAACACAATCCACATATACCCCTTTCCATCATCATTCCCAACAACACATGCCCCTTCTCCATCCAAAACCCTACCCACACATATCCCTTCTCCATCACCATCCCCACCCACACATACTCCTTCTCCATCACCACCCCCACCCACACATACCCCTTTTCCATCATCATCCCCACCCACACATACTCCTTCTCCATCACCATCCCCACCCACACATACTCTTTTTCCATCCAAATCCCCACCCACACATACCCCTTCTCCATCCAAATCTCCACCCACACATACCCCTTCTCCACCCATAACCCCACCCACAAATATACCCTTCTCCATCACAAACCCCACTCACACATGACCCTTCTCCATCACCATCCCCACTCACACATGACCCTTCTCCATCACCATCCCCACCCACACATCCTCCTTCTCTATCCAAAACCCCACCCACACATACCTCTTCTCCATTACCATCCCCACCCACAAATACCCCTTCTCCATCACCATCCCCACCCACACATACTCCTTCTCCATCCAAAATCCCACCCATACATAACCCTTCTCCATCCAAAACAACACCCACACATACCCCCTTTTCCATCATCATTCCCACCCACACATACTCCATCTCCATACAAAACCCCACCCACATGTACCCTTCTCCATCCAATACCCCACCCGCACATAACCCATCTCCATACAAAACCCCACCCACACATAACCTTTCTCCATCCAAAATCCCACCCACAACATACCCCTTCTCCATCACCATCCCCACCCACACATATCCCTTCTCCATCACCAACCCCACCTACACATATCCCTTCTCCATCCAAAACCCCACCCACACATACCCCTTCTCCATCACCTTCCCCACCCACACATATCCCTTCTCCATCACCAACCCTACCTACACATATCCCTTCTCCATCCAAAACCCCACCCACACATACCCCTTCTCCATCACCATCCCCACCCACACATAATCCTTCTCCATCACCATCCCCACCCACACATACCTCTTCTTCATCCAAAACACCACCCACATATACCCCTTTTCCTTCACCATCCCCACCCACACATACCCCATCTCCATCCAAAACCACAGCCACACATACCCCTTCTCCATCCAAAACTCCATCCACACATATCCCTGCTCCATCACCACCCACACATACTCCTTCTCCATCCAAAATCCCACCCACACATACCCCTTATCCATTACCAATACCCCCCCACACACATACCCCTTCTTCATCCAAAACACCACCCACATATACCCCTTCTCCATCATCATTCCCACCAACACATGCCCCTTCTCCATCCAAAACCCTACCCACACATATCCCTTCTCCATCACCATCCCCACCCACACATACTCCTTCTCCATCACCACCCCCACCCACACATACCCCTTTTCCATCATCATCCCCACCCACACATACTCCTTCTCCATCACCATCCCCACCCACACATACTCCTTCTCCATCCAAAATCCCACCCACACATAACCCTTCTCCATCCAAAACAACACCCACACATACCCCCTTTTCCATCATCATTCCCACCCACACATACTCCATCTCCACACAAAACCCCACCCACATGTACCCTTCTCCATCCAATACCCCACCCGCACATAACCCATCTCCATCCAAAACCCCACCCACACATAACCTTTCTCCATCCAAAATCCCATCCACACATACCCCTTCTCCATCACCATCCCCACCCACACATATCCCTTCTCCATCACCAACCCCACCTACACATATCCCTTCTCCATCCAAAACCCCACCCACACATACCCCTTCTCCATCACCTTCCCCACCCACACATATCCCTTCTCCATCACCAACCCTACCTACACATATCCCTTCTCCATCCAAAACCCCACCCACACATACCCCTTCTCCATCACCATCCCCACCCACACATAATCCTTCTCCATCACCATCCCCACCCACACATACCTCTTCTTCATCCAAAACTCCACCCACATATACCCCTTTTCCTTCATCATTCCCACTCACACATATCCCTTCTCCATCACCATCCCCACCCACACATACCCCATCTCCATCCAAAACCACAGCCACACATACCCCTTCTCCATCCAAAACTCCATCCACACATATCCCTGCTCCATCACCACCCACACATACTCCTTCTCCATCCAAAATCCCACCCACACATACCCCTTATCCATTACCAATACCCCCCCACACACATACCCCTTCTTCATCCAAAACACCACCCACATATACCCCTTCTCTATCATCATTCCCACCCACACATACCCCTTCTCCATCACCATTCCCACCCACACATCCCTTCTCCATAAAAAACCCACACACACATACCCTGTCTCCATCCAAAACCCCACCCACACATACCTCTTCTACATACCCATCCCCACCAACATATACCCCTTCTTCATCCAAAACACCACCCACAAATATCCCTCCTCCATCATCATTCCCACCCACACATACTGTTCTCCATCCAAAATCCCACCCACACATACCCCTTCTCCATCAACATTCCCACCCACACATAACCCATCTCCATCCAAAACCCCACCCACACATACCCCATCTTTATCCAAAACCCCACCCACACATACCCCTTCTTCATCCAAAACACAATCCACATATACCCCTTTCCATCGTCATTCCCACCCACACATACCCCTTCTCCATCACCAACCCCACCCACACATACCCCATCTCCATCCAAAACCCCGGCCACACATACCCCTTCTCCATTACCATCCCCACCCACACATACCCCTTCTTCATCCAAAACCCAACTCACACATAGCCCTTCTCTATCATCATTCCCACTCACACATACTCCTTCTCCATCACCAACCCCACCCACACATACCCCTTCTCCATCCCAAACCCCACCCACACATACCCCTTCTCCATCACCATCTCCACCCACACATACTCCTTCTCCATCACCATCACCACCCACACATAACCCTTCTCCATTACCATCCCTACCCACATACTCCTTCTCCATCATTAGCCCCACCCACACATACTCCTTCTCCATCATTAGCCCCACCCACACATACTCCTTCTCTATCCAAAACCCCACTCACACATGACCCTTCTCCATCACGATCCCCACCCACACATACTCCTTCTCTAACCAAAAGAATTAATTTTCTTTAATTAATATCTACAGACCACCAGAGCCCTATCTAGAATTTTTTAAAGAATTTTGTTATTTTGTCACAGACTTAGCAGTATGTAATGATAAAGTGATTATAGTAGGAGACTTCAACATTAATTTTGAAAAATTGGTTCCATTAAAAAAGGCATTCACATCGATTTTAGACTCAGTTGGTATTATTCAAAATATAACAGGACCTACTCATTACTGTAATCATACTCTGGATTTAGTTTTGACCCTGGGTGTTAGCATAGATAACCTGAATATTCGTTCTCAAACCTCCACAATTTCAGATCATTACCTTCTTTCATTTAAATTAGTCATAATATACGTACAGTCATATATCAGTCATAATATACGTACATGCCCTAGCTACTCTATGAAACGTTCAATAACGTCTTTTACAGCCCAACGATTTAGCGATACTCTTCCTGATTTATCAACTATAATGTACTCTCCTGTAGACCCAGTAGAACTAGACAAACTAACCAAAGGGTTAGAAAATACCTTTCGCTCTACCTTAGATGTTGTAGCACCCCTTAAAGATAAAATAGAGAGACAGAAAAAGCTTGCATCGTGGTACAATGATCAAACTCGTACCTTAAAGCAGTTAGCACAAAATTTAGAGCGTAAATATCGTTCAACTAAACTGGAAGTGTTTCACTCTGCGTGGAAAGACAGTCTTGTTAAATATAGAAAAGAACTTTATAAAGCCCACTCAGCATATCTGGCCTCACAGATCGAGATTAATAAAAATAATCCTAGAGCTCTCTTTAGTGTTATTTCCAAATTAACTAAAAACCAAGCAGGTACTGAGCCTCCGATTCCAGCCATTCACGCCAGCAATGCTTTTATGGACTTCTTCGATAGTAAAATTGAAAACATTCAGGATAAAACAGATAAATATTACATCCTCTCTGTCATCTGGTGTGGCTGATCTAGACCAAAACCCTGTCGCCGAAGTTAGGTTGGTAGTCTTTAACCCACTTCCACAGCTAGAACTAGAGAAAATTATTCTTACCTGCAAAGAAACCAGATCTATGAAAAATTTCAATCTGGATTTAGGCCCCAATTATAGAACTGAGACAGCTTTAGTTAGAATAACAAACGGACTACTTATAGCCGCCGACCAAGGCTGTGTTTCCCTACTGGTACTTCTGGATCTGAGCGCAGCCTTTGATACAATAGATCATACTATCCTTTTAGAAAGATTAGAGAACATGGTCGGTGTAACTGGAACTGCCTTATCATGGTTTAAATCGCACTTAACCGATCGTTATCAGTTTGTGAGGATAAATGATATGTCTTTCAGTTATACTAAGGTAAGATATAGAATTCCACAAGGCTCTATATTAGGACCGTTATTATTCACATTATATATGCTCCCACTGGGCAAAGTTATTAGAAAACATGATGTGAATTTTCATTGTTATGCGGATGACACTCAGCTCTTCATATCAGTCAAACCTGATGACAGAGTGAGAATGAAGAAAATCGAGGATTGTTTAAAAGATGTAAAATTATGGATGTCACACAACTTCCTCCTATTAAATAGTGATAAAACAGAAGTTCACCTATTAGGCCCCAAAGCTGCTAGAAATAAATTATCAGACCTAATAAATTATCAAACCTCGACTTCTCCGTCACCCCTGGTTCAGCAGCTAAAAACCTTGGAGTTATTATAGATTCAGATCTAGCATTCGATAAACACATATCTAATGTTACTAGAACAGCTTTTCTACATCTCTGTAATATTGCCAAGCTAAGAAATGCCCACTGCATGACGCAGAAAAATTAGTACATGCCTTTATTACCTCAAGGCTAGATTATTGTAATGCGCTACTGTCTGGATGTTACTGCAGTAACTTAAATAAACTTCAGCTAGTTCAAAATGCTGCAACCAGGGTCCTTACTAAAACGAGAAGATTTGACATTATTAGTCCAGTCCTATCAGCACTGCACTGGCTTCCAGCTTAGCCACACTCTGATAATGTTTTATATTCTCCGTTTTACATAAATCCAGTCAAAACTAATTCCATCTCTCTGCCTTCCTCCGAGTTACTGACTGCCCACCTGGCTGACCCGACACTGATGAATGTTCGACCCTCAGGCTCTCATGTCCCCTGTCTGGCCAGACTGGAAGTTTCTGAAGTCAGCTCTTCTCCTTCACCCACCACAGATCAGCCGCTCATCATCCATCTTACTCTATAAGCCATTAGAGGCGCTGCTATACTCCTGAATATATCAAATCTATGTGGATGTATGAAAGACTTTTTTAAAATTAATTTAAAAGCCATTTGACCAGTGGTAGGATGGTCCCCCCTTAAATGTGAGTCTTGGTCCTCCCAAGGTTTCTTCCTCCTCCTGCAGCTCTGAGGGAGTTTTTCCTTGCCTCCGCGCTCACTGGGGGTTCTGTATTCTGTATTTTCTGTTTAATCTTTTGCCTGACTCTTTTTCCTGTGATCACGTTTCTGTGAAGCTGCTTTGTGCCAACACCAGTTGTAAAAAGTGCTATACAAATAAATTTGATTTGATTTGATCATTCCCACCCACACATACCCCTTCTCCATCCAAAACCACAGCCACACATACCCCTTCTCCATTACCATCCCCACCCACACATACCCCTTCTCCATCACCATCCCCACCCACACATCCTTCTCCATCCAAAAACCCACCCACACATACCCCTTCTCCATGACCATCCCCACCCACACATACCCCTTCTCCATCACCATCCCCACCCACACATACCTTCTCCATCCAAAATCCCACCCACACATACCCCTTCTCCATTACCATCCCCACCCACACATACCCCTTCTTCATCCAAAACAACACCCACATATACCCCTTTCCATCATCATTCCCACCCACACTTACCCCTTCTCCATCATCAACCCCATCCACACATATCCCTTCTCCATTACCATCCCCACCCACATACCCCTTCTCCATCACCATCCCCACCCACACATACTCCTTCTCCATCCAAAATCCCGCCCACACATACCCCTTCTCCATTACCATCCCCACCCACACATACCCCTTCTTCTTCCAAAACAACACCCACATATACCCCTTCACCATCATCATTCCCACCCACACTTACCCCTTCTCCATCACCAACCCCACTCACACATATCCCTTCTCCATTACCATACCTATTCTCACATACCCCTTCTTCATCCAAAACACCACCCACACATTCCCCTTCTCCATCACCATTCCCACCCACACATACCCCTTCACCATCACCATTCCCACCCACACAAATCCCTTCTTCATCACCAACCCCACCCACACATAACCCATCTCCATCCAAAACCCCACCCACACATACCACACCAATGACACCACTGATGTTCGGGTGTAGTCCTGGACTAGTCCCAGTTTAGTTTTCACTCAGAACCGTGCCTGATTCTCTGCGTCATCATCTGTATTAGTATTCATGACACACACAGACACACAACCACGGATGTTTCCTCCAATGATCAGCACTGCACCTTCGGGAAAAATGGGTGTCATGGCAACAGGACTGGGCATCCGCAAGTGTTACTGTAGAGCAAAGAGAGAGCAGGCGGGTGGGTGAGAGTGATTCAGTGTGCTGTCTGATTTCTGTCTGGAATCTTTCATCATGTAAACTCTGGTTCTGTAGTCAGATGGTTTCAAATGCAGGTTGGATCTGTGCAGAAGATCTGTGCAGCAGTTATGGGCTGTACCATTTAGGATAAAATGTACTATTTTAAAATCTATAAGAGTTTAGACAGGCTTTAAGTCCATCTGTGCAGTGAATACGTACATATACACTAGTGGTATTCAGGGAATGAAGAGGGTTAGGGGCCATGTTCAGAAGAACAACAGTAGCAGCATGGAAGGAGTTAAGGAGTGTATATGTCACGTAAGTAAGGGGATGGACGTTAGTGATGGGTCTGACGACCCTGAAACCTCGGCACATGCGCCGAGCTGTCAAGGCGAAACCCCGTGTCGGTGCGTGTATCAAGTTAAGGAAAACCACGTGACCGATACACTTCCTGTATCGTTTGGTAGCGATGGGTCTGACAACACTGAAACCTCGGCGCATGCACCGAGCAAACAAGGCGAACCCCTGTGTCGGACCGCGTATCATTTTAAGGAAAACCACGTGATCGATGCAGTTCTTCGCACAGTTGCTTGCAATTACATTTTAAGTCCAGCAGATGTCGCCATTAATTGATACAGCAACACAGTTTCAACACAGTGTCGATACAGTTTGGGAAATACACACAATGAGGCTTCATCTGCCCATCACTAATGGACGTAAGTGCAGAATATAGTGATAAAGTATATATTTATTAAACAAAGAAGATTAATCAAAACAGTAAACAAAACGCGGGTAATGCAAAAAACTCAGAACTAAGAAAACTATGAACAAGACTAGGTGTAACTTCATAAATAAAACACAGAATAACTATAATAACACTAGAAACATATACTTAACAAACTTTGAAAACTAACTAAGATATCAAAACAGACCTGGATTCGGGGACCACGGAACACAAAACTAGAGTACACAGAAGACAACAATCCAAAAGACTCAACACTGCGCATTCAAACAGAGGGGCTTAAATACACGAGGAGAGTGAGAAACACCTGGGCTTGGATGACGAGGGGGCGGGGTTACAGACAAGACACAGGTGAGAACACTAATTGCTAGGGCAGGGCTGGGGTGGAGCTAGGGTGGAGACAGGTACAAACACACAACAGAACCACATGGCTGGGAAACTGCAGGTGAGAGGCTATTTTCTAGTAGCCGTTGCTTGATTTATGAAGGTCGACACACATCTGCCTTACTTCAATAGTGTGTTCTCTTGTCTTTCCCATGTTTAAGAGTGAGTAAGAGAAATATTCCTCTGTGTAATGTCATATTTATACCCCAGGGAAACAGGAAGTGATGAATTACTAATTAAAGGTTCCTATACTTTGATCCACTTTATAAACTACAGTAACAGTGACATAAGTGGTTAAAATACATTTATTTCCAAGAAATTGTTAAGGGTGACAATGCTGAAGTTAAAGGTTGCTTTTTTCTATTTTTTTTAGAGTGAGATTATGCTCTGAAGGGCGCTAAACAATAAAACAAAATATTTAACACATTGATATCAATATACGCAAAAATATAAATATCTTAGACATTCCGTTACATAAAGTTGGTGAAGGTTCTGTTGCAACCAACACACACATACAGGTGATATCCAGATAACAGCAAAACATCAGTCAGTGATTTAGCGCCATCTGGTGGTTATTAGTAGTAAAGCTTTATGACAGTAAATTGTTGTCTTTTAATATACTTCCTATTATTGTCCTTCCATCTTTCTATTCCTCTACAACTGTTGTCTGTTTGTTACTCTCTATTGCAGTCACTGCACGCCTCACACTCCACACCAGACACACACACACACACACCATAACACCCTACATACACTGCACACAAAAACAACACCACATTACCACCTCGCAACCACATTGGATACAACAGTCATTTGCCTTAGATAGAAATCTTTGATTACACAGCAATTGCTTTAAACTTTTTTTAACAGCCTTGAGCTGTAGAGTAGTGGGACTGTATTCCCTAAAATGATGGTGCTCCATAAAAGCACAAAAGGCTAAATGAAACCTTAAGAAACTAAAGAACCCCCTCATTCACTGTAGACAAACACTGCAACCTCTCAGTGTTTGATGTGTCTCAAACTTGGCAGTCACCATCATACATATCATGCACATTTCTATGTTAATATGATCAAACGTTCTGTCTGGTTTGAAAGCAAAAAAGGCTAATTCATGAGTTTAACACAATTGATGAAAATGAGTTTCACTCATATCATTGAGAAAAAATATCACTGAACCTGAATATTTAATAGTACACATTGATATCAATATATGCAGATAATATAAGTATCTTAGACATTCCGTTTGTTTGTTTGTTGAATTATAAAGTTGGTGAAGGTTCTGTTGCAACCAACACACATAAAGGAAATATCCAGATAACAGCAACATCAATGTGTTGGCGACAAAAATGACAATAAGACATGTAACTGCAAAGTTTTAAGTTTTAGTGCATTGCATAAAATGTAATCTTTTACACAGGGAGTTGTGAAATGTACAAATCATAAAAAAAATGATTGGCTAATGACAACAACAGTCATTGATGAAGTTTTTCTTGCACCGGCCACTGCATAGTGTGTAATAATGCAGCATCTCACATCAAATCCAACTTGATGAGATGTAAACTGCAGATAATTTTGTAGCGCTGGCCAGCCTCCAGTACAGTTGACATGCCTCTAGGAAACGTGCATAAACAAGCCTGTGAAGATTAATTTGCCTATTGTTGCAGCAACATTGTTAATAAATCATATTATGTAAATTAGCAAAGCTTAAAGCGGATGTAAAAATTAAACAAAAAATAATAATTGTAGGCATTACAGCATCCCAGTTATTGATTAAAAAGTAAATTAATGCACTATTGGCCAATCAAGGTTGTTTTTGTTATCTGCCAGAAAAAAAACATAAACTAGGAGAACAGTTCATTCAATTACAATAGGGTTCTATACACTGGGTGGTAAAATTCCTTACAATCCCAATTTTTAATACACTGAAAGATTAGCTGACATTATCATGACCACTAGTATGAATGTACATTTTAAGTCAATTTAATATTTATACTTAGCAGCCTGCAGGCAGCTGGTTTAAGATTTGCCAAATTTACAGTCAGTATTTTAGTAATTTGCCATGTATCGTTTCTCTAAAAATGAGGAATGGTATATTGTAGGGGAGAGAAGTGACCGGTATAAATACTGCTCAGAAGCAGGGATACAAGTTCCTTTATTTATAAGATAACAGATGTTTTGCTACACCTGTGTTAAGGGATGTTTGTGACTTATGTGACAGATAACTTTGCAGTCATGGTCTAAACTCGCTTAAAACTCGTTTAAAAATTGTGGGTTTGTAAATATCTGGGATTGTTTTGGTCACTTTATATATATTTTTTATTGTAAAATCTATAACAGTTGTTTAAAAAAAAAAGTGTAGAGCTGTTTTTTTTAACATTAAAAACTGTAAAGCAGCGCGTTTTAAAAACTCGAACAACACTCACCAGCGCGAACAACCCTCACCCGCGGCAGCGCGAGCAGATTTAAACTTGCCTTTGTTTAAATGTGAGTTAGGTCACACTAGATTTGTTTGCAGGTTATAATCAGTGATAAGGGATTTAGCTGCCTTTTCCCCTTATATTCCCTTTTTGTAAAGAAACCTTTAAATGAATATAATGAACAGAGTTAGGCCACGCCCATTCCGTGGGCGAAACATTCCTATGGCTTCAAAATAGGGTCAAAAGTTTTGAGAAGCAAAAGAATAATCCATAACAACAAAATTTTAATTTGAAAATGAGAGGACTATTATTGTTATCAAGAATTTTAAAATCAAGTTTGTAAACAGAGAGTTTAATAGGTATCCCATTGTGGGTTTTACCTCTATAAGAAAAATATTTGCGCTATCAGTATTTTTTTTGCTCAGTTGTGCTTCTGTCTGTTTGTGCTTTCAGTATTTTTCTCAGTTGTGCTTCCATTTTTGCGCTTTTGTAGCCCTTAAGAGTAGCAGCCAAGGGGAAAAAAACTTGCCCTTTAGTCCAAGATAAAATTACTACTTTAATTAACACTTCCTAAAATCTAAACAAATGGGCCCACATAAAAGAGGAGAGAGGGCAAGTGTTCAATAATCAACTTACAAAAATTAATTATTAAATAAATAAATAAATAAATAAATAAATCGGGTATACTGGCTGCACCCCTTTCCCAACAAGGAGCAAATACCATAAGGTCAGGGCTGGACTGGTAATCTGGCATACTGGGCAAATGCCCGGTGGGCCGACAAGCCTCAGGGGCCGATGCTGATTTTTTTCTTCCTTTTTTCTAAGAGACCGGCCCACAATGTAGAGGAGGCGGCCCATTGGCCCATCTTCAATATAGACAGTGGACTGAACCAATCAGGATATAGGAAGAAAGCGCCCCCACCCCCTCTTTGTGTGGTTTAGCTCTGAGCACATGAGCGACTGGAAACACGCTGCCACACAGACACACTCATTGAAAGGGTTTTATAGCCCTTGCCAGCCTTGTGACCCTCCAGGGTTTTATCTGTGACAAGTGTTTTCCATGCTTACCATGTATGAGTGCTGTTCTTTTGTTTAGGGAGGGGCTTTTGTAGTCAGAAAAAAAATTAATCCAAGCATGTGAAGCTCATTGTTTGTAATAGCTCAAATACATTTTAAAACTTGAGGGAACCACACAGAATTCTGGTGGTTTGAATTGTTGGATAATAATTGACCATTTTTAACTTTTCAAAATGTTTCAAAATGAATTTAACAGAGAATAATTTTTTTGCTACAGTGTATTTAACATGTCCAGGGCCACGTATAGGCCATATTTCACGATTATATGTTAATTGTGACTGTTTAACTTGCAAAATCTGTAGGGGGTTGAATAGTACTCGGAGGTAGGGCCTTGCAATTTGATCAAACATTTCTATCCTGATGTAGGGCTGTCCTATTATCCCATTTCTATCCTATTAGCCTTGGTGCATCACCCAGGCAACAAAAAAATAAGTTGTATTTTGCAACGATATAGATGATAGACCTTAATACTAAACAATAGACATTTTTTTATTGTCATAATGAAACATATCATCTTGTTGCACTGCCCTATTTGAGGCACTGTATATATTTTTGCCCCATCATCCAGGCATTTTACAAACAGTGATCCCCCCTCCCCCTTAAATGTGACTAACTGCATCTGTATAATTTATATGTAATTATAAATGAAACCATTTATTAAACTAAAGCAAACTTGATACATACATTAGGGGTGTGACTCTTTTATTAATCCATTAGCCTAAAACATTTTCTCAAGCAGCACAAGGTTTTACACTCTTAACATGTTGTACTTTCTTTTGTTTTTGTTTTTAGTTGAGGTGGCAAAGCTAAAGGTGGAAATCAAATTCCTACATGATGAATGCACAGTTTTGAAGGAACATGTGGACAAATTAACATCTGTTCCTGACATGGCTGCAGGTCCTTCAGGTGTGTGTGTGTCTCCGTGTGCATGTGTAAATTATTGTTTAAATCGTTTAAATTCTCTCTCACTTTCAGTTGCAGAAATACACAGATCAAGCATAACATTATCAACACCTTCCTAATCACAAGTCCTCTTTAGGTGCCCTGTGGTCTGGAGCAGTTTGTTTGTGGTCAGATTAATCTGATATATTAGCCAGATAATTACTACAGCTGTTAACTAATGCATCTTTGCTGCTGCTCCATGCTAAGCTGTTTCACACTGAATGTGTATGTGCAGTGTTCACTGCTCACAAAAGGTGTGACGAGATACTCATCTCACAATATTGGGTTCAAGAGACAAGACGTAGTATATACATATATAAGTTTATACCTCTGAGACGTGTCAACACATTGCCTTTGCGTGTGTCTGTGTGGTTGTAGTTTTGATCATTCTTGGCTGAAGTAGTAGATGTCGCTAAATTTGTTGGTTTCCTTGCACAGATACAACTTTTAAGCACAATACACGTTTCCTGTATGTTTGAGGCCAGAGTGTTAAAAAGTTGCCTTGCTTATTCCAGCAGTGTAGCTGATAGTTTTAGGTTCAGCCGCAGAATTCTGAGCTTTCCCACTCTCTTCATTTTCCCTTTACCTTTTTTAATGTATCTATTGCCAAAAAAAACTGCCAAAAAGCATGATGCTATTATAACTTTCCTATTGGCCAGTTGATTAATTAAATTATTTCTGATCCAGTGACAAAACTATCTTGCATAATTTTTGTGATCACTCATGTGTAAATCTGTATTTGCAAACATTTCCATGACATTTGTGTCCATGAGTGTATGTAAACTTCCAACTGTATGTTTATATATATATATATATATATATATATATATATATATATATATACTTTATAAATGCACAATGAGTATTTGCTAAAGGCTAAAAACTTGTGTGACATGCTTTGAAATTAATGATACATATAATTGCATCTAAAAAGTAAACTTATTCATTTTTTTTTCTTATGGACAAAAGCAGGATGGAGAGGATGGAGAAGATTCCGCATCCTGCTTTCTGATAGACGAAAAAAAGGAAAAGCACAAGAAGAAGAAGATCAAGAAGAACAAAAAATATAACATTTTACCTAAAAGAAACATATAATCAATGATGATTGTAAATAAATAAATAAATAAGTTTAATGTTATGTATTGTTGTACAGATTGTTTTTGCTTTTATTAAGATTTAACAAAAAATTGGTCTCAGTGGTATGTACTTACAGAGTAAGAACTGCAGAACACTGCACACTACATAATACAGCCCGCTCTCTGTTGTTTCTGAGTACTTACTGGGTACTTACAGAGTAAGAACTGCAGAACACTGCACACTACATAATACAGCCCGCTCTCTGTTGTTTCTGAGTACTTACTGGGTACTTACAGAGTAAGAACTGCAGAACACTGCACACTACATAATACAGCCCGCTCTCTGTTGTTTCTGAGTACTTACTGGGTACTTACAGAGTAAGAACAGCAGAACACTGCACACTACATAATACAGCCCGCTCTCTGTTGTTTCTGAGTACTTACAGAGTAAGTACTGCATACTTTCAGAGTAAGAACAGTAGAACTCGGTGAAGTGTGGGTTTAAAGTTCTTTTTAGAACAGGGGTTATAAAAAGCAGCTTTACAGGACAAGGTGTGCACCAGGACTCCAGGAGCAAGACAAAGGCAACAACGGTGAGAAGAGTCGAGCAGAAAAGGACTGAAGATGGAAACCTATCCACCATTATCCATTAAAATAAAACCTTGTGTTTTCTGTGTATTAACAAATAAATGTCCTTTGAAATCTCAGCATTATCTTTTTATTCAAACTAATAAAATATATTAGAATGATAAGTCCCTTGGGTATGACTGGAATGAAACCTTTATAACTATCATGAACAAAATGTTTAAATAAGACACACATGTATATACATACATTAATATTGCACCAGAAATTTAGGGAAAGTGCAGGCAATGACATATCCAGTTTTTTATACTGTTGTTCCTGGTAATTAATTTGTACCTACATTTAAGTACTAGGAGAACCCCATAAGTATTTTAAATAAACTGATAAATACAGAAACGTTATACCATATGTTTTGGTAAAGTACACGGTAAGTGTCAGAAAGTTACCCAGTTGTTACTCTCTTGTTCCTGGTTCTTTCTGTGTTCTTTATTTATACTTACAGTTAAGTACCTGTAGGACCCGGTAAGTATGTTGAATGTACCCTGGTTCATACAGAGAACTTACACCGTAAGTAAAGGGTACATACAGAGAACTTACACCGTAAGTAATGGGTACTTACCCTCTAAAACGCGGGCTGTATTATAAAGCGTTACCAACTTTTTTATTTTTGTTTTACTGTAAGGCCGGATAAATTGAGTTTAACCTTTTTAAGGCAGTCTGTTTGCTCAATTATTTTAACTAATGGGGAATGAAAACTTAAGTTAGCATAAAATAAAACATCAAGTTATTACAGCTTAAGTTACTGAGTGAAAAGGTAGTCTAGACATAGTTTATCAGCATCATTACTGTACCTTAAATCCACTCCAGCTTTATTCAACTATAGGGGAACCACTTTTCCTAGACTAGGTTAAATATGTTCTCCCTGTGTTTTCAGTGTAAAAGTGGTGCAGATACTGTTAAAGTTAATGAGTGAAATGGTAGTCTTGATATAGTTTATCAGCATCATTACTGTACTTTAAATTCACTACAGTTTAACTCTGTTCTATGAGTATTCTGCTGTAAACAACTGTATGTATAAAAACTATAAAATAAGCCACATTAGTGCTGCACAAGTAAGAAGTACATGCACGAGGAGGGGGGGGGGATTTTTCAAGGTGTAATTTTAGTAGCAAAGTTCACATAAAACAGACTAACTGCTGTGCCATGTAATGTAGTTTATTTATAGCAGCAATAACTATTTAAAACATTACACATGTATTTACCCAATTTAGTGAGTTGTTGAGACTAGAGAATCCCAATAAACTATACTTACTGGAGTGTGAACAGAATAAAGTAGCTTTATATAAACAGTACGGCTAAATCCACTAGATCAGCTGAAATCAAGTCTATTGCACGGAGCGGAAACGGAGCAAAATCTACTCGTTGTATGTTTTAAATAAGCCTTTAAACCTATTCTGACTACTCTTTTTTATACTTTAAAGTACGGAATTACGTGGACACTGTTTTACAACAGAAGTAAAAAGTCGCCGACCCGAAGAAACAGAAAAAAACGAGCGCAAACGCGAACAAATTGAGCCTATCTGAGCTGCTCTGCGCTACGTCATGATCTCGACATGCGCAGTGAAGGGGGAACAGGGGGAACTGAATTCACCGTAACACCGGGAAACGGGGGGAAAAAGCATCGCTGATGTTAATGGTGTAAACACAGTGTTCACCATGAGCGCCATGAGGACAATTCTGACCAGTATAGCGGCGATTGCGGCAGTGTGCTCTGGGCTGGGGATGTGGAAGGCCGTCGCCCCTGGAGAGGAGCGAAAAAAAGAAATACTGAAGGTAATAAAATGTAATGCTCTTGTAGTTGTTAAAGTCCTGGTCGTACTCTCTGTTCCGCCTTAAATAGGTCTGCCCTTCTTAAGGTGGAATGGAGAGTTCCAACTATAAGCCATCTTTCTCCTTAATCAAGCTGTAATTACCTTGCATTTCAAATATCATATAAGTTATTTTAGCTATAATTTACAACATTTCCACATCATCCCAGTCCCAGTCCTACATGCCTCCTTCAGCCCCAGAATCTAATGCACATAAGTCACTGTCATGCTCCCTGCTCCAACACACCTGATCATCAAAAGCTTGATAATTACTTGCAGATAAACAATATACCAAATGTACAACAGCATTTTTAAAAGTGCCTTCCAGCACCATACCAGTTTACACCAGTACAGACCTGAATATATATATATATATATATATATATATATATATATATATATATATATATATATATATATATATATATACACACTCATACATACATGCATTTTGAATACATTTATTTGTCAAATGACTTGAGACCAGTATAAACCAGACTGATTGATATGCTCAATCTGCACCATGCACCACACCTGTACAAGATCAGGTAATAGGGGTTTGAGCATTGATATGCTGATCAACACGTATGTCGACAAGCAGAAGAACTTATTATAATATTATAATTCATGCTGAGACGACTTCCAACTCTAAAGGTTATTCAGTGCTGTTGTTTAAGCTAAATGAATCATCAACCTATATTTAATTTAGTTTCTAATTGAACTATTCTTTACCATGTTTCTCTCTAAAAGCAACTACCCGAGTCCAATCCGGCGCGGATGGAGGAGAGCAGGAACAGGAATGCTCTAATGATGCAGGTCCTGAAGGATGCTGCAGACACCAACGACAACCTTGCTCGAGGTTACAGGAGCCAGAAGTAAAGAGAGTTTTTCCCCTAATACAAGAGATTCACCTCTGAGGAGCCTTAATGTGCAGAAGAGCTTATGGACATCAGTTGATCCTAAGATTTCACGTTCTGCTCATATTCAGTCTGGAAAAGAACTATGATGCTAGACTTGTTAAAATATCTGTAAAGTAAAATGGATGTAAATATAATGTAATTAAATCACCCATTGTATGAAATGCTTGTATTTATGACTGTTGAATGGAATGTTGGTGAAGCCTGTACATTATATATTAAACAACATCATCAAGTAAATCCATTACTGTTTTATAAACTTCACAAGTACATGTATTAATGTATATTTTAACAAGCATTTATAAAGCTAAGCGTAAGTCGTTAAAGTAATTCAGGTAAGTTAAGGGTGTTTATTTATTTGGATAAATAAAGTGTTTATCGGATTTATTGTACTCAATTATTATTATACAAACTGTGCTGAGTGCTGATTCTCTCTGCGCAAATTGTGCGCAGTGCTGGCGTCCTCTGCGCGCGACGGAGAAAAACAGTTCCTGTGGCTTGAGGTCAACGTGACTTTTAGAAAAGCGAGACAAATCCACTTCAAATATAAACAGAAATCGGAGTTAATGTTAATTATGATATAATAAACAATCCTCCGTCAGAAAAAAGGTTCCGGATTCTGCAGAACTTAAGCGCGGTGAGAAAGAAGGTTAATACTTTTTCTTCTAAACTCAACAAACTGATTTAACGTTACAGATATTTAGGCCTGATTTTACTTAAATACACTATTTTCACACCAATTCTGCTTCTTAGGGGTTGGAGGTTTGCTGTCTGTAGTTTAGATGCAAAATACAACGGAGGCACTATCTGCATGACATGCAGTGTACTGGGCACAACGACGTTGAACTTATTCTTATTCAGATTTCCGTTCCACCTTAAATGCTGGCTGAACATACAAGCGGCCGCCTGTAGCGACAGCATGTAAGCAAAGCGCTGTGCAAACGCTTTGAATAAAGGGCAGAACACAAAGCGAGGGACAGAGTTTATTATGAGTGGAATATAATGCAAATCAAATTAGATGATATGAATTAAAACGTTATTGCTCTCACTTTTGGCCTAATTCCCAGGCCATTATCTCCTCAGTCTTAAGTTGTCTCTAATACACAATACATAAGACTGTCAAAAACCTGGGGGCTGTTTTACGAAGCGAGCTTAAAAAAGCGGCGCTTATTTGAGTAATACTCGCTTGAGCCAAGTTCACTTCCAGCTAGTTCCGTTCCACTAACGCCATTTAGACTCAACCTGTTCCCACTAATTCAAGCCAGGCTTTTGTAATCAAGGCTCACGCGTGTGTACACGGTATTTACATAGCCTCAGTAATCGAGCCCTAAAAAGCCGAGAAAAATGTTTAAAGAGGTGAAGAAATGCGCTGTTTTTTTCTCTCCTGCTGAACAGGAGTTACTTATACGTCTATTTGGTGAATATAAAGACATAATTATAAGGAAAGGAAACATTTCTTGTGTTCTAAAAATTAATTGTGAAATTTGCAGACTGATTAAATGCGTAAGCATATTTAATCCATTCATTGGCATTCCAAAATGTTATAGTAAATTTGATGAATAAGAAAATTGATAATTATGTCCTGATTTAGAAGCAACATGGCAGCAGGTCAAGGTTAAATATAAAAATATACCAGAATGGTAAGTGCAATTCCAATTGGTTAGTCTAATGTGCAGGGAAATGTTAAATTACATATTTTAGTGCGTATTATGATATAAATTAACTGCATGAAATATTTTAGCAGCCAGAAAGAAAACAGTTGTTTCTGCTACTGGTGGTGATGTCAATCACTGCCTACAGCCTTCAATGTTGGCTGCCATAAGCCTACATTTTTTGGTAATTTATATCACCTGTATGTAAATATTGGTAGGGTAGTTGTCTATATCCATTCACTTTTTGCATCATTAAATTAACCAAACATTTATAATATTTATATTGAACAAATATGATCCCGAATTGATATAATTATGGAATTATAGATATATTTCAATGTAACTTCATCTAATGTACCTGGGCATCATTAATACTAATAAATTCGTTTTTGTGATATAGAGTTTATGCAAATAAATCTTTGTGGAAAATAACTGCGATTAAATACTGGATTTCATTTTACACTGGCCTGAATTTGTTAAGATTGACCAAAATAAATTGCAATGTGCAGACACATTTCCAATACAGTACAATACTCAATTAAATGTATACAAATATTATATGATATGCTAAGCTTATATGATAAGCGTTGCAGCTAAGCTAAGCGTCAACTCTAGCCTGGGACAGATGTTTGGACAAACGTATATGTTGCTATAGTAACTGGACGAGGATTAAGTCTAGCCTCTTTCGTGGAACCGAAATTTGTTAAATAATATAATATAAAATAAAATACAAAAAATGAATACAGTAAAATGCATTCATTTATCTATTTTTATTAAGGAACAAAAGTTTTTAAAGTGTCTTAGCTCCAAGGGCGATTTCTCCTCTTAGATACAAGTTCTCCTATTGGGTATTAGACTTGACAGTATTTTTTGTGAGACAACTTAAGACTGAAGGGAGAATGGTCTGGGAATAAGGCGAAAAGTGCTATTTCACCATTAGTTATATTACATGCTATATGTTCACAGGGTTATTGTGGAAAAAATCCACAGTAATATTTGTCCTTCTTCAGGATTTTGACAGTCTTTGTGTGTATTAGGTGTGATAGTTTTCGAGACGACTTAAGACTGAAGATATAATGGCCTGGGAATTAGGCCAAAAGTAAAAGCAATAACGTTTTAATTCATATCATATAATTTTATTTACATTATATTTCACTCAGAATTAAACTCTGTCCCTCGCTTTGTGTTCTCCCCTTTGTCAAGAGCGTTTGCACAGCGCTTTGCTTACATCCTTTTTCTCACTGTTAAAATGCGCCATCTACAGGCGGCAGCATGTATGTTCAGCCAGCTTTTAAGGTGGAACGAAAATCTGAATATGACACTGGCGAATAAGAAGCTAACTTCAGCCTCGTCTGGGCACAAACGTTTGAGCACCCCTAGTTAAAATGACTGTTACTGTGAACAGTTAAGCAAGTTGAAGATGAAATAATGTCCAAAAGGCATACAGTTCACGTTGTATTTTAAGCCGTTTTTATGTTTCTTTTTGTTTTATTTTTCTTTTACATTTCAAAATAAAAATTGTCACGTGTGTTGTGGCCCCTAACAGTAGAGCAATGGTCCAAAACTCTGGAGTCTGGAAAATCCCCCTGAAGGTCTTTTGCAGTGAGGCTGGGGTTCTAATTTGCCTTTTAAGAAATCAGCTTTAAATGTTTTTGGAAATGTTCTTGCTCTTGTAGTCCTTATTTTGACCTCCACTGTTCCTGTTAAGTGCCATTTATTCATTACATTTCAAGGCAAAAAAAAATTGCAAACCGAAAACTTAAAGCCATCTCCTACTCTGTGGGCCTCAACCATGTGCAGAAGCTTAGAAAAACCCATGACTGCTGTTTTTTTTTTTTTTTAGACAAGGTTAGAGTACTTACATTTTATATATATATATATATATATATATATATATATATATATATATATATATATATATATATATATATATATATATATATATAAATTTGCATCCCCTGACCTTTCCTAACAATGATTGTGAACAAGTCATAACCCTAACAGGCTAAATATAGGACTTCTTCGGTGTGAAATGGAGTTGAGGTGTAGTGAAACATGATAACGAGTAAATACTTTGTTCGAATAGCCCACCTCCATTTTATCCCAGCATTCCAAAATACAATACTTTTGTAATATTAGTAATAGGGGCATATTATTGCCCATTCAAACAAATTGCTGAGGGCAATTATGAGGAAGGGCCCTGTAATTTAAAACACAGTACCTTCAGGTAGTTCTCTTGAAATTAAAACTTAATTTAAAACGGAATATACTGACAAGCACAAACAACAGGTAGGATAGGGGTATAGATTGCAAAATTATTGCAGTGTGTAAATGTTATGGAGCTAGTTTAATCAACAGCTTGAATTCCTGCATTTTCGTGGAATTCTACCAATAAACATTGGAGCCACTTTGAGCTTGTTAATGGTGTAAAAATAGCTATTTCTTTGCATGGGCAATGCTATGCCCCTATCGCTAGCATTGTAAGCCTGTTGGGAGCATAAGCTAAAAGGGCTGAGGGTGAACAGAGGTTGGCTATTCTACTGAAGTTTGTACTCGTAATCATGTTTAACTACACCCTAAGTCCATTTCACACTGGAATTGCTCCTTTAAGTTCTGAGATCTTAAGGTCTATCTGAGTGCTCAGATCTCCTAGGGTTCCCATACTTTTGCCAGGTACTCCTTTCCTTTTTTCACTCCAAAGTACAAAACCAATATATTACATTGATACTGTTGATATGTACCCTCAATTTGTTTAACTATTCATACTAACAGTAATTTTGACCAGAAGAGCACAGAACGTTTGCTTGCCACTATGGTAACTAATTTGTGTTTGTTGTATTTAAGGAGAGGCCAGTTTATCAGAATCACTGAGTGAGAAAGCCATCAAGAGGAACTGAACTGAGAGCAGTGAGCAATTACAGCCCCTCAATGTCAGCATCTCCACCTCCACCTGCTCAAATGCCCTCACCTCCCACTCTGTTTAAGAGCTGTTGGAGCTGTCGGGTCATCTCTGGTTCTGCTCTGCTATTCTCTGCAGCATTTGTGTACCAGGCAGCTCGCAGGACACTACGACAGGGTGGCCCAACATCAATGGGCACAGTGGCTCAAATTGTCTTTGCTTCAGGTCAGAACAACATCTTTATAAGGTTCTGTTAATCAGTATCTGCTGCTGAATATGATTTAATGACTGCTGCTGTTTTCAATTACAGGTTTGGCTGCGTGGGGTCTGGTAGTCATCACCGATCCGGTGGGAAAAGCCACAAAACAAAGCAAGGAAACCTGAAGGAAGTGTAATTTTAAGGACCATGAAAGAAACAGTAAAGTCATGAAGTCATAATTTGAATGGCTATCTTGCTGTTAAAGAAGTTCATCTGTGAATCCCAGGCAGTGAAGTGAGTTATTCTATACATAGAAAGTTGGAATGACTTTGACAGAAAGGTTGTACTAAATCTTTATATTAAATAGGTAGATAGAAATATGTGAAATTGGGAATTTGAGTTCAGACCTCTTAAGTACGAGTGAGAGAAGTAAGAGTGAGAGAGTTCAGCATGTTCAGGAGGGCTTCTGCATTGAAAGAAGGAAAAGATAAAGGTATCATTATTAACTATGGTCCGGATGCAGTCCATGTGCTTGTGTAGAACATAATGTGACAAATTTAAAAATAAATAAATTAATATTCTTAGAATGTTTTTGATTTGGAGGAGTGTACTGAATTCATACCTGCCAGAATTCATGTTTAAATTTACTCTGTCCATCTTATAGTGAGAAATCATTTCTTGGGTGTCTTGTTTTCTGTTCACAAGCGCAGTGTGTATACTTTAAAATGATCAGTTCTTCTGGTTTTACTATTTTTAGGTATATATTCAAGTAAAATTAACATTGTGGTTTTATTCTATAAACCACTGACATTTCCCCGATGGTCAAAATAATAAAAAAGGTACAGTGCTTTCAAACTTAAATAATGCAAACAAAACAAGTTCATATTCATTTAGAAATAACAATGCTAATGTTTTAAGAGATAAGAAATCAATATTTGGTTTCATGCATCTCATCATTTAATGCATACTGTCCACAATTCTTTTACACTGCTTTTGGGTGACCTTATTCCACTCCTGGCAAAAAAAAAAATCAAGCGGTTCAGCTTTGTTTGATGGCTTGTGTCCAATCTATTAGAGGCAGGACTCTTTATTGAAAAGCAGAGAAAAGCCAGGCTAAAGTTTGCAAAAGATCATAAGAATTGATCTATAGAGGACTGGAGCAAGGTCATTTTCTTTGATGAGTCAAATTTTCAGTATGCCCAATATCTGGCCATCAAATGTTAGAGACCTGCAAAAGTATACAAGACTAAGTGTCTTGCACCCACTGTGAAATTTGGTGAAGGATTGGTGATGATCTGGGGATGCAAGGCTGGAATTGGGCAGTTTGGTCTTTGCGAATGACGCACGAATCAAGTCACATACAAGGTTATGCTGAAAGAAAACTTGCTTACTTCTGCTCTGCAAATGTTCCCCAACTCTGAGGACAGTTTTTTTCCAGCAGGACAATGCTCAGTTCCACACAGCTATATCAATTAAGATGTGGATGAGGGACCACTAGGTCAAGACAGCGTCATGGCCAGCACAATCTCCAGCCCTGAACTCCACTGAAAACTTCTGGAATGTAATCAAGAAGTAGACAGATGGTCAAAAGCCATAAACAAAGTTGAAATACTTGAATGTTTGAGCCAGGAGGGGAGTACGGTCACAAAATAAATGTGAAAGACTGGTGGAGAGCATGCTGAAACACATGAAAGCTGTGATAAAAAATCTGGGTTATTCTATCAGTTATTAATTCTAAACTCTTTCTTAGATAAATTTTAGTATTGTGGTTGTTTCTAAATGAATATGAACTTTCTTTGCATTATTTGAGGTTTGAAAGCTCTGCATCTTTTTTGTTAATTTGACCATTTTATCATTTTCTCCAAAAAAAATGCTCTAAATGTCGTGAGTAGTTTAAAGAATAAAACCACAATGTTCATTTTACTCAAAAATATATAGATATATAGATCAGGGGTATTTAATTAGAATTCAGTATGGTCCAGTTAGAGCAAATTCTGTCAGGCCAAGTGATTTTTGATTGTGTTGTGATTCAGTGCTATATCCTGTATACTGTAGAAGCCTAGTAGTTCTGTCAGTTACAAATACTATTAAGTGTATTTAACAATATTTATTGTTTTAAATAGGCCTGTCACAATTACCAACCAACCAACAATAACATTACCAAGTTATCAAACAAAAAATTTCCCTTATTAAGTCTATTAATATGAATCAAAATGCAATATTTTTTCAATTTGATTTTATTTATATTAGATTTAGGCCTGCCTGTCATGATAATTACATAAATTACAAATCATACAATATATGGAAAAAAGTTTTATTTTATTTAATATTATTACTGTTAGTAGAAAAATGTAGTATTTTTTTCTGGTGCACACCATCTGAATTAGCCTTTCTCGTTTTATTTTCCGACTTCTGGTTCTTACTGCCTACTTCCCCTGTGCATAATCCGCGCTCTGAATCTGCACCGATCTGATTGGCAGAGGAAAGCGTTTGGTGATCTTACAACACAGGTGATTGGTCTGTGAGTTTACTGAGCCAAAGCAGGTACAACCATAAAGACAAGAAAAGTTCTGCTGCTTTAAATAAACATTGTCAGAATTAAATCCTTCTAAGTAGTTCATCGGTTTGGGTCTGCATTGGACAACGTTTGGGTCTGCCTATTAGTGACCTCTGCTGTAGATAGTTAGATCAGAGAAACAGAAGAGAAACGGAATATTTTGTGGTCTTACATTTTTTTCCACACAATATATAAATGAAACACAAAATAGACACAAATATCACAAGTAATAACTTAATAATTAATAATTTAATAAATTAAGTTAAATTATTTAAACTTAAGATTTTTTGTAAATATTAATATAGGGCATTAATTAATCAATAATAAAGGCATAAACATTGGCTTTATGTTGTGCATCTTAGCTTCTCAACAGCAAAGACGGCAGATCTGCCAATGTACGATAAGCTCTCTGCAATCAAGTCAGTGGATTCTCCTTCTTGTATGTTTCCGGAAATACCTGCGGTATAATGTTTTTTTTTTTTTTAATTTACATTTTACACTACTCAGATCTAATTTATTGACATAACTAAGACGATATGATATAATACAGTAAGTTCCTGACCGTGCATTACGGACAGAGTAACTTTAACATGTATTTATTTATGAAGTCCACATCATTGTGTTTACTGATTATATAAAGCCTGCATTAAGTCTAGAACTTGTCTCCGTTGTAGTAAACTAACCACACTTATTATTATTACAGTATTAATAATAATCAGTGCTCCACAGTGCGGTCATTATGTTAAGGTAAACTAATGGAAATCTCTTTGATTTGTTATAAGTTAAATTTACCTGCTCACCGCTCCAAAAACCTCCGCCTCCTCTACCTTCTTCATGGGCGCGAATGACGTAAGGCTAAGCACGCTATTTCACATTAAAAGTCCGCGCTAAATTCCGTGCTCTGTGTTTTAAAATTAATTAAACAATTCCTCGAGGCACAGAAAATCAATCGGTCAATTTTTTTAATCGAGTAACTCGAATTACACTCTCATACTGGTCACTGAAAGTTCCAACATTGCACCTCATGGCAAATAACTCTATCAGGATCTTAAAAGATGAATTGTTGCGCTACATGAAGGTGGCCAAGCTAAAAGAAGATTGCCAACACCTTAAAACTGAGCTGCAGCTCAGTGGCCAAGATCACCCAGCGTTATAAAAGAGCAGGGTACACTAAGAACAGACCTCCAAAGAAGCTGAGTGCATGTGCTCAGCGTCACATTCAAATGCTGTCTTTGACAGATAGGAGCAGGAGTGCTGCCAGCATTGCTGCAGAGATTGAAGAGGTGGGGGGTCAGCCTGTCACTGTTTAGACCATGAACCGCACACTACATCAAATTGATCTGCATGGCTGTCACCCAGAAGGCTTATGTCTGCATATACATAAGCATATATGTTGGCAATCAGGTGAAGAGTACAATTATAAGTGTGTCATGCCTACAGTCAAGCATGGTGGTGGGAATGCCATGGTCTGGGGCTGCATGAGTGCAGCAGGTGTTGGGGAATTACATTTCATTGAGGGAAATATGAACTACAATATGTACTGTGAAAAACTAAAGCAGAGGATGATCCCAGTGTTTCAGCATGATAATGACCCCAAACACACCTCTAAGACAACCACTGCTTTATTGAAGAGGCTGAGGGTAAAGGTGATGGACTGGCCAAGCATGTCTCCAGACCTAAACACAATAGAAAATCTTTGGGGCATCCTCAAGCAGAAGGTGGAGGAGCACAGAGTCTGGAATATCCTCCAGCTCCGTGATGCTGTCATGAAGGAGTGAAAAAGCATTCCAGTGGCAACCTGTAAAGATTTGGTAAACTCCATGCACAGGCAGTTCTGGAAAATAATGGTGGCCTCACAAAATACTCCTCACTTTTGTTGCTGGTGGTTTAGACATTAATGGCTGTATATTGAGTTATTTTGAGGGAAGAATAAATTTACACTGTTATATAAGCTGCATACAGACTACTTTTCATTGTGTCAAAGTGTAATTTTGTCAGTGTTGTCCTATGAATAGATAAATATCTGCAGAAATGTGAGGGGTGTACTCACTTTTGTGATACATTGATACATTGAGATACAAGTTCTCCTACTTGATGAGAAAGGTCTGTACATTTTCATCATAGATACACTTCAATTATGAGAGACAAAATGAGAAAAAGAAATCTGGGAAATCAAATTCTAAAATGTTTGCTGAATTTATGTGTAAATTATGGTTGAAGATAAGTATTTGATTAATAACAAAAGTTTAACTTGATGCTTCGTATCATAACCCCTTTGTAGGACAGAACAGCTTCTTAAAGAAGAAGTTACAGGTCTGTCAGTGCCAGAAGTCTTGCTTGTTTGTGTGTGACCAAATACTTTTTTCCACTATACTTTCCAAATAAATGTTTTTTTCCCTCATTTTGTCTCTCATAATTGAAGTGTACCTATGATGAAAATTCATCAGTAGATATTTTATTGCCCCACTATATAAAGTGGCTTGCAAAAGTTTTCATACCCCTTGAACTTTTCTGTATTTTCTAGGGCTGGACCCGAATATTGCGGTATTCGAATATTCGCTTGTTGAGTAGGTATTCAGTTTTTAATTTTGGTATTCAGATATTCATTCAGAGAAATTCATTCCTCAATAAAGTATGCAAAACAGTTCATAAACAATGGATTTCATGTAGCAATGTAATAATGTAAACAATTCACTTGTTTCTGATTTGTTCTTTTACCTTTCCCAAATTATTAAAATAAATATTAATAAATATCAGTTATAAGGGACCTACACAATTAATAATCTTTATTTACTATTCCTGTAGCAGGCAACGCAAACAGCTCAGAAGTACTTCCGGATAATAAAATAAGGGGTGGTATGATGTGTCTAATACACTGCTGGATTTACATAATGATTGAGTTATGGTCCACAGGGTAAACAAGGTAAACTCAATAAAGGGTTGCTTATTAGCTGGTGTGTTGGATCTGGTGAAAAACACAATTTAGAGGCAGTGAGTTCAGAAACTGCCTTAAACTACCAACATGAAGTATTGTACTAAATTCTGGTTATCCACAACACGTACATATATTTTTTGACTACCTATCTAATTCCAAAGTTATGCTAACTGACTAATCACAAGCTGTATTTTATTAAGCACACAATGGGTTTGATCTGTCTGTTTTGATAGGGAGACAAGCCTTTTTAACCTGCAGAAACAGCTCCAGAAACAATGTAAATACAGTTTACATGGTTAGCTCCGTTACCTTTCTTTTAGAAATATTGCTGTATATCCAGATCTGTTTTAATGTCAGCTGCTCCAACTAGCTGCCTGAACTCACTGCGAGGAGCGCTCCGCAAAAACAGCAAGCTGATTGGCTATTCCTCCTGAAAGGCGGGACTTTCTCCTTGAACTGGCACCATGATTTTTTTTATAATACGGGAAATTTACAGGAAAATACTAATACGGGAGGACGGCGGGAAAAACCCGTCCAAAACGGGACACTTGACAGGTATGGTATAGACAGAGCCAGTTGTATTTTGCAATAAAATATTTGAGTATTATATTTGAGTTTACTCTCAAGTGAGGTTACACTGGCTATACACCAAGTATAATGAGTTTGTTTACTGTTTAAAAGAAAACAACCAATCTGGGTAAAGCTGTTCATCTAGCTGTTTACTGGTTTTGAATGATAATAAGATTGATCATTAAGAACTGTTCTTCATGCAATCTACTACACAGTAGCAGGCCCGTAGCCAGCATTGTGATGGGGGGGGATTTTTTTTCCCCCAAAAGTGGACTTCATTTGGCTCTCTACTCCAATGCCCCCTAAATACACGAACACACTTCAAACCTTTTAATTTAGACATATTTTATTTATTATAAGTTTGTTGTGAATCTGTTGTTGCTGTCCTTATTTGTTCGTCTGTTGCTCCCCACTGTTAACATACATTTGATATAAATGTAAGTGTTACTCAAACTTCCTACATCTGTGATGTGACTTCATTGTCTGTCTCTGTTGCTCACCTCAGTTGTCTGTTGCTTTGTTCCATTGTCTCTGTTGCTGCCCTCCATTGTCTGTCTCTGATGTTGCTGTCCTTTATTGTCTATCTCTCTACTATTGACATAAATAGATAAGAATTACTTCATTAGGAACACTATCGGTATGGTCATTAAAACTTAAACATGAATTAATAATAATATAAATTGAAGTGTTCTGTCTTATTAAAATCTTCCTATAACTGTGCTGGGACTTCGTTGCCACCCCCCCCCCCCCCCCCCTTTTCAGCGCCTGATTGGCTGACAGAGCTCATTTGCATGCCGTCTGGTATGTGAGGGTCTGCTGATTCATTAGATATGCGTGGATTCGTGGAGCGACCAATAATCCGCTTTTAATAACGCGTTAAAGTTGATATTTTTTTCTGCCTCAAATTATTTCAAGCACTGTTTGGATATATGTGAGAATTACTGGTGACTGGATTGATGGATTTTCTTAAGTTTGGAGGCGTTTTGAAGGTAAGAGTGTGGGGGAAGTGCTGGAGGGAGTTGGGTGTGTGTCTCGAGTGTCCTGAGGTAAACACAAAGCGAAACACAAGCAGATTTAAACTCTAAACACAGTTCCGTAATCCGGAGAGGCAGACGGTTCGAATGGTGTATAACATGTCCGCATTCGATCAAATATGGACGTACGAAAAACGTAAATATGAAAATAATATTTCATAACTTTCATAAACCAGGCATATTTCGCCCTAAATGTTTATTTTCTGAAATGAGATACGGCTAAATAGGCTAGATAACTGAAAAGCTTTAAAATGGTATATTGGGTGTCTACATTGAACCTATAAGTATTCATAAACACAGCCAGATATTAAATATCATATTTTTCTGGTCCGCCGGCGGGCCAGGGCGTGTTAAGAGGTTAACCCCCTTTTTACACCTCTATACTGTATTTTATATATGGCCTTAGGAGCAACAGGCATGTTGAGAGTAAAATACACCCTAGCTTGATCGTCAGAATTGCAAAGTGAGTGACTGAATGTTATTGTCACTTAACCTACATTTCTTAAAAATCAACTAAAATCCAGACTTTGGAGTTATCCCAATAATAACAGTAATAATCCGGTGTTACATGTACAATTATACTTATGGGCTAAGCCGAGCCCGGTGTTCTGTCGAATTCTCCTACCTTGTCGAACCGTGCTGCCCCAATGTATATTTAACTGTAAAAATACAAAAGAAGCACTATTTTAGGGCATGTACCCAGTGATATTGCAGTAGATGTACGTTATTAGATTTGGATTGCATAATTCATTGTACCATGGCAAAGTTATAGTAAATATAGCTCATTACAAACTGCTTTTGTATTTTATTTATGATAATAAGTGTAATTTTTAGTTTCCATTTACACTTTTGTGCAATGACAGTGCGTCCAGGTTGTTTAATGCACATAAACCCCCCCTAAACCAGATTAATTATACATAAAACAGGAGAAATAATTAAATTGTGTAGGTCGGCGCATGCGCAGTACGTTTGGGAAGCATGTATCGATGGGTAGGAAAATTCGACAGAACACCGGCACTTTTAACGCAGGGGAGTTGTAAAGAAATAGAAGCCTGCACTCAGCAACTTACCGATTTTGGGCCTTTTTTGAACAAGTCACCAATATTTTGGGACAATGTTACCGCCGTTTTCTTCCGTTTTCGCTCCTTGTCTTCTTTTTTACCCATTTTCTCAAGTAACTTTCCCCTGATTCTTATTCTTTCCACAAGCTAAGAACAGAAATGGGGGAATTACCGCCACCTACTGGATTGGGGTAAAACAGTCTGAACAAAATGTGTAAAGAGAAACATTAACAATTTTTCTTACTCGTCACTACTCTGGGGGCAGGCGGGGGGGGGGGGGGGGGGACTGGGGTGGCTGAGGGGGGGTTGTGGGGGATGGGGGGGGGGATCGAACGAACCCTTCGATCCCCCCTGGCTACGGGCCTGAGTAGTTATTTAATATGTTAAGTGTTTCTAAACTATATTACAAAATAGGAATTTCTAAACTAAACTACTTTCTCTGAAATTTTGTTCTGCTTTAGTTATTTAAATTGGTTATTTACAGTGTAGGGTAATTTACCACAGCATGACTTAGATAAAACTCTGATGTGAGAAATCCCAGAACATGAAATGATGACCAGTGAGTCAGAGCTTAGAACCTAAAATATATAAAAGTTTACTGAAAAAATAGTTTCAGCATTACAGAAATATATAAAAGGAACACAAATGAATAAATATATATTTGAAAAGAGTAAAAGTACATCAACGAGTCAACACATAGTGTAATAAAATCTCAATAGATCAACACATTCACAACCGAGAGAGAGAGAGAGAAAGAGAGAGAGAGAGAGAAAGAAAGAAAGAGAGAAAGAAATTAAAGCCAGTAGAGGGACAGAGAGAGCCCCTCAGACTTCATCCAAGCAGTTATACATTTTATGCAAAAGACATATGATTGGACAGAACTTATCAATATGATTACGTCAGCAGAGTCCAGTTAACATTTTGTTGTCCAGTTCCAATGATGTGATCAGCTCCAGCCTGTCTGAGCAACAAGTTCTTATCATGGTGTTGTTCAGCTCTGTGTCCTTCATGAACACAGCAGACAGTCCTTAAGTGTCCTAAAGTCTGTGAGAAGATGAAACAGAGGAAAAGAGTGGATGGAAAGATCTTCTGGCCTGTGTGCGACTTTACGGCGTGTAGAACAGGCATGCGCTGGCTATCTGAGGAGAGGTTCCCAGCACTTCACTCAGAGAGCTTGTTGTCTCCTAGTTCATATGCACTGGTCCCAGAACAGCAGAACAGCCGTGAAGCTTCTCTGCCACTCAGGGTCACGTTCTCCTCACAGCTCTCACTGTTGATGAAAACACTCTGACCTTCCTGATTTCTGAAAAAGTACAAACAACCTCCAAAGCCTTGTGTCATTGTGACAGTTAAAAAGAGAGCAAAGTTCATAAGTTATTAAGTAAATTATTAAGTGAACAGTAAAAATAATAACTGTATATATAAATGTATAAAACATTTAAGAATAAGCGTGTGAAGGTGTGGTTATCTCCAATCACACCCTTCACTCCCCCCTTCTAGACCAAATGGAATCATCCAAGATTCCATGATGGTCTACATAACGCCTAAGAAGCCCCGGGATTAATGACAAGTGTCCACAGACAGAGTATGAGAACAAGTGTTTCTTCATCTCAGCTGTGGACATGCTGGGGCCTATTGCACACCAGTCCCCACGCCGGACTCTCCCTGCCTTGTTATGCCCACCATGGATCTGAGAAGATTCATAAACAAATGTTTACTACATTAACTTTCTCTTTTTTTTTTTTAATTACAACATAAAGTTATAAAGGTGTTAAAATCAAGTCACAGGTTTTTCAACATTGTCATTGTTTTTGCTCTAGACTATAGAATACATAGTCTCAACATTTATTTATCAAATACCTTCTAATTTTCATTTACTTCTTGTCATAAATTACAATATTTTCACGTAAATACCTCCTCATGCTCTGCATAACATCACATTATATCCCCTAACCTTTCACATTATCTAATTTAACCATCAACCATACTTACTACCCTTTTTACTCTTCTACCATTTACAAAGGGTGAGGCTAAAATCCTGTTATAGTCATAGACTCGTGTTAAACTTGTAAATATGACATTGAAAATGCCTCTTTTTTATACATTTGATCCACACCTTTGTTTTGATTAGACTATTGTAATGCATTATTCTCTGGATTACCAGAATCTACAATTTACAAATTACCTTATCTTGGTCAGAATGATGCAGCTACAGTTCTAGCAGGAAAACTCTAGAAACAAAGTGCAGCAAGAAAGATTTAATCCCAATAAACACGTATGACAATTAGTAATAGTGAATATAGTGTATATAGAGTCTTTGGCGAAAGCCCCGTCGAAGCCCAGGTCCGCAGCGTCTGGAACCTCGCAGATCCTGCCGTACTTGTACGGCGGGGGCGGAGCCTATCCCCAAAAATATAAAAAGATATAATTACCCACAGGAGGATCCTTTACCTGGTTCACGTATTCTGGAAGGAAAACAGTTATAAACAAGCTTGAATAAGGCGTTCAAGATTAAAGTGTTATTTGCTGAGTACGTGTGTATTACAGTAGTTGCGCTCATGTTTTGATAGCATACATTTATTAGGTTCGTTGTATACAAAGTACTTGTATACACTGCTTGAGGCTATTTTAGAAGCGTATGATAAGCGTAACGTTGACGTGATCAGCATGAGAAAACACTGCGGACTAACAATACATTAAGCCTTTGAGGGGCACAACTTTTGGACGCCGTCGTAGCAAAACGCGGACTACGAGTCCAAAGGGAATAAGAGCGGGCACGGCCCGCTGTGCAGAAAAAACTCAGACTATGAGTCTATGAGCATAGGAACGGGCACGGCCCGTGTTGATATCTAGGAGCATAAGGAGTAGGATATTTGAGCGAGCGCGAGCTGTCGTGGCAGTACGTTATAACAGTATATTCATTTGACGTCTGTATAAAAATCTTACAACCGCCTCCAGTTGTTTGCAATTAAATAGATATATTAAGTAGATATATAAATAAAAAAAAAAAAAAAAAAATATATATATATATATATATATATATATATATATATATATATATATATATATATATATATATATATATGTACATAAATTACTTACTCAAACATCAGGTATCCCGAACAAGATGGGTGAGGGTATAAGAGCGAGCACGGCTCGCGACTGCAGCAGCGCGGACTACGAGTCCAGTGGGTATTTAGAGCGGGCACTGCCCGCGATCGCAGCAGCGCGGACTACGAGTCCAGTGGTTATTAAAGCGGGCACGGCCCGCGATCGCAGCAGCGCGGACTACGAGTCCAGTGGTTATTAGAGCGGGCACGGCCCGCGATCGCAGCAGCGCGGACTACGAGTCCAGGGTTAATAGAGCGGGCACGGCCCGCGATCGCAGCAGCGCGGACTACGAGTCCAGTGGTTATTAGAGCGGGCACGGCCCGCGATCGCAGCAGCGCGGACTACGAGTCCAGGGTTAATAGAGCGGGCACGGCCCGCGATCGCAGCAGCGCGGACTACGAGTCCAGGTTAATAGAGCGGGCACGGCCCGTGACCGCAGCAGCGCTGACTACGAGTCCAGTGGGTATTAGGGCTGGACCCGAATATTCGGGTATTCGGATATTCGTTCGTTGAGTAGGTATTCGGTTTTTAATTTTGGTATTCGGATATTCGTTTTTTTTCTCCTTTCCAGAGTTCCACCTCACTCTAACCACTTCTGTTCTCGCGGGTCCCGTCAGAATATCTTGCGCGCGGGACAGAACTGGGGTGCGTTTCCCAAAACGTTCTTAACGCTAAGTACTTCGTAACTTCGTACTTACGAACAATCTTAAAATTACGAGCGTTTCCCGAAAGCCTTCGTAAAGCCAGGCGGACACTGTGCGATTTTTTTAATCGGATGCGTTCTGGAGAGCTCAAACTGCACGTTTGAATCGTTTGTCGTGTATGAACAACGCCTGCGATTCATCTGCACACACTGTACGGTCCGACTGACCTGCTGCGACAGGGGAGCTGACACTGCACGTCTAAACGCAGCCCGTAGGCGGAGCTTTCTTTGCGTACAAACTCTCGCTTCAACACAACGCCTTGCAAAAGAAAGCGCTTAGCTTTGCTTATTTGTGCCCTGTTGTGCGCTGAAAGTCCACGGAAGAGACGTACATGGACTCGCAGGTGGCTGAGGCGACGTGGACTCTACGGGTTGTCCGTTTTACAGAAGGAGAGCGCATAGAAAAATGACTGCGCGTCAGGCTGCGAAAGAAACACCAGCAGCTTAAATAAAATAAAATAATTTTATTTTTTATTCTGTTTATTGTTTATGTAAAAACTGGTTTTGAAACACTGAATATTAAACAAGCAATAGGTTATTCACACTGGATAGGGACCCTCATTTACAGTGCCGCTGAGCATTAACATTTTAAAAGGGATTTAAAAAATATATAAAAAATATAAATAAAAACTGACATTTATTATAGACGAATAAAATATATACGTAAAAAAGGAAAAATAGGACCTTAAAAAAATATAATAAAAATTGACATAAAAGGTAAAAAATGTATATCTTATGAAGATATATATTTAATGATTTGATTAATAAAAGAAGAAAAATAATTAAAATGAATAAATATAAAATATAAACTCATTAAAAATTCGTTTAAAATAACCCAGGCTTTCTGCAGATTAATCAAAGTTTCAGTTAGTTTCAGTTTCAAATCATGAAAACAGCTCACCAAAACCTCAAACTATTCTTTATATTTGACAATATTTACTTACAGGCCCTTTGCTTGTACTTACAGGCCCTTACTTATTTTTATTCAACTGAACTGAGTTTCTGTAGCCTCGCGCTGAATTCAGCTCTGCGCTGCGAAAGAGAGCGAGAGAGAGGCGCAGCGCATTTTGTCTGATTTATCTTGATTAATTATCAGTACATTTATTAGCTTTAGTAAGTTTAATAGCACTAATTATACTACACTTCTCCGACCTTATTTATTAAAACGTTTATTTTAGAAGACAGAGGTTATTATGCGGGCAATGCCGCGCGCAATGCCACGCGCTGCGCTAAGCTGGCTTTGGCTAATATTCTGGAGCACTGGACGAGATTTTAATTAATAAATTAACATATTTATAATTTTAATAAATTTGCCCTGGCGAAAAGAAACGAATAATAAAATATAGCTTTATATTTCTGTGCATGTTTTAGGTTTTATATAATTGACGGGCAGCATCAGAGGCTGACAATGTGCTTTATTTTTCAGATATAATAGCAAAGTGAAATAAAATAAATTTATGTTTGTCAAAGATATTTTCTCTTTTAATTTTTCTTTTCAAAAACTCCAGCTATTGACTGAGAATAAGCATCTGTTGAAATTCTTAAACAGCAGAATGCCTGTGTCTGCTATATTAAGCTATAAGTCTGTGTAACGAACATAAATATAAATCCTTATAACTGACAGAAATAAATATGACTAATAATTATATATAGTTACTGTGCAGATTTTTGGGAAAACAGGCCGTGACGTTAAGAAATCGGCCCGCAAAACAGCTCACACTGTGAGACAAGCGACCAAAATTTCTGGCATGTCAGAAATCCCTGGTCGCGTCCGACTGCTCATTCGCAGCTCGTATGGGCAATTAATCGGACATGGCTTCCCCTCTCACACTGCACGACAAACGACGCACGATCAAGCTAAAATTCGGCCCGATCATGAAATTCAGTCGCATCCGACCAGATCGGGCTTAAAATCGGGCTAAAATCGCACAGTGTCCGCCTGGCTTAACTAACGTAGTACTTAAACTCGTTCGTAACTTTACGAGTGGTCTGACCCACTCGTAAATAACTAAGTTCTTCTTAACGTGGAATCCACGTGCAGTTCTGACTCAAAAACAAAAGAGGCCGCTTTTGATCCTTAAAAAAATGCATTTAAAGATGCATTCAGCATACGTATTTATAAAAAAATAAACAATAAAAAAAAGACTAAATTCCAGACTATTTAAATTAATTTATTAACCTGCGCATATTTATTCATAGTATTTGGGTTTATTATATGGTTGAAATAATCGTATTCACGTGAAGAAAAAGTTACAATTACCTACAAATATAATTTTTATTCACACATATCACACACATATGGATTAAATTAACGGTTTTCCCCAGTCTGACAGTCGTAGTAGTAAACAAATAAGTAAATATATTTTATTTGGCTTTTTATATCATACAAAATTATACCTTTGTGGCTTAATAATGAAGAACTGTATATAAATCGGTGGTCTAGTTTTCATCTGGCTTTGCCTTAAACCTCGAGTAGGGTAAAGCTGCAGACCCGGAGACTGCAGTTTTAGGACCGCTGCAGATTCAGGACCGCTGCAGTTCTAGGACCCTACTCTGCCGCCTAGCGACATGAGTGATTATTACACAGTAGGCGGGACCAGCGAGAGAGGGAGTGAGTGGGGTGCAGGTGTATGCTAAAGGCTTTTCTCCTCATAGCTGTTGTCGTCGTCGAATTGTGTGGCACAGTTTGGTGCACGATGGAGTACAGTCGGAATGTGAGTTCGGAATTTGAATCAAGTTTTATAGCCTAAATGTATTAAAATATTCCGATGTTTTGAATTAGATATCAATGTAATCTACACAGGATGTGAGTGTATATGTAGCCTAAATCAATTACAAGCACCTAACACTACTAACACCTTTTGTATCTCTTTCTCTATCTCTTCTTTCTTTCTCTCTCTTACAGAAGTCGTTGCGATCCAAGTCCCTGGATAAAAAAAAACAACGTTAATGTGTGAATTTTAATATTTGAATTTTGTTATTATTTCAAATACATTTTATAACCCCAAGTCTTCCTTGTGTCTCTGATATGTGGTTGGGAGTTCTAGGACACATTCTAAGACAAAGTAATATTTAGGTGATGATATTTGGGTGAAATACACATTAAAAGGTGTAATTAGTTAGTTAAATTGGTGATATTTGGGTGAAATAAACATTAAAAATTGCAAGTAGTTAGCTGAATTGGTGATATTTGGGTGAAATAAACATTGTAAAGTGTAAATAGCTGAATTGGTGTTATTTGGTTGAAATAAACATTGAAATAAGCCTTTAAGTCATTCATTTCGCTTATGTCGCTAGGCGACAGAGTAGGGTCCTAGAACTGCAGCGGTCCTGAATCTGCAGCGGTCCTAAAACTGCAGTCTCCGGGTCTGCAGCTTTATACTATTGTAAACCTCACAGACACGGGGGCGGAGCCACCAAAGTGCTACTTAAAGGTCCTTCGTAAGTATGGAGACTTAAGAGTGGCTTCTGGAAACAGTCGGAAAAATGGCGTTCTTAAAGTTAAGTCGTTCTTAAAGTTGTTCTTAAATCCCTAAGAACAATCGCTATCGGGAAACGCACCCCTGAACTGTTATTGGCTGGAGCGGGAGTTTAATCCAGACGATGCGGGAGCAAATTAATAAATAGTTAAGAAAACTGTAATAATTGTAAAAAAAAAAAAAACCTAAAGAAAACTCTCAACGCGCAGGATGGACCGACACACACACGCACACACCGATGGTGTTTGGACTGGGGTAAGGAACGGGACCACACTATTCAGCGCTGCTGTTTTAATAAATATATAAGTAAATTTGAAGCATTAAATGTAGTTTATTTAATTTATATTAGGAACGTGGGGCGGGAGCGGCAGAAATGTGTATGTGGCGGGCGGGCGCGGGATTAAAAGAAGCTATTTTTTTGCGGCGCGGTAACGAGACAGAAACGCGGGAGCGTGGAAGAGTGGGTTTAAAAATCAGTCTCGCGCAGACATGATAAAAAAAATGCAGGCTCTTCGAAACTGATTTATATAATAAAACGTAAGGGGTAATGTGGCAACAGTAGGGGCTAAATCGGTTACAAAAGCCTGGCCTACAAAAATGATGTCTGAACGAATTTCCTCTTATCTAATATAATTTAAAATGGTTTAAAAATACAAAATAATTTCTAAGCAAACGAAATATTTAATATTGAGCTTATAGCCCAAGTGCAAAAATACAAAATCAGTAATACGGCTATGCCCTGCACAATGCTTAAACCGAAATAGACCAAGTACAATAACGTCATTAACAATGACTTTCCTCTACTCTAATATAATTTAACATGGTTTAAAAATATAAAATAATTTCTAAACAAACGAAATATTTAATATTGAGCTTATAGCCCAAGTGCAAAAATACAAAATCAGTAATATGCCCTGCACGATCCTTTAACCGAAATAGACCAAGTACAGTTTACAATGACTGTCCTCTAATATAATCAACAATGTTTAAGAATATAAAATACTTCCTGAACAAACGTTTTTTTTGTTTGTTTTTTTAAGCAAATAACCTAAGTGTGAAAACACAAACAGCAATTTACTGGGCTGGCTTGCGCAGCGGAGAAACCGTGCAGCAGCAGCCTCCTAGCCTGCTTACGCAGCGGATAAGCCGCGGTGTAGGGCAGCAGAAATTCCGGGATGAAAACACAAAGAAATCTGGGCTAAAAACACAGAAAAAATATGAGGTGAAAACACAAAAATCCGGGATAAAAACACCAAAAATCCGGGGTGAATATGTCTCGTCGGTCAGAGCAAATTGAACATTTTTCAGTGGATTAAAGGGGCCGTGATTTGCTTTTTTTTTTTTTTTTTTACCTCTTTTAAAAAAAAACGAATATTCGAATATTCGCTTCGAATCAGTGCCGAATATCCGGAGCTCAAAAAACGCTATTCGGGCCAGCCCTAGTGCTGGTTTGCGTCCATACTAACACAATCATTAGTGTATAAAGTAAACAGGAAAGGTGAACTGACACTCCCCTGAGGGGCCCCAGTACTACAAACTGTTATATCAGATAAAGCCGAGTTAAACTTTACTTGTTGTGGCCTATTAGACATGAAAGAATAGTACCACTTAATTAAGAATGGATTTACGTTTGCATGGACTAACTTATTAAGAATCAGATGTGGCTGTATTAAGTTAAAAGCTGAGCTGAAATCAATAAAGAGTAGTTGAGCATATGCAGTTGGACATTCAATATGCTTAAGAATAAGATGCATTAATGTTGCTATAGCATCACCTGTGCTTAGATTTTTTGTATAAGCAAACTGGAATTTATCCACTAACGGTTCCACTTGTATTCGGAGCTTTTCAAGCATCAGCCTTTCAAATGATTTAAAAACATTTGAGGTAAGTGTCACCGGTCTATAATCATTATTCTCCTGAGTTTTGGCACCGTATGAGTATCTATAGAGAGCTGGAATAATTTGTGCCAGACAGATGAAAGCTCTTCAGCAAAGTTTTTTAACAAGAATGCAGTCATACAATCTGGGCCTGTGGCTTTGTTGGTCTGTATAGCTTTAAAAATTTTGTTGACCGCTTGTAGTTCAACTGTAACTCTGTCCGTATTTAAATCACAGATTACATTCTCCAATACTGCAGTACATTCCTTAACATTTTCTATATCAAACCGCATTTAACTGCCATAAATGTAGTTTAAGTTTTGTTTTGTTAAAATATTTATTTCTTTATTTAATTAATATTTTTTTTATTGTACTCATTGAGCAGGAACTAAGTTACGACCTGTGTTGCACACAGACTTTATGTTAATGCTGTTAGTCTACACTGGACACATGCAATTCTGCAGAAGTTCCTCAAACTCCGTTAAGGGAGTAAAAGAAAGTTAAAAGACAGTTCAAGGTGACACTACATCACATGTACAGATGTTTCTGTGGCAACTCATTCCCTCTTGGTTGTGTGCAGCCAGCGAGGTATGTGTATTAACGCTGTGTTCAGACGTGCGCATTTTTACTTTCGTTTTCTGCTGTATGTATGAGTGTAACGTGTGCTTGTTTTTTTGTACGCTGTGTATTTAAACAGTTCGACGGTGGAGTAAGAGGAATTGTAGAAAAATATCTTAGCTTTTGTGTTGCATGTTCGTTGATCCAAGGAATTCAGACGACACGGAGATTGAGAGTGAACAAGTATGATTTATTTCAGATCTGGGAAGAACATTACAGGCATGCATCCTAGCCTCAGCTAGACGTCACCCCAAGTTCTTCAACCTCGTAGCTTCTGACTCCATATTATATACCCCTCTCTGACGTATCTAGGTTGCTAGGTGGTTGCTAGGCATGAATGAGTAATAGTTCTCGTTTTATGCTTATTCTTCCAAATATGGTATAGTTATGCATTACACTTTAGTTTTTTAGACCTTCTCGGGACCCGTGAGATGTATTGATTGACCTTTGTCCAGTAGGCCCTCTGGGGAATCGTGGGTTGCTAACTTCCCTTGCTTCGGTGACAAGGGGAAGATTCATTTTCCCTTTGTGACAGGCCTTGGGTTCATCAAGGTTCACATTCTCTCTTGATCATGCTTTCCTACATTTACAGTAGCCCAGTTCATACTCTCTGTTGATAATAGTTTTACTACATCTACAGCACATGTGTCAAACACAAGGCCCGCGGGCCAAATGTGGCCCGCCACGTCTTTTTATGTGGCCCGCGAGAGCTTGTAAGATCTTAGTGTCTATAATAAATAAGTCAGAAGCGTTCTTTGACCAAAAAATACATTTCCCACAATGCTTGTCGATTGTATTACCCGCAAAGTTACGGCTTACTGCCACTACACGGCAGTGTAGTCATTGATGTGGAAACCCTGCCGGAGGGAAGGTGTAACTTCGCGGGTGGAATTGAGACATATAAATGTTTATCCCATAATGTCCAGAAAAAGAGAAGTTGATGCAGACGGACGGCTGTGCTTCAAGGCGAAAGACCGGTATGCCTTTTGTGTTACGAAGAGTGTTACTGACCAAAATAAACGCTTTTTAGGAGAGATATAAGTTCTGTGTAAATATTTATAAGACAATAGCTGACAAAATCTGTTTTAATGACGTTAATAAACATCACTGGGACAGCGCTAGTCGCAGTTTCACCGCAGCAAAGTACGAGGACGTGAATCACTTATCTAACCAGCCTTTACTAATTTCTGCCCTCAATAACCCTTTCAATAACCTCCAATAGCCTTTAATAGTCTTCAGTAGCCTTCAACAGTCTAACCTTGCAGCCGTGGTGTGTCCACTAAACTCCGTAGTTATAAACATCCTGAGGTTAGCAGCGCGATAACTGACCTGTTTATAATGTAATCCCAGCAGTGACTCATGCTCTAAACGGCTGCTGTTAGGTGATTGGGCTGAAAGATGAACTGTAGAGAGCTGTATTATTCGGTTACAAAAATCTTTATTTCATACACAGAAGAACTTAAAAATTTTAAAAACGCTCCAGACTGGCTGAGCTGAGCCCTGTAGCCCGTGGCTGGGCTGTAGCTCTGACTCAGTAAAGACTGCGGACTTGTGGTGCTGCTGCTGCAGCTCCCACTAGTGGTTGGATGAGGAACTGCTAAATCTGAGGAAATGCTATGTTCTTAACAGCTCACAATTTGATTTTATATTTATTAAGCCTTATTTCAGTTAATAATTTCAAAGTTAATATAACTTGATGTCATGTCATTTCTATTCACTTGAATAGTTTGGTTCTTGATTGATGGAGTTTTTGGATTTCATGACATGACAAATTAAAAGGATTTATGTTAATAGAGCAACAAGCAAACATTTTTTCCATGCAACTGTAATATTTGATTGAATAAATAATATATTGAGAGTTATTTAACATTAAGGAGTAATTACATTCATTTACATATATTACATTTGGTTACATTTTATTACATTTATAAGTTACATCTGGCCCTCGGAGGACAGCCAATATGCCAATGTGGCCCTCGGCCAAAATGAGTTTGACACCCCTGATCTACAGTAAGATTAGTTAGTTAGTATATCTTTAACAAAGCTTGAAGCTGTATGTATAATTTTGTAGACGCAATCTTTTAATGTAAGGTTACAAAATGTACTTTATTCATTGGTTTCAATCTAGCTGTCCTCTGCTTGACCTGTCCCTAGACCGTAGGAGTAAAAAGAGGAACCCTTTAGTCTGCTAACCTCTGTAACCTCAAGATGTTTAGCATTTGAAGAGGAAGTATGCTTTCTGTCGTTGACCCGTTCAAGGGTCTCTTGGGTCGGTTGGGACACGGGTCAGTGCTGCTGATATGAGAGGCATACGTGATTCATTTAATCAAGTATAGAATGTGTCTACGTGTGGATTAGTGACTAACTCTTGATTCAGTGATTAATGATTACTAGAATATAGATTATAGCTTACATAGATATATTTGTGTAATATGTGTTTTAATTATAGGTTAAGGCTTTGGCTAGCATGATTATTTTAAGCTAAGCTTGTTATCTTCAGGCCAATCTTCCACAGAGTAAAGTGCAAGCCCAAAGAGTTCCATTAAATCCATCAGTGACTGAAGAACTAAAGTGTTGTGTATTTCCTGGAGGGAGTGAAACCGAATGTAAAAGTTATTCAGTTCATTTGCCCTAGTTGTTTCATTAAGGGCCGACAGGGGTTTCTTTTTTGCATCCATGTTAGTCATCTGTCTGATTAAGTCCCACAAATTCTTTGTATTGGAAGCTGTCAGGTCTTGTTCTGCCCTCTCCTTAAACTGGCTCCGGGCCACACTTAGTTGGTCATTCAAATCCTTTTGGGCAGCATGAACACCCATCAGCATAGACTGAGATACATGAAAACCACTAGAGAAATTAGATATGTGTATTCTTTAAATCAGCTGAGACTAATCTGAAATCAGTCTCAATAAGAAAAGAATAAGAATAGAAAAGGCATAAACAACATGAAGACAGAAGCTATGTTCAGAATGGCTCACTCATTAACTGTTTCACTATGTAGCATTTTCTATTTACTGAACTGATTATGGAACAACCAAACAATAAACCATGTTTGTCCTGCTCTGAGGACGTCTGATACGACAGCACTGCATTGCATTATAGTATATTTTGGAATTTCTAAATTTTGTGATGCATTAGGTTGTTTCATATTTTGAACTATATAGGGAATTGAATGTACTGCTGGGGTTTTAAACAGTACTGCAAAAATGGTTTACACACTATATAGTGCACTATTTCTGGAATAGGGAGCGATTCAGACACAGCCACACACATTATATTCATCATTAGATTCGCTTATAGAATATCAGAGTTAGACAAATGTTAGAAACATACACACTTACACACACACATACACACTGTCTCAAAAGCCTGGAATCCTCATCTCTTTATCTGTTTCAATCAGGGATGACTTTCACAATGTGGACATTAGTACATAACTCATCACTACTACTCAAACATTAAGCAGTCTCACATATTCACTAAACTGCCATCCTCAGAATTCTACAGCATTCTCCATATAGATAATGAAACATGTTACATTGAACAGTACCAGCATGGCTCAATATTCTGCCTTCTCAGCTGCCGGCGCTCAGAGGGAGCAAAATTGGCTCTGCTCCCTCCGGGTGGGTAGATGGCGATCTCTCCCCATCACACTTAAGGTGACGCTGGGCAGCATGAGGCGTCTGTGAGCGGATGTATCTGAACCTGGCCGCTGTGCTTTCCTCTGAGCGCGCTAGCTGCTCAGACAATGATTCATCCGCAGCAGCTCGAAAAAAGGGGTGATTTACTTCACACGTGTCGGAGGAGGCGTGTGCTCGTCCGCATCCTCCAAGGTTCATGGGCATCACCGGTGATGGGGACGCACAAAGGGATGGGACAATTGGATATCCAAACTGGGAGAAAATGGGGAAAAATCAGAAATAAATTTATAAAAAAATATATATATATATATTCTGCCTTCAGCTGCTAATATTTTTAACATATATAGTGTTTATATGCTAAAGATTCCAAACTTTTGAACAGCACTACATAAACACACACACACACAGACATTTTCTATTCTAGAACTGCAGGTTTATCACAACATCTCAAGGTATAGCAAGGTTTCATTCATGGTCAACTATGTTATTGTTTACCTGTTTAACTCCTTAACAGACCAGGATTTTTGACATTACACCACTAAATCTTGAGGATTTCTATATAAGAATTACATAAGCTTTCATGTTTGATAAGGAACATTACTGAAAAGCATAATTGTAATAGAAAATATAAATAATAAAAAAAAGATATATATATATATATATATATATATATATATATATATATATATATATATATATATATATATATATATATATATATATATATAAGTAAATCTGCTAATGTCAAAATATAATGAATACAATCATAAAATTGTCTCTTTCCCACAGGTTTCCTGACAGAAGAAATGGTGTCAGGTCCAAAGCTGATTTAATAATGATTGCAATGTACCTCAGTTCCAGAATTAAACCCACACACACAGCCTCCATACAGACAGGACACACACACACAGATTCTCTCTCTCAGATCAACAGGTCTTCTGTAATGCTGAAAACCTTCTTTATAAATTAATTTTTACCAAAGAATCGTTAGAACTGGGATTAAAACGACCATAGACACAAAGACCACAACTACCATGACCAAGTGAAGAATCCTTTTCTGCAACTGTGTTTACTTTACTTTCTCTTACATAGCCTCACACTACCTCACACTGCCTCACACTACCTAATCTAATCTATATTTGGCGCCATATATAATATTTGCTATATTTCTCTACCTCATCTGATAGTAAGATCTCATCCTCTCCTAATCTGCTGTGGTAGTGCACCACCTTTGAACACTTGGGAGATGAGGATCAAGCAGGATGAAAATCACTGCGACTATATTGGTATACACTACTCTTATAGCCAGGTTCTGTGGTCAAGGTACTGTTCCAGGACCCCCGAACTATAAGGTACGAGCTCTAAGCTCCGTTTGGACCGGTACTGTTCCAGGACCAAACCACCAACTGCCACACAAACCACCTTAATGGTCGGGTTCTGCGGTCAAGGCACTGGACCCCAGGACCCCACGCACCATAAGGCAAACAGGCAAAAAAGCCCCCCCCCCTGGTCCGGTACTGTTCCAGGACCAGGGCATCATCTCGCCAATCACCTTAACCCCCTTTTGATATTATTACTACCTTACACAGCAGTTGGTCATGACAGTATAGAAGGTCCATAAATTACTTGCCTGATCAGTCAGGCCCAAAGCAGCATCTGATTCCTGAAAAAGTACAAACAACCTCCAAAGCCTTGTGTCATTGTGACAGTTAAAAAGAGAGCAAAGTTCATAAGTTATTAAGTAAATTATTAAGTGAACAGTAAAAATAATAACTGTCTATATAAATGTATAAAACATTTAAGAATGAGCGTGTGGAGGTATGGTTATCTCCAATCACATCCTTCAACAGTACTTACTGTAGAGTACTGGTAAATCTGAAAGCTTTATTAAGTAAGATTGGTTATGGGGGAGGCGCTATAAACAAGGAAAGTACATTTTGCTCAATAACTTAAGAACCATAAGACCTACTCTCAAAATTGTTTTTTCTATGATTTCTTGGGTCAATCCCAACAACTTTCCAATTTGGACTATGAAGTTCAAATATACAAAACCTAGTCTTGCGAACTAGTCCTAGTAATTTTAACCAACCCTGACATATTTGGTATCATAATACTAATATTATTAAGAAAATATTAAAAAATGGTAAACAAAATGGCCGCCATATACCAGTTAGTTCCCAGACCAAAGCTACATTCACTCCAACAGTTATATCTTTTGACTTCTAGGGCTGGCCCGAATAGCGTTTTTTGAGCTCCGGATATTCGGCACTGATTCGAAGCGAATATTCGAATATTCGTTTTTTAAAAAAGAGGTAAAAAAAAAAAAAAAAAAAAGCAAATCACGGCCCCTTTAATCCACTGAAAAATGTTCAATTTGCTCTGACCGACGAGACATATTCACCCCGGATTTTTGGTGTTTTTATCCCGGATTTTTGTGTTTTCACCCCATATTTTTTCTGTGTTTTTAGCCCAGATTTCTTTGTGTTTTCATCCCGGAATTTCTGCTGCCCTACACCGCGGCTTATCCGCTGCGTAAGCAGGCTAGGAGGCTGCTGCTGCACGGTTTCTCCGCTGCGCAAGCCAGCCCAGTAAATTGCTGTTTGTGTTTTCACACTTAGGTTATTTGCTTAAAAAAACAAACAAAAAAAACGTTTGTTCAGGAAGTATTTTATATTCTTAAACATTGTTGATTATATTAGAGGACAGTCATTGTAAACTGTACTTGGTCTATTTCGGTTAAAGGATCGTGCAGGGCATATTACTGATTTTGTATTTTTGCACTTGGGCTATAAGCTCAATATTAAATATTTCGTTTGTTTAGAAATTATTTTATATTTTTAAACCATGTTAAATTATATTAGAGTAGAGGAAAGTCATTGTTAATGACGTTATTGTACTTGGTCTATTTCGGTTTAAGCATTGTGCAGGGCATAGCCGTATTACTGATTTTGTATTTTTGCACTTGGGCTATAAGCTCAATATTAAATATTTCGTTTGCTTAGAAATTATTTTGTATTTTTAAACCATTTTAAATTATATTAGATAAGAGGAAATTCGTTCAGACATCATTTTTGTAGGCCAGGCTTTTGTAACCGATTTAGCCCCTACTGTTGCCACATTACCCCTTACGTTTTATTATATAAATCAGTTTCGAAGAGCCTGCATTTTTTTTATCATGTCTGCGCGAGACTGATTTTTAAACCCACTCTTCCACGCTCCCGCGTTTCTGTCTCGTTACCGCGCCGCAAAAAAATAGCTTCTTTTAATCCCGCGCCCGCCCGCCACATACACATTTCTGCCGCTCCCGCCCCACGTTCCTAATATAAATTAAATAAACTACATTTAATGCTTCAAATTTACTTATATATTTATTAAAACAGCAGCGCTGAATAGTGTGGTCCCGTTCCTTACCCCAGTCCAAACACCATCGGTGTGTGCGTGTGTGTGTCGGTCCATCCTGCGCGTTGAGAGTTTTCTTTAGGTTTTTTTTTTTTTTACAATTATTACAGTTTTCTTAACTATTTATTAATTTGCTCCCGCATCGTCTGGATTAAACTCCCGCTCCAGCCAATAACAGTTCAGTTCTGTCCCGCGCGCAAGATATTCTGACGGGACCCGCGAGAACAGAAGTGGTTAGAGTGAGGTGGAACTCTGGAAAGGAGAAAAAAAACGAATATCCGAATACCAAAATTAAAAACCGAATACCTACTCAACGAACGAATATCCGAATACCCGAATATTCGGGTCCAGCCCTATTGACTTCTTATGCTTATTTCAACTAGGCCTCACAGGCTTATTCAGGCATATAAAAAACTGTTGCTCAGCAACCGTAAACCCAATCAAGCTGCAACTTTGCACACAAAATCTACTATACAACTTCTAAAGCTGGTTCAAAGGGCAACTTCATCAATCAAAATGGCTGGACATCATCGGCCAATCAGCATTCAGCAGGCTTTTTTGCAGACTTCTCATTTACCAATCAGGATGAAATGTGGGTGTTATGTTCAGGTAGGGACATTGTAGTGACTTGCAAAATTTTGAAAAAAATCCACATATGTACACAAGTATATGTCATACATACTGTAATATTTTGACCTCCACTTGGTTTTGCCATATCAAGTAGAGTGGCCCAGACACGTTTGTAAATATAACTATGTTTTAAAATGCTTTGTTTCACCATGTGTCCATGCATTTATCAATCCTTGCATCCTTGGAATTTCCAACATAAATCACTGTAACTCTGCGATATTTGCTCTGATCATCTACCCAGGTTGGCCTTTAGAGGACACTACAGTTCTTGAAAATATTTAAAATCGTTTAAAATCTTATTGTAATCATATTAGCTGTCTACAGACAAACAACTGGTGCCATTTGTTTCAGAAGTAGATTTAGAATAACTTTGTAATTACACATCATGTTAGAAAATGCACACTGTTTTAATTTTGACTTGTTTGGTCAAAAACCTCGCTTATTTTTAAAAGGTCAATCTGAACACAACTTTGTGAACATTCTTGTTGTCTCCTGATCAATAACCATTACATGTAGACAACTTTTGGCAAATTGTAACTTGCATGATGAATACTATACAAAGTCCAATAGATTTATTTATATATGAATTGAAGCACTGATCAGGTTTCAAGGTCTCTGCTCAACAATTACATCAGGTGAAAGACTTTTGATAATCTCTAAATGTGACAAAGTGTCTTAAATTGTGTCTTAAATTATACCTTCTTACACATCACCATACAATGCTCTCATAGACACTATCGTGCCAATTTACTTATTACTTATTAATTACTTATTAGGTGACGGGAACCTATGGTTTTTGCTCAGATTTTTAGGGTTTAAGCACCGAAGGTGCATAGAACCCTATTGTTTTTGCTCAGATTTTTCTTCTTCTTATTATTATTATTATTATTAAGGTCCAAGCACGTAGTTATGAAGGCTACACAAGCACAAAGTTTATGAAGGCTACAGCAAAGCATACAAATCAAAAAGAATCATATGCCTAGGCCACATGTAGATATAACTGATATAACATAGTGCTGGTTTTCTTTTTATTAGGGGTCTGAGCACTTGTGTATTGTTTTTGCTAGAATTTTTCTTATTATTATTATTATTATTATTATTAAGGTCCAAGCAGTTTATCGTTTTTGTCGTGTTTTTTTCTTTATAATTATTATATTTATTATATTATAATGTAGTTGCTTGGGAACCTATTGTTTTTGCTAGATTTTTTCTTCTTATTATTATTATTATTATTATTTTCCACTACAAACGATTGTGGAGCCCAAACCATAAGCCATCCAAAGGCCAAATTTGGAGAGTAGGTGTAGACTCCAATTGGCCTGATGGTGGCGCTATAGGGCAGCAATAAGTGTTTTGGCCTATATCTCGTGAAAAATGACAGCTAGAGTAAAAATTCTTTCACCATCTTGATCCGGCAAGTAATGTGCATTAACAACTCACCACCCACAATCAACACTGCCCTTTTTGTCAAAAACCACAAACCACAGTGAATTTTTTTAATTAGTCGTAGGTTTTTGCAAATATCCCAATAATATAGGCATCAAAATGTTAAGCAGAGTCCCCTGGTCAAGAATCATATAAAAATTTTGAATATTTGTAAACAAAATGGCGGCCACGTACAAAAATGTCCTCCTGGAGTAAAGCTTAGTTCACATAAATGGTTAAATATCTGGTCTGTTAACTTGTATTCTAGTAATATGTAGCAGTTTTGTTGGGGACATGATTTTGTGGAAGGTGTCCAAGCGGCGTGTCAAATGATGGTGGCGCTACAGAACCCAAAACGCCATATCTATATCTCCAAAAATATGGCCACCATTGGCCAATTTGATTCAAAGTGGAACTTGGAAGGCTTAACATTCACTGATCGTCATGAAATTTGAAAGGTATGTATACAAAGACATTCTTTAATTGCCTGTAAATTTTTATGTTAAGTGGCCACATGATGGCGCTATTTCTTAAAACTGAGAATCATGCCTAGAGATTGTCTAACTGCTGAAACTCCCTAGATTCTGAAAACTCAGGCATTTTAGTGTTCTTTCAGGTGTGAAAGGAGCTGCGAACCACAGTCCGGACAGAGTTTGGTCCGACCAAGAGAGTTGGTCTCGTTCCGGATCTACTGACCCATCGTCTGCAGTGTGAAAGCACTTTTCTAGATGGTTCAAACTTTTGGACCAATTACAGGAAGCAGAGGCAGCCTTTAAACAAACCAGAGGAAGAAAGGATTGGTGCTGTACTCCCTCGGCGTGCAGGAGCGTCACGCAACATTATAGGACACAAGCATTTACACTGGGAATTAATTTATTAACTGTAACATATACTAAGTCTTACACACCAAAATAAAATAAATCTGATGAGAATATGTTATACTCATTCTGCTGCGGCGAGCGTGCCCGCAAAAGTGAGTCAGATTCTGACAGATTTATCACATCAAAGCAACTCGCCAAACATCTATCATTTTATAAACCAACGTAGCTGATGATGGCAGGACGTAGTAAGGTTCTTTAGTCCGCTCACTAAACTGCAGTGTGAAATAAAACCAAAACGAACCAAACGTATACAGTGTAGCAAACACATGAACGTTGGTTCAGACCATGATCCGGACTTTCAGGTATGAAAGTTGAGAGTCATACAAGTGTCTGTGTTGCTTCTAAGGTGAGGAAAGTTCAGTCAGTAGTGGTACTGTGGTAAGGAACTGTCCACTGATCAAGGATTATAAGATGATTAACACAGTCTGCATTTTTTAAAAAATGAGTTGAGTCACGAAATGTACAGCTGAAATGCACTGATGTGCTTTGTAAAAATAATAACAAAGCAGAATGTCTCATGTTGAATGTTATAATGACAATTAAAAAATGTCACCCAATAAACTAATGTTTAGTAGTTTTTTGTCTCCCCAAAGAGCAACTAACCTGTAACCATAATATAATTTAAAACAAGTACTGCTGTTATTTTTGGCTGTTTGGATAAGTTGGCCAGTACTGAATCTATTTATTAAGTTGACAAAAAAACTAACTCAAAAAGATCAGGTGCAGAATAGAGATTTTTAAGAATAGAATGTGTTATGCAATGTGTATGTTGTTCTCGGTGATAAATATTTGACACTTCTGACCAAACCTGTTTTTTTTTTTTCTGGCAAGCAAAAGTGAAATACTTTTTCGTAATTCCTGCTATGATACACACAAGATACACTGGGACTGTTTTGGCCAGGCCTCAGTTTGGCTTAATGCTATTTTTATAAGTGCAGTAATTGTATGGTTTTGATAAGCTATTGGTGATGGTAGTAGATGTTACAATGTGATGCTTGCACAGTGAAAACACTAATATTATTATTTACATGAACAATTGTGAGAAACATTGTAGTAGACTAGCATTAAATTCACAAGTAATGTCATATGGTTTGTAGTCTAATTAAGTCTAAATCTAGCCTGTTTTGGGGCTTGAAAAAGAGCAGCCTGGTTCCATTTCTGAGAAGGGACAGATATGGAAAGGCAAAGGAAAATGTCCACGTCTAGTCTGCTCCCCAACCACTCTGTAATGTGAGAATCATCAGCATTACAATCAGCTGCACCTGCTCCATGGAGAAAACCACATCCAGTCATTCTAAGGTAAAGCCCTGTGTTCGTTCGGTTTGGACGAGAATATGAGCTGCTGCAAACAATACCGAACGTCCTTTAAAGGGGTGTTTGGGAACGTTATGTATGGTCGAGAATAGGATCTGCTGTGGACATCAGTTTGGTCCTACAAACATCCTATAGAGAATGTTACAAAAATGCTCAGACGGGGACGTCCGCGAATGTCCCCGGGACGGTCCTTGTTTGCTGGGTATAGACGTCCAAATAGCGGACCTAGTTTGCACGGCATGTAGAAGTGCAGAATTGGTATTGAACCGACGGACACAATAAAGACATGATCTGCACCTCTATAAGACGTCTAATGTTTAGTGGGTTCAGTAACGGATTCATCTTGTTGTTTAAATCAATAACTAGTCCTGGCATTCACTGCCATTTGGTGATGTTTTAAAGTTGTTAAAAAGGTATATTGCATTTATACAGACAAACCAAGTCTCCCTGAAGCTGGGGGAGTCTCCCGCATTTCGGTAGTGGCTCCCGGATGCCCGCGAGTCACATATAATCACCCGGAATTCAGAATGAACACAAACGCGCACACAGGTGACAGACTTTTTTTCTCTAATCGCGTGTGGGAAGGAGAGAGAGAAAACAGAGATCATCAAATCACTACTCTTTTATATAGTTTTTAAGGTAAGTAATGTCTCACTCTCTTCATCTAGTGTTACAGTAGCAATTGAAGAGGAACGTGGTATGCAGAGCAGTGAAATCTCTGTAGGTGTTGCAGTTGCATCTACATCTCAAAATGTACATGTTACAGCAGGAGTGAGCACAGCTACTTTTTTGAGTCACCAAGAACACTGAAGTGGTAAAATGAGACAGTATTTGAGATTTTAGAAAAATACAAAAAGAAGATGAAGCTGGAGCAGCAAAAACGCAGGCGTCTGAGGAGAAGTGTTACCACACTTAAAGAAGTCACAAAGGAACTCAGGAAGGAGCTGCTGATATCAGATCAGTGTGTCACTGTACTTGAGAGCATTAATGGGGTAGCAAAGCATATATTTAAGCAGATTCAGGAGGGTAAAAAAATCTGCCAAATATTCAGATGAATTAAAGCAATTCGCAACAACACTGCATTTTTACTCCCCAAAAGCATATGACTATGTTAATATGTATTTCAATAATGCATTGCCACATAGTGAAACAATTTGCTTGTGGTACAGCAGCATCCCAGCAGATCCAGGGTTTACAGTTGCATCTTTTAGTGCACTGAAAAATCATGTTGAAGCAAATCGAGCACAAGGCAAAGAAACTGTTTCCTTTTTTTATGATGGATGAAATGTACCTGCACAGGATGACTGAATACGCTGGTGATCAGATCCATGGCAGTTGGGAAGTTGACAACAACATGGCTAAAGAGGCCTTGGTCCTCATGGTGGTGGCCGTTAATGAATCATGGAAAATGCACCGTGCAAGTATCTTATCTACAAACTAAGTCAGGATCACTTGGAGCTCTTCTTTGGTGCTGTCCGAGCTAGGGGTTGACACAACAACAACCCCAATGCTAACTGCCTCCTCAGAGACAACACTGAAGTTCTTGACTCAACACCAGCAACAGTCAATGTTGCCAGAAGAGCTGAAGTGGAGTTATAGTGCAGGAGATGCCTGACCCACATTCCTGAACTACATTGCCGGTTTTATAGTGAAGAAGATGAAGAACAGAATCACCTGCCTTCCTTGCACAAATGCATTAACATCTGATGGTGCTGCACACCCTTTTGTTCTTTTAAAGGATGGTGGTCTCCAGAAACCATCAACAGGCATGGTCTCAATCTGCCATACCACGGAGAAAATGATTCAAAGGATAATCAGAACAAATGATGGTCAGCTTCCGCATGGATGTAGGATTACATTAGGCATTGTGGTTCAGGTTCTTGCTGAAACTGCTGGACAAGATCTCTTCCCACAGCTCAGAAATCACGTTTGACACATGTGTTAAACCCACCCATGTTCATGTTCTGGTGAAGATGGCATCCGCATGGTTTTGCAAAGTTCGATTTAATCACTTTGCAAGAAGACAAAGTGAGATGGCCAAAAGCGGGAAAATTGTAGGCAACTAAGCAAGCTGATTCATTTTTATGGATAATAGTGAGAGGACGTCTGCTTTCAATGTGCTGTCTTGTTTGATACATTTATGTGTGTATATATATATATATATATATATATATATATGTTTGTCTGTTTGTGTAATTTATATTTTATTATTACTATAAATATAATTTTGGAATGTAGTGTCATCCTCTTATTATTTTACGCTAATGTTCTTGAATAAGTGAGCACTTGCTTTTATGACACTGCCTGACCTGGCATATTGCTCATGGGATAAATGAGTCATGAGTCACCTGTCCTCTCATGACGCTGCTCAACCTGATGTTGATTCTGCAAAAGCTGAAGAAACAATTTAATTTGGTCCTCTAGTTATAATTTGAACATGTTTAAAATTACAATTACAAGTTTAGTTCTTTTAAATTGTTGATGGTTTATGGTTAATCTTCCTTTCAAGTTCCTGCTTTCTGCATGTCTACAAAAAATTGTTTTTTCATCTTTTTCAAGTTTATTCTTATAAGTTGTAGTGTTTTTCTGAATTTTGTTCATGGTTCTTTTTAAAAAAGACTACATGATTTCATGTATGTTTATGTAATTTAAATGTTTGTGACGTATGTCTTGTCCCGTGTTCCCACCCATAGCCTGTATGGTTATGACTGTTTCTCTTTCAGATTTTTTCCAGGTGTGGGTGGTGATTCATGATTGAGTATTTACACACCAGGAAGGATGCTCTTTGGAATTTCCTCATTATTCTACAACTGAATCTTTTGCACTTCTTTAATTGACACTGACTCAAAATCAAATTTTGTCTTTACCATGGTGATCTACAAACTTAACAAATCCCAAGATCTAAGAGTACAAGGCTGCTTTATGAAAATAAGCTTATATTTAATAAAAGTATTTATGTAACCATAACTATGCATCATATTATTTAATACATTTAGTGTATTGCAAATAATATATCCACGTCTTTCTATAAACTTAATCATTTATTCAAATTGTCTGAAGAAAATGAAATTGATAGACGTGAGCTGTTCAATAACACACCATTGAAGTATGAAAGTACAAATCAAGACATAGTCAGCTGGATGTGTTGTAAAATAATTTATTGCTCAAAAAACAATGATAGAAATTCTGATATATTCTTATATTCTTATTATTATATAAAAATGTAAAAATTTTAGCTTGTCAGCAGTATAGGTAAGTGCCTGTTGTTGTAAATGTGTTGCATGTGTTCAAAAATAACCCCAAAATCCCATGCTACATTTGCCATGGGAAGAAAAAAGGAGGAGATCCCAGTGATGGAATGATTTGGGTGGGCCCAAAAATAAATAAATACAAGGGGACATGGGGGTAGAGGGGCAAAAAAGGATAAGCTAAGGAAGAACAGTGACAATGTTGAACAGTGTTATGGCTAAATAATACTAGCTATAGTTAAATAATACTATGAATAAGGCACATCACACCACAGAGAGTTTAAAAGCCTGAACTGTTTCAGCCAAAACTTTCAGCCTGAAAGATTAATCCAGCATCACCCTTACCGGATTAAGGCTTTCTGGCATTCAGCTAGATTACATAAAAATATGTAATTTCCCAAAGGGGACAAACGAATATCATCTTTTAGAAACAACCAAGACTTGTCAAACACTATGTCCCCCCTTTACTCCTAAGACAAAATTAGCCCTCACTCTGTTCACCCATTTCCGGGACCTTTTTTGACTTTGTGGATCCCCATCGACGTCGCTGGGTGATTTCAGTCATCTGTGGGTAGCGCTGGTGAAGATCACACAGTTCCTCCTTCATCTCTGCAACAAGATAGACACTCTTCATCCGCCCAAGGTCGTTCCCGCCGCAGTGGATGACCAGGACATCTGGAACTGTTCTTCATCGCAGGCACTGGTAAAAGAACCAAGGGCACACCACCTCAGTCCACCCCAAACAAACCACCAGACCTTGGCATGGGATCCCAGGTCTGTTCCCAGGGACCTCCTTGCTCTGTCCTCCCCAAGGCGAATATAGCTGTCTCCCATTATCCATACAGAAAAAGAACAATGAAGAATAATAAATCACATTTTATTACAATAACAGCAATATATACTAAATATAGTACAATTAAACATGTTTACAGCAATTCATGCTTTTTCACCACTAGTAATGTAGCTAATTCCTTCTTATTAAGTAAGATTTTTACACAAGTACATTTGACTGTGAATAGAACGTTCTTTTTCACTAAACATGTTTCCTAAATTTTGTTCCGGATCAACAAAGTTAAGTATACACCCACCTACCCATCTACCCACCAACCTACCTACCTACCTACCCACCCACCAATCTTACCTTGTGCTTTTTCCAAAGCCTTCACTCCAGGTGAAATCATTTTTCACTACAAAAGATAATAAAAATAGGTTTGATTTAGCTAGTGTTCCTGTGCCACATACTAAAATAAACATAATATTAAAGACAAAAGGCAAAGCATCAGAGTTTTAGTTAGTTAGCTAGCTAGCCTATTCAAATGAGTAGGCTGTCTCTCCACAGTCTTTCTCCCTCCTCTGGTCTCTACTGTGCAGACTCTGGTTTCATGATCACAAACATAGCGGAAGATTTTGGCTTCATTTTCATTAAATGAATGGGAACGGCGACACGGCGTCCATCTTTTTTACAGTCTCTGGTTTGGTCCAGCTTTTCTCTTCCAAAATGTGCCACTGGAAGTGTGCTGCTGAGGGATGAGAGGACCATTTGAGCGAAGCTATCCATTCACTTCCATTCATTTTGGGGTGTCTTTGAACCAATAATAAAGGTATTTCCGAGCTGTATTTGATTATGACACGGCCCATGTTCTTTTTTACAAAGAACGTATTTTCTGTCATTTGATGCATAAGATTAATAATCTGTTCATATCTTAGAAAATAACATTTTTATACAACTTTGCTAACGATGACGTGAAAAAAACGCGACCCAAAATACCGTGACTCTCAGCGCGATAGCAGTGCCGTGATCTGCAAGGTTCAGCTTCCAACTCAAGAGTGCATTCGTTTCTCACACTGTGGGTTCTGGACTAACTTATGTAGCTGCTGATTGGTTGGTTTTCCCGCGCAGTGGCTGTTTCAGAGTTTTCTATTTGTTTAAATAGTGTCATGATGGGTGGTTCTATTACCACCTGCTGTTTCAGGGTTTCTACTGGTTAAAATTAGCAAGATAGGTGGTCCTATTACCACCACTGGTCAGATTTAAAGATATAGTTGCATTATTTTTAAAATAATTATTCCCTAAAATAATTATTTAGATCTTTATTCTAATTTCAGTTTAGTTCTAAGTTCAGTTCGCAGAGATAAGTGCCTAGTGGGGGGTAGATGAGGCGTCATGGGACTTCTGGGAGTTCATTCTCATGTTTGGCCCTATAATGCCTCAGCATTGAGGAGGTGTATTTGTTTAAATATGACAGTTCTGTCAAACAAATGTGACATTTAACCTGCAGAACATAATATGAATAGTAAGCTAAGAATTCGGATTCAGACAGATCAAGCTGAAGCTTTAAAAGGAACCAGATTAAACAATAACGCAATTAAAACAAATACCTTATTTTTCGATGTAAGATCAAAATGATCCAACACAGCAGAAAACGTTCTTTTTTCTTAAGGCTGTTCCATAGTTTTGGATGAAAAAGTCGATGTACCGCTAAAGTGCAGTGATTTTTTTGGCAGATGCATCCAGACAGATGCGCTTCCTTATAAACACAGTTTGGCACGTTAGTGTCCTTAAGAAAACAGTTCCTGTATCGGTCATGTGACTTACTGAAACCGATACACACACCACGCGGGGTTTGCTCTAGGAGCTCGGCGCATGTGCCGACGCATTAGTGTTGCCGAACCCATCACTATAAGTGCTTTTATAATTCCTATTAATTATAATTTATTAGTTGTATAATATTTATTATCTTTTTTTCAACTTATTAGTTAGGACTTTATAAACTATCATAGTTACTACGGGTAACCCTGCTGGAAAAAACAGCTTATACCAGCTTGGATTCTAAAATGGTCAAGCTGGTATGTAGCTGGTTGACCAGCTTGGACAAGCTGGTTAGAGCTGGTAGACCAGATAGAGCAGCTGGTCGAGGCTGGAAGACCAGCTAGTTTAGATGGTAGACCAGTTAGGTCAGCTGGTCAGTGGCTGGAAGACCAGCTAGGTCAACTGGATGACCAGTTAGAGGAGCTGGTCGAGGCTGGAAGACCAGCTAGGTTAGATGGTAGACCAGTTAGAGCAGCTGGTCGAGGCAGGAAGACCAGCTAGGTTAGATGGTAGACCAGTTAGAGCAGCTGGTCGAGGCTGGAAAACCAGCTAGATCAGTGGGTAGACCAGTTAGGTCAGCTGGTCAGTGGGTGGAAGACCAGCTAGGTTAGATGGTAGACAGTGTTGGGAAGGTTACTTTTAAAATGTAATCCCTTAGAGATTACAGATTACATCACTCAAAATGTAATTTGTAACGTAATCAGTTACATTACTTCAAGTGAGTAACGTAATCTGATTACTTTGGATTACTTTAAATATTGTCATTTTTTTAAGCCTGAATGAATGTAGCAACCACATATTGCATATTATTCTTTTATTTTTCTTTCCAGTTAACAAATAGATAAACAAATAAAACAGCCTTTTCAATCACTCTATAAAAATACTTATGAAACCATTTCATCAAACAATTTTATGAAACACTTCTATAAATTGATAATAAAACAATTTAAAACCAAACAATGTAACAACAACTGTAAGCTATCTACTTGCAGGTTTGCCACCAGTGTTAATTTTGACAACAAATTTTGATTTAGTCTTAGTTATAGTCTTTTGACGAAAATAGCATTTAGTTTTAGTCACAATTTAGTAATTTAGTCAACTTAGTTTTAGTCGACTTAATGTCATAAGAATATAGTCTACTAAAATTACAGTAAATTTAGTCGACTAAAATGTAAAGGGTGTAAATGTAAATGCTTTTTCATCAGTTCCCTTGAATTATTAACTATACACTTATATGAAATGAAACGTTTAATAACCACTTGAGTAATATTGTTAATATTATTATATTGTTATTATTATTATAGGTGTGTGACTATATATATTTTACATTTAAAATTTTGCTCTAGAAATCAGGTCATAAAACAACTGAATAGTTAATTATAGTTTAAACAGAGCTGTAGATGCAAAAACAGCTTTTAAATGATCTAGTTTTATCTCCAGCAGTAACCCAGCACACCTACTGGAGCTACAGTCTATAAATGAGATCAAAAACACCTTCACACACTGTGCTGTAGAGATGCTCTCAGGATGTACTGAGAGACTTCATGAGTTAAAGTGAGAAACTTATGAGAAAGTGCTGTGTAGTGGATTAAACAGAGGATTCCTGCATCGCTTGGACACACACACACACACACACACACACACACACACACACTACCCCCACTTTATGGTCTATAAGGAACTTCAACCCCCAGAACACTCTAAAAGCCTTGGAGTTATCTTTTTCAAACAGCCTTAAATTTCAAAATGACATTGCCTGACTATTTCTTCACTCAGCCTCGCTCGAGAACCCTAAATGCAAGTCAGGGTAAACATTTTTAAATTCTTTTTTGACATTCCTTCAGACGCTGTCAGTCGTAAATCTGGATTTAGGACCGTTAATGTTTAAACATCTGGAACTGTGCACAATTGTGGTTTTGCCAACAGCACAATCACCAGGACAAGGACGGGACTACGGGACTTGAGAGAGGGTTCAAAACTTAATGAATGCCTTGGAAATTGTAAATTCACCAAATATATTATACCAATTTAGGGGTTTGTGCTTTCTGCAACCACTTAGAAATAAGATTCATGAAGTTAAAATGAATGCTCTTAGCTTGGAAATTACATTCCCAACACCAACTTCACCAACTTCCCCCACGGTCGTAAATTCCGACGACAGCCGCTTATCTAAACACAGCAGAGGGAGAGGAATTTCTCACTGAGAAGATTTTGCTTAAAATACATATATATTGACTATATAAAAAAGGTGTTTTATAGAATGTTTACTAGATAATGGTATATGTGTCTGGTATATGGTATATGTGTTTGGATGTGTCCTGATTAAATTCTCCTACACATTCAAGTCTGAATCAACAAGGTTTAACTAGCATTTGATAATTTAGCTTTATTTGGTTATCAGTGGTTTAACCATGTATTATCTTTTAAGTGATTTAATTGGGTTTAAATAATAACATGACTCTTGATCTCTTTCTGACAGAGTACCATCCATCATTGTATTCCTAAGATTATCTTGAGTATTACAAAACTGTTTGTGGGCAAAATATATATATATTACATTTATTGTGATTCAATTGTAAGATTGTTTGTTTCCTGAATTTATCCTCACAAACTGATATGCTGAAAAAGGTATTTTGATCCACTGTTTAATTGAGTTTTCTTTTGGTTTGATCTATTAGAAAAATGCTGAAGCATGTTGACCATGTGAGGAGGGGGGGGTTTATGGCCCTTTGTGAATCCCCACCAAAGTTTGAAATTGCTCCTAGACCAATCAAAACACAGACATTTGGGCCACAGGGCCAATCATAGCTCAGGGGCCAAACAGGCCACAGAGACTAATAGTAAACTGGGCAGACACAGTTCAGTTGCCAGTTGAGTTTTGGGAGTTCAGGTCAGAGCAGTTGGAGGAGAAGCAGTTAGAGAAGGAGTGGGAGAAGGAGTTGGAGAAGATGAGTTGAGGAAAACAGTTAGAGGAGAGAGGTTAGGGAGCCCAGAGATGGAGGAAGGATAGACTGTTAGTTTAGTCATCTTAAGTTAGTTTTCTTAGACTAGTGCATTTAATCTTCAAGTATATTAATATTAGCTATCCTAGTTAAATATCTAAGGTTATTTTACAATCTACGAAGCCAAGCATTATTCCATCTAAGTTTAGCTAAAGTACAGCTGAAAAAGAGATCCGCCAGATCCAACCCAGAAATCTGCGGTCCGGAGGCCACCAGCAAGCCACCTGAGAGCGAAGGGATTTCCCTGTGGGTTCTAATGGGGCTCCGTGCTGACACAGGAAGTCCACCCACCCTGCAGACAGGCTCACGTGATCCTTTTTCGGGGTGAAGCAGCAGACGACCAACCCAGGCGGACGTCACCAAGGCCCACTTCAACAACTCAGAGTAAGGCAGAGCTGGGTTTAATCTTTCGGCAGATGGTGTCTGTTGGTCATGGTTTGGTCGGGTCTTTAATAGAGCGTCTTTAGTATAGATGACTCATTTTGAGTGGCTTGGTTGGAAATAAGAATTGGTTTCGTAGACTTAAAATGCCTTAGACCCTTATTTAGAAATACTCACTTAATAGTTATATTAATCTTTATTCCTTTCATATCAGCATTATAACGTGTTTGTTCTTTTATTTCTCATTTATCATTCTACACTATGATTTGATAGCTAATGGCTACATTTATGACTTTTTAATGAATTATTTACTCATATCTGTGTGATTTAATAAATACTTTTATTTTACAAAACCTGTCATTTCAGTGTGTTTTTCTGGATAACTTGGTTATGAAAATTTCTGTCACCTGTAGAAACCACACCCTGAGATGTCTTGTGTTATTAATTAATTTGATTAATTAATTAATTAATTAATTAATTAATTAATCTAATTAAATTAATTTAATAACTGGCGCCCAATTAAAAATTATTTCAACATCTCAATTAGCACCAGGTATTAAACCACTGAGCCGCTACATAATTTGGCGCGCCAACGTGGGGCAGGATTATTATTGGCTCTCCGCCGCGAGACCAGAATATACACATTTCATAACCAGTTCCAGAAAATAGCGCTGTAAGTTGCAGAATAAAGTGTATTTTGTTTTTATTGCTAAATGCGTTAGCTGCTGGCTAGCTGGCCTAGCTGGAGTTAACTGCATAAACCCAGCGTGTTAGAAACACACGCACATGTTCTACACGTGCTTTTGTTTACAATTCAGGACTGGCCAGTCCCCCGCTGTGTGTGCGCGTCGCGCGCACGGTCCCCTGTGTGTCTGTATAACGTGTACAGTTGTGTGTGTGGTACGTGAGCGCTCTTGAAAACATTACGCTTATTTGTAAAATAAGCTTGGTTGACACACCGCCGTGTGTGGGCAACCTTAAACCCGGGTGTATATACGTGTATATACGTGTGTACTTACATAAAGTTCGAACTGTTTCCGGTAAAATAGACATATTTTGCCAGTGTTGATCTGATAAGGCCTTCGCGCAGCTATGAGTCGCGGATTTCCGGCTCATTGACTCCGCGCTCCAGTTAAAACTGCCGGTTTTTGCGCGAAATCCGTAAAATCCTGCAGTACTGGACACTTCCACGTGCGTAAAAGAGTAGCTAACTTTTACGTAACACCACCCTGAGTGGCAGGAAGTTTATTGTGTGCGTGATTAAACTAACCACGCCAGGATGTAAATCCTCTTTGCTCATCTTGTGAAGTGTGTTGCTGCTGTGTTAAACTTTCGGACAGCCGAGTCCTTCTCCTCTGCTATTCACAGTCGACTGAGTCAGTCAAATCTGCTGACCAGGTCCCAGACCCAAGGGGCGGTCCTTAACGTGGCATCATCAGTGGGCGTGACCACGCCCACCAGTCGGCCTCTGCCACCATCTGGTGGACAGCCTGACTATTTACACTCAAACTCAAAGGGTGTTTTACTACCCCTCACCACTAGGGGGGGGTACACTGCCACATCGCCATCTGGTGTTTGATTTGGGTAACTGCATACAGTGCAGAAAGGTGCATTTCATTTGTTTGACCACCAGAGGGAGCCACTTAGCCATATAGCTGTGTCGCCATCTGGTGTTGTATTTGTGTAATTGCTATCATCCTGTAGAGTGCATTTAGAGTTTCTGTCGCCAGAGGGTGCCAATTTCAAACAAACTTTTTGTTAAGTTAATAAAGGGAATTTGCATTGTGGTTTGGTTAAATGGTTTCTAAATAAGTAAACAAATAACTGCATTCATTTAAACGGTTTATATTAAATAGTTAAATTTAAGTTTCAGGTCTGCTCTCTCAAACATCACTCTTTATGTTACATTGAACCAAGCTAAATAGCTATCTCCATTGAGTAACTAATCACAACATAAAATAATTAACTGGTCATTTTAATCAATTTGATTAAGTAAAGTTAATTAAATTTTTGTTAATTAATTATTTTCAATTTAATTCAACCATCTTCAAATAAATTAAGCTTAATTATTGATCGATTAAGATCAATTATTAATAACTGATTGAAATTAATTAATTAATTAACCATTAAAAAAAAAAAAAAAAAAAAAACCTATCCAGTTATCAGTTACTCAACCATATACCCAGCACACCTGTGCTTAATACATAGTTAAATTCTCCCATCCTGTACATAGTTAATAACTATACTCATATTTAGACATACTGTGTATAGTGGCCTACAGTTACTAAACTGTTCACTAGCACCACTGACAACAAATCTAACTATTCTTTCAAAATTAATCTACTAATTGTAACCTTAGGTCACCCACTTTTACAGATTTTCTTCTTAGAAAAGGCACAATGCTAATTAACTCGTACATAAAATAAACTTGTTTGTCACCAAAATTGTTTGATTCCACGTGCTTTACGTAAATCAAAATGTGTGTCACTGAAAAAGCTCTTTTAGAGCTTACAGCTGGTTTACCCCCAGGACTTACCGTCCCAGTCCAACAAATGGACAGTGGGGGTCTCCATGCACTAATTGCCAAAAGCCTCAATGAGTGTGTATCTAAAATCCTTGAGGGCAAGCAACAAGTGGATCCGATTTCCCTAATACTGTGGAAACAACTGCTGTTGTCACAGGATCAACTTGCTGCTTCCTCCAAAACCATTCAAAATCTCCAAGCAGAGATTGTGACTTTAAATGATAGAGTTGCAGACCTAGAGAACAAAACTGTACAGTCTGAAATGAACCAAAGAGACCTCAAAACCGAAGTGCAGCTGCTTCAAAAGGAAGCCAACATAGCTACCCAACTTGCAGCTCAGTCACAGGAAAAACTAAAACATGCTATTGCAAGACAGGTTGAGCTACAAACTGAATTAGCACATGCTAACAATGCAGTCAAATTAACTCGAGACCAAACAGAGTTAACATTTGAGCTGATGATGGAGGGAGACTCCCCCATCAATCCAGCTGGTAAATCAGGAACCCCTGGGGTTCCGGATCTTAAGCAACAACCCTCCACAAATACATTCCCTCTAGTCTCCCTTAAAGGTGCTGAAGCGCCAGTAGAACCAAGGTTCACTCAGCGTTCTCAGCCACATGGGACCTCTGTGCAACCTCAAGCACCCTCTGATAGAGATTTGGACAAAATTGCGCGTAACATCCCACGCTTTGAACCAGAACCGGACGGTTCCAATGATGTCCACCAGTATCTTCGCGACATTGACTTCTTCTTACGCCGTTTCCCCAAGGCCACGGTAGATGATAAAATCTACCTCATTAAGGTGTCCTCTAGCCGGGAAGTTGGACGTTTCATTGAGCGCCAACCACCCCAGGTTAAGAGAGATTATCCTGCTCTTTGCAAGGCTTTAGAGAATGAGTTCTCCAACCTCCTTGCTCAAACCGGCCTTGCTGCAGCTCTTGCAATTAAGCAGAGTCGCCAGGAAACACCCCTACAGTACTATCACCGCCTCAGGCACGCTTATTTCGGCTATAGAAATGAGCCTGGAATGGAGGAAGAGGAAGTTTTCAAAACATTGTTCGTGAGAAACCTCCATCCCTCCACCAGTCGCTCTTTTGGAGTCGCAGCCTGCCCTCGTACGCTAACAAGCCGGCAGCTGCGTGATTTGGCTCTCAGAGGATTTGCTAAGTTCCAACAAAACATTAATAAAAAATCAGAGTCAAATGACATCCTGATAATTAATGAGCAGTCCTCCCACGTCAAGCAAAAAGGGGCACACAAGGCTCCAATGCCACCTAAGACCCAGTTAAACCACAAAAACCAGAGAGTGTTCCACTCTTGGCGTCGCTCGTCCCTACATTGGGCCCAGCAAAATGACCAAAAGCCCTCCTATCGAAGGAAAGGTAGGATAAAACGCAGTTGGAATGGCAAACACTCACAGCACCATGCTCGAGCACAGAGCTCCAGCAAACTTCAATCTCCGCTCAGGAGAAAGAGCCCAAAGCACCACAAACGTTGGTGTCCACCTAAAGGGCACAAGGATGAGACATATCCAACTAACCTGAGCACTAAAGACGGCAGTCTGCTCAGACAATTTCGTAACGAAATACGCAAGCAGGACAATGCTGAATCTGAATTCTTGCCAATTGTCCATGCTCCAGATCAACCTGCTTGGGGGGGTGCGAAATCCATCCACTCCAATGCAGCCTTGGTTGTACAGCCAGACGCTGAAGACAACCACACTGAGGAAGCTCCTTCCCTCAGCCTGGAGGATCCACCACCTAAACAATTCTTGGGTTTCTTAACCAAGAAAGGTTCAACACCAAAATTCTACCTAGCCACCTGGCTGGAAGATGTGTTCGGGTATGATGCTCTTTTGGACACGGGGTCAGACATTTCTTTAATGTCAAATTCACTTTTTGACCAGGTGAGGGCGACAGCCCGCCGAAACAACAAAGAGATACCTCTGAAAAAGTGTGCTCTTCACCTTCAACCATATTCGCACACTGGTATCACTCTGCATTCTGCAGCCCTGGTGCACGTTGCCATCGGTCCAATGAGCCTCACCCATCCAATTCACATTTCTCCATTGGAGAACGTCCCATTGCTCTTTGGCAAAGACCTCCTTGACCGGTTCAAACCATTGATTGACTTTCAGCATCGTAGAATCTGGGCACAGGTTTGCGAACCCCTGCCCTGTCCTAAGGCACAGGATAGAGTTCAATGCTATCATGTTGCTAGCAACATTGAGCCACACAAGCTCATTGAACCTTCAAATTCCACGGGAATCAATGAGAAGCTCACTGTCAGGGTTCTGAAACCACCATCCTCAGAATCCCCTACCATGATTCTAAAACAAAACACCTGTTCATGGGCATTGACTCCCTCTACGGCTGTAGATGAGTACAACCCAAAAGCTGGAAAGTCATTCACTCTTAACACAACGGTCAACGGTGAAATCTTTGTTCCATGGGCTGACAAGTCAGCTGTTCACAGACCACCTGCAGGTTCCTTGCCACGGACTAACTGTGATCCTCTGTTCGTGCACCAAAAGGATTGTTCTCTTCTTGTTCCTGCACCAGTGGTTCCAGACAAACACAGTCCTTTGGATTCTTATGAATGTAAAAACATTCCCACCATCTACACAGATGGATGTGCTTTTCGGAATGCTCAGATCAAATGGAAAGTTAACATGACAATTGGTGCATGTGACAACACTTCTTTCAGAACACTGGCATTTCACCTTGATCCACTTGCCACTTACTGTGCGTCTTTCAGGATGCTCAAGGGCCTGTTTGTTTATGCCCCAGATACACACACTTCATCTTCATTCGTGGTGCCTCAGAGCCATGGGGGGGAGAGCCTAGCCCAGGCCCTCGATCACCCATGGGTGGACCACAAAATGATGGGGAAAACACACCGAGCATTCCCACAATTGACATATCTGCCACTTGTTGGAAAAAGGCTAGTGTGTTTTCAGCCCCAATCTTCAGAAGATCTGTGTGGTGTATGGCCAATTCCACAAATGGATTGGGTCGAAAGACTCATGAAATTTGTTCGAAGGAACAAACATCTCATCACCGTGGCAGGTGCATTTGCCAGATGGGGGGGACGTCCCCCAGACCCTATTGGAATGGCTCAGGCCACAACTTTTTCGCTGAACCACACTTTCTCAGGTGTTGGTATATCTCACCGTTCTAGGGGTGAACTGCGGAAACACCCAAAACTGGGAAAAAGCACGCTTGGCTACCAACCATTGTGCTACACTGCTGAAAAGCTACTGGTGAGGTCCCAGCACAGCACTGGCAAAACAATTCGCGAGCTCAGGTCTCATTGGTTTGGTCCTCATGCAGAGGCAGACAAACTGCCTCGAATCTGGAACCAAATCCCGCATCGTCAGTGTTTTATTAAACCGATTCTCAAACAAGTTCACTGTAACCCAATTAAACTATGCAAAAGCCCCATGGGACAAGTCGGGACCAATAATGCCCTAGGTTAAATCATAATACTGGGCCAAATACTTAGACACACTGAGTGTTCATTGTCCACCATTTTCTGGCCTGACGCAATTGTTAAATTGAGAACGTACCACACATTCATTGTCTGGAACTCACCTATCCAAGTAGCATAACTCACAACAAATTGGATATTTTGTTAAACCTAGTGTTTGAATCACCATTTCAAACCATTAGCATAACAGTATAATAAATACGTGGAGAAGGGGGGGTGCCAATTTTTTTTTTTCTTCTTCTCTCTCTTCAGGTGCCCAAACATATTTTGTTTCCCTTCTGACTACGTTTGCTCCGCTATATTGTTCTCAATTGTTGACTAAGTAGTGGCTAATTATTGAAGCATACCTTATGGGTAGGTTGTCTTGATAAAGTTATAAAGGAACAAATAGCTAGCAAACTATTTGTGACCCTTTCATATGCTTGTTGCCACACTATCACATTAAATTAACTATTCTATTAAGAACCAAAAGCCAATAGCTACAACAAAAAAAAAAAAAAAACTGATCATCAGAGAAATTGTATATCCATTAGACCAAAAACTCTGTCAGCGACCTTGTAGTAGATTGTCTTAAGAAAGCATGACCAACAAGACACCAATTGCATGAAAGATGTACCCTAACATGCTCTGTCTACAGAAATCCACGTTGACATCGACCGATGACCCAACGTCCAGTGGCCCATCGATCGATGGGGGGGGAATGTAGTGGATTAAACAGAGGATTCCTGCATCGCTTGGACACACACACACACACACACACACACACACACACACACACACACACACACACACTACCCCCACTTTATGGTCTATAAGGAACTTCAACCCCCAGAACACTCTAAAAGCCTTGGAGTTATCTTTTTCAAACAGCCTTAAATTTCAAAATGACATTGCCTGACTATTTCTTCACTCAGCCTCGCTCGAGAACCCTAAATGCAAGTCAGGGTAAACATTTTTAAATTCTTTTTTGACATTCCTTCAGACGCTGTCAGTCGTAAATCTGGATTTAGGACCGTTAATGTTTAAACATCTGGAACTGTGCACAATTGTGGTTTTGCCAACAGCACAATCACCAGGACAAGGACGGGACTACGGGACTTGAGAGAGGGTTCAAAACTTAATGAATGCCTTGGAAATTGTAAATTCACCAAATATATTATACCAATTTAGGGGTTTGTGCTTTCTGCAACCACTTAGAAATAAGATTCATGAAGTTAAAATGAATGCTCTTAGCTTGGAAATTACATTCCCAACACCAACTTCACCAACTTCCCCCACGGTCGTAAATTCCGACGACAGCCGCTTATCTAAACACAGCAGAGGGAGAGGAATTTCTCACTGAGAAGATTTTGCTTAAAATACATATATATTGACTATATAAAAAAGGTGTTTTATAGAATGTTTACTAGATAATGGTATATGTGTCTGGTATATGGTATATGTGTTTGGATGTGTCCTGATTAAATTCTCCTACACATTCAAGTCTGAATCAACAAGGTTTAACTAGCATTTGATAATTTAGCTTTATTTGGTTATCAGTGGTTTAACCATGTATTATCTTTTAAGTGATTTAATTGGGTTTAAATAATAACATGACTCTTGATCTCTTTCTGACAGAGTACCATCCATCATTGTATTCCTAAGATTATCTTGAGTATTACAAAACTGTTTGTGGGCAAAATATATATATATTACATTTATTGTGATTCAATTGTAAGATTGTTTGTTTCCTGAATTTATCCTCACAAACTGATATGCTGAAAAAGGTATTTTGATCCACTGTTTAATTGAGTTTTCTTTTGGTTTGATCTATTAGAAAAATGCTGAAGCATGTTGACCATGTGAGGAGGGGGGGGTTTATGGCCCTTTGTGAATCCCCACCAAAGTTTGAAATTGCTCCTAGACCAATCAAAACACAGACATTTGGGCCACAGGGCCAATCATAGCTCAGGGGCCAAACAGGCCACAGAGACTAATAGTAAACTGGGCAGACACAGTTCAGTTGCCAGTTGAGTTTTGGGAGTTCAGGTCAGAGCAGTTGGAGGAGAAGCAGTTAGAGAAGGAGTGGGAGAAGGAGTTGGAGAAGATGAGTTGAGGAAAACAGTTAGAGGAGAGAGGTTAGGGAGCCCAGAGATGGAGGAAGGATAGACTGTTAGTTTAGTCATCTTAAGTTAGTTTTCTTAGACTAGTGCATTTAATCTTCAAGTATATTAATATTAGCTATCCTAGTTAAATATCTAAGGTTATTTTACAATCTACGAAGCCAAGCATTATTCCATCTAAGTTTAGCTAAAGTACAGCTGAAAAAGAGATCCGCCAGATCCAACCCAGAAATCTGCGGTCCGGAGGCCACCAGCAAGCCACCTGAGAGCGAAGGGATTTCCCTGTGGGTTCTAATGAGGCTCCGTGCTGACACAGGAAGTCCACCCACCCTGCAGACAGGCTCACGCAGGGGCGTATCAGCAAATTCTGGGCCCTGTACACCCTCTATGTTAATGGGCCCCTATCCATGCCAGTAAACAAAGGAAAGTGAGCGAAAAAAAAAAATCAGGATTTTCATGGGCCCCTCTCCCTACTCGGGCCCTGGGTAGTCAGGTCCACTTTTCCCCCCACTACCACGCCCATGGGCTCACGTGATCCTTTTTCGGGGTGAAGCAGCAGACGACCAACCCAGGCGGACGTCACCAAGGCCCACTTCAACAACTCAGAGTAAGGCAGAGCTGGGTTTAATCTTTCGGCAGATGGTGTCTGTTGGTCATGGTTTGGTCGGGTCTTTAATAGAGCGTCTTTAGTATAGATGACTCATTTTGAGTGGCTTGGTTGGAAATAAGAATTGGTTTCGTAGACTTAAAATGCCTTAGACCCTTATTTAGAAATACTCACTTAATAGTTATATTAATCTTTATTCCTTTCATATCAGCATTATAACGTGTTTGTTCTTTTATTTCTCATTTATCATTCTACACTATGATTTGATAGCTAATGGCTACATTTATGACTTTTTAATGAATTATTTACTCATATCTGTGTGATTTAATAAATACTTTTATTTTACAAAACCTGTCATTTCAGTGTGTTTTTCTGGATAACTTGGTTATGAAAATTTCTGTCACCTGTAGAAACCACACCCTGAGATGTCTTGTGTTATTAATTAATTTGATTAATTAATTAATTAATTAATTAATTAATCTAATTAAATTAATTTAATAACTGGCGCCCAATTAAAAATTATTTCAACATCTCAATTAGCACCAGGTATTAAACCACTGAGCCGCTACAGCTGTAAGGAACTTTACACAGACTTTTGGGTTCATAGATTGACTTATTTTACTGTTTTATTTTGGATATATTATTGAGTTCCTTTCTGACCTGTTCCTGCTTTAACACTAGCTATATCTTTCCCAGTGTGAGACTAAGCAGATGATCTGATCTTAATGAGTTAGGGTTCTGTATCAGTTCTGTGTTTTAGTGCACTGCTGAGTTAAACACCCCATCAGCTCATGAAATAACATCAGTATTAATACGCGGATCTCTGCATGGAGATCTGTGTGACTCTGGTCTGCAGAAGCTGAAAGATTAGTGGTGTTTTTACCGGAGATGGAGTCGCTCCACGCGGTTTACACATTATCTTGTTTTTCGCGACGTCAAAGGAGAAATATATCTCTCTCTCCTCTCTCTCTCTCCCTGCTGAACACTGTCGAGTTAACTTCCAGTCGAGCTCCGTAACGACAGGTTAATTCCCGGGTTTGTAACTGAGCGCGCGGTGCTACTGCAGGAAAAACAGGTACTGATTGGATGAGTACCCCGCTTATCCCGCCTCTCCACCTTCGCTAAAGTAGCAGTGATTGGATCTCTTCCTAACTGGTCCCTACCTTTCACAGAACTAAATCAGTTCTGATTGGATTTCGTCCCTGCCAAACATTTTCGTCTTGTTTTTATTCGTTGACCAAAATGTCAGTTAATTTCGTCTCGTTGTGTGTGCGGAGCCGCTGTCTGCCCCTCCTCCCTGTGTGTGTGTGTGTGTGTGTGTGTGTGTGTGTGTGCAGCGAGACGGGAGGAGGGGCAGACAGTTCCCTGTCATATCAGAGCGATTTCACCGCAAAATGTTATTTGCGTTTTGTCAGTGTTGGAAGAGCAAAAATAGGAAAGTACCGCAATGTAATCCTTTAATTTTAGCAGAGTAACTGTAATCTGATTACCATTTATTGAAGCAGTAACTGTAACGGATTACAGTTACTTATAATTTGTAATCTGATTACGTAACGCCGTTACATGTAATCCGTTACTTCCCAACACTGATGGTAGACCAGTTAGAGCAGCTGGTCGAGGCAGGAAGACCAGCTAGGTTAGATGGTAGACCAGTTAGAGCAGCTGGTCGAGGCAGGAAGACCAGCTAGGTTAGATGGTAGACCAGTTAGAGCAGCTGGTCGAGGCTGGAAAACCAGCTAGATCAGTGGGTAGACCAGTTAGGTCAGCTGGTCAGTGGGTGGAAGACCAGCTAGTTTAGATGGTAGACCAGTTAGGTCAGCTGGTCAGTGGCTGGAAGACCAGCTAGGTCAACTGGATGACCAGTTAGAGGAGCTGGTCGAGGCTGGAAGACCAGCTAGGTTAGATGGTAGACCAGTTAGAGCAGCTGGTCGAGGCAGGAAGACCAGCTAGGTTAGATGGTAGACCAGTTAGAGCAGCTGGTCGAGGCTGGAAAACCAGCTAGATCAGTGGGTAGACCAGTTAGGTCAGCTGGTCAGTGGGTGGAAGACCAGCTAGGTTAGATGGTAGGCCAGTTAGAGCAGGTCAGTGGCTGGAAGATGTTTAATGTCTCTAATGTTTTTCTGTAAGCGACACATAAAAAACTGCATATACTTACTCATAAAAATAATTCTTTATTTTAATACTATAAGTAATAATAACTGTATATGTTAGGGTTTTTTTAAGGAACAGTTATTATCACTAATAGTACTATTAACATAAATAATTATTATTAAAATAATAACACTTTTGGCCATCTCCTGTCACTGTGCTTACTAGTAGTGATGGGCACAGCAGTTCTTTTAGAATCCGTTCACTAAAAAAGATTCGTTTAAAAGATTCGTTCATTCCAGCAACTCCAGTGAACTCCAGTGAGTTTAGATAGTACCGGAAAAGACAGATTACAGGTAAATCAGTGGGTATTTATATTTTGTAAGAAGCTTAAAATGTTAATAAGAGAGTTAAAAGGTTATTAAAACAACCAGAGGGTAAATATGTGATGTATAAGTTGAGTTAAAGTGTTTGTTTTAACTGCTAAAGCTGTAGGCTAGCAGCGATTAGCATTTGAGATTAGCATTAGCGATCAGGTTAAATGTGTAAATATTTCATGTTAAGTGTAAAATATGGCTGTTTGTAGGCTTAGCTAACAGTAAATTGCCCCAAACTGAAATATACATTTTAGTCTGGGCTTGTAAAAGCTTTTACTGATACTGTGTTTTTGTTTTAATATTATTTCATGCTGTGCTTGTTTGGTGGTGAGGGCTAACAGTGCTACTCTGTAAACAAGCTGTTTTATCAGTTGTGGACGCAGAAGAAATGTCTTGTTTCAGTCGTGATTACAATAAAGTAAACATTCCATGCTAAAAGAGACAAATTGATGATGGTTGTAATTATTTTATGTGCTTTTTACTTTCTGATGGAAAAAGTAGCTTTCATGCAGGTGGATTTTCCACTATTTATGTAGTACACAACAGTGTACTGTATATTTGTAAAACAAATTACATTAAATTATATTAAAACTATATATATAGTATATTAATTCTTAAGCCTGGTCCACTCCCACTTTTAATTCAGTAACTACTATGAATTGTAGTTCATTATTAATTATTTAGTTGTAGATTTGTTTTGTAAATGTTACAAGAGTACCCACTTTTAAACTCTTTAACTAAGTGTTTTAATTGCATTCATAGACACCTCTAAAGAAATAGAAGAGGTACTGGCTACAGGAAACAGGATAAAGGAGCAATTTTACCATTTCTTTATTCTTAACCTTATATTAAATTAGATGTTCTGACGAGCTACGAACCAGTTACCAGGTACAGACCAGCTACAAGCTGGTTTTAGATGTTCTGACGAGCTATAAACCAGTTACCAGCTAGAAACCAGTTACCAAGTGCAAACCAGCTACAAGCTGGTTTTAGATGTTCTGACCAGCTATACACCAGTTACCAGCTAGAAACCAGTTACCAAGTGTAAACCAGCTACAAGCTGGTTTTAGATGTTCTGACCAGCTATACACCAGTTACCATCTAGAAACCAGTTACCAGGTACAGACCAGCTACAAGCTGGCAGATAATTGTCTTTATACTTACAGCAGAAAGCAGCAACCAGCTAGGCTAACGACTTCATGTGAGCAAAAAAACAGCAGCAGCTGTCTGGAGTGGACTATACATTAACTTTAATTGGACTATGCATAACAAGCAAACTCAGTTTACCTTTGGGAAAGAAAGCCGTCAACAGCTGCCTCCCCTTTTTCTGCCTTTTTTCTTTTTCCTTCCTTTCTTTCTTCTTTAGATAACCTGATTTTTGACACTACCACGTCCATGATCATAAGGCCTATTCGCAAGATTCTTTTTTAGACTTGCTTAACTGTGCGGCCGTGCTTGGACCATCAATTGCCGCTTGCGGCTATATTTTATTTTATTTTTGATATTTGACATTGTGTTTAATATTTAATTTTTTATTGTTATTGAGTTTTATAATTTTAGAATACACTTAATTTCCAAAACTGTGTCTGTGTCCACTCTATGGGTATATGGTTGGTACAGATAATAAAGTTAGAACAAGTAAGTTTAAGCTAACTATAAACAACTGGAGCTTAACAGGTGAGAACCACACTCACAAACTCAGTATAAAAAAACACCCCCTCTGTGGAAAAAGAGGGCTACAGTTAAAATGAAAGCAAAACATGTTTTAACACTGCAATTATTAAATAATTGGTAGAAGTCTGCTGATTATATAAATGTCTACTTTTTGCGGTAGTGTGGGGGTAAGAGGTCAGAAGGTTACCAGAGGGTTGGGTCGGCGAGACGGCAAAAGGCTCAGAAGACAGGAAAGAATCCCTTTTCAACGTGTTTATTGTGGAAAAACCAAAACAAAAGCACATAAGATCGAACTATACACTATTTACACTGGTAGGAAATAACAGGTGGGATGACTGCTCCACCTCTGTACAACACTCTTGGTAGCAAAGCGTTTCAGGTTCCAAAAAATCTAGTGACCTGCGTCCAATGTTAACCCCAGTGTCCCAAGGTAGTTTGCTCACCTAATACCTTATAGCCCTCCCCGGAATAAACCAACAGGTAAATTACATTGCAAGCAGGTGGACTAATAAACAAACAGGTAATGCATGTGTAGCGGCTCAGTGGTTTAATACCTGGTGCTAATTGAGATGTTGAAATATTTTTAATTGGGCGCCAGTTATTAAATTAATTTAATTAGATTAATTAATTAATTAATTAATTAATCAAATTAATTAATAACACAAGACATCTCAGGGTGTGGTTTCTACAGGTGACAGAAATTTTCATAACCAAGTTATCCAGAAAAACACACTGAAATGACAGGTTTTGTAAAATAAAAGTATTTATTAAATCACACAGATATGAGTAAATAATTCATTAAAAAGTCATAATGTAGCCATTATATATCAAATCATAGTGTAGAATAATAAATGAGAAATAAAAGAACAAACACGTTATAATGCTGACATGAAAGGAATAGAGATTAATAGAACTATTAAGTGAATATTTCTAAATAAGGATCTAAATGTAATGAGGTCAAACTAATCAAATGAGAACACTAAAATAAGTAGATAAGTAAGATATTTTACGGCCTACAAAGATCATCCCTTTCGCCAAATAACTAAAAATTAATCTATACTAAGAAGAGAGTTAAGAACAATAACCAAACTAGACTTGACCAACCAAAACACCAATTACTGAGAGAAATACCCAAACTGCCTTACTCTGAGACGTCTACAAAGGGGGGTCCCCATCGGTTCGGTCCGCTGTTTAAACCTCTTGTTCGGCTGACATCCTGCACCCCTAGAAGGTCCGGTGTGGACCCATCCGCAGGGTAAAGATGGTGCTCTTGTGGGCCAGCGGCGCACCTGGACGACACCCGCTTCTAGTCTCTGCACAGGGAAGGCCTTCCCTGGAGCTGGATCGGCTGGCGTACTCTCTCGGTGATCCGTCGGTTGGTCTAGTTGGTTTACTGAACTATATTAACTATCTTGGCAAGCAGGAGAACTCCGTAGATCATAAAATAGCCTAGTTATTTAACCTAGGATAGCTAATATTAATATACTTGAAGATTAAATGCACTAGTCTAAGAAAACTAACTTAAGATGACTACACTAACAGTCTATCCTTTTTCCATCTCAACTACATCTTCTTCTCCTCTCCTCAACTCCAAACTGAACTGAACTGCAAACTCCTCCAACTGAACTCTAAACTGGAAACTGAACTGTGTCTGCCCAGTTTAACTATCAGTCTCTGTGGCCTGTTTGGCCCCTGAGCTATGATTGGCCCTGTGGCCCAAATGTCTGTGTTTTGATTGGTCTAGGAGCAATTTCAAACTTTGGTGGGGATTCACAAAGGGCCATAAACCCCCCCCTCCTCACATGGTCAACATGCTTCAGCTAATGGTCTATTTTTCTAATAGACCAAACCAAAAGAAAACTCAATTAAGCAGTGGATTAAAAATACATTTTTCAGCATATCAGTTTGTGAGGATAAATTCAGGAAACAAACAATCTTACAATTGAATCACAATAAATGTACTATATATATTTTGCCCACAAACAGTTTTGTAATACTAGATAATCTTAGAAATACAACGATGGATGATACTCTGTCAGAAAGAGATCAAGAGTCATGTTATTATTTAAACCCAATTAAATCACTTAAAAGATAATACATGGTTAAACCACTGATAACCAAATAAAGCTAAATTATCAAATGCTAGTTAAACCTTGTTGATTCAGACTTGAATGTGTAGGAGAATTTAATCAGGACACATCCAAACACATATACCATTATCTAGTAAACATTCTATAAAACACCTTTTTTATATAGTCAATATAGATGTATTTTAAGCAAAATCTTCTCAGTGAGAAATTCCTCTTCTCTGCTGAGTGTTCAGATAAGCGGCTGTCGTCGGAATTTACGACCATGGGGGAAGTTGGTGAAGTTGGTGTTGGGAATGTAATTTCCAAGCTAAGAGCATTCATTTTAACTTCATGAATCTTATTTCTAAGTGGTTGCAGAAAGCACAAACCCCTAAATTGGTATAATATATTTGGTGAATTTACAATTTCCAAGGCATTCATTAAGTTTTGAACCCTCTCTCAAGTCCCGTAGTCCCGTCCTTGTCCTGGTGATTGTGCTGTTGGCAAAACCACAATTGTGCACAGTTCCAGATGTTTAAACATTAACGGTCCTAAATCCAGATTTACGACTGACAGCGTCTGAAGGAATGTCAAAAAAGAATTTAAAAATGTTTACCCTGACTTGCATTTAGGGTTCTCGAGCGAGGCTGAGTGAAGAAATAGTCAGGAAATGTCATTTTGAAATTTAAGGCTGTTTGAAAAAGATAACTCCAAGGCTTTTAGAGTGTTCTGGGGGTTGAAGTTCCTTATAGACCATAAAGTGGGGGTAGTGTGTGTGTGTGTGTATGTGTGTGTGTGTGTGTGTGTGTCCAAGCGATGCAGGAATCCTCTGTTTAATCCACTACATTCCCCCCCCATCGATCGATGGGCCACTGGACGTTGGGTCATCGGTCGATGTCAACGTGGATTTCTGTAGACAGAGCACGTTAGGGTACATCTTTCATGCAATTGGTGTCTTGTTGGTCATGCTTTCTTAAGACAATCTACTACAAGGTCGCTGACAGAGTTTTTGGTCTAATGGATATACAATTTCTCTGATGATCAGTTTTTTTTTTGTTGTTGTAGCTATTGGCTTTTGGTTCTGAATAAAATAGTTAATTTAATGTGATAGTGTGGCAACAAGCATAGGAAAGGGTCACAAATAGTTTGCTAGCTATTTGTTCCTTTATAACTTTATCAAGACAACCTACCCATAAGGTATGCTTCAATAATTAGCCACTACTTAGTCAACAATTGAGAACAATATAGCGGAGCAAACGTAGTCAGAAGGGAAACAAAATATGTTTTGGGCACCTGAAGAGAGGAGAAGAGAGAGAAAAAAAAAATTGGCACCCCCCTTTCTCCACGTATTTATTATACTGCTATGCTAATGGTTTGAAATGGTGATTCAAACTCTAGGTTTAACAAAATATCCAATTTGTTGTGGGTTATGCTACTCGGATAGGTGAGTTCCAGACAATGAATGTGTGGTACGTTCTCAATTTAACAATTGCGTCAGGCCAGAAAATGGTGGACAATGAACACTCAGTGTGTCTAAGTATTTGGCCCAGTATTATGATTTAACCTAGGGCATTATTGGTCCCGACTTGTCCCTTGGGGCTTTTGCATAGTTTGATTGGGTTACAGTGAACTTGTTTGAGAATCGTTTTAATAAAACACTGACGATGCGGGATCTGGTTCCAGATGCGAGGCAGTTTGTCTGCCCCTGCATGAGGACCAAACCAATGAGACCTGAGCTCGCGAATTGTTTTGCCAGTGCTGTGCTGGGACCTCACCAGTAGCTTGTCAGCAGTGTAGCACAATGGTTGGTATCCAAGCGTGCTTTTTCCCAGTTTTGGGTGTTTCCGCAGTTCACCGCTAGAACGGTGAGATATACCAACACCTGAGAAAGTGTGGTTCAGCAAAAAAGTTGTGGCCTGAGCCATTTCAATAGGGTCTGGGGGACGTCCCCCCCATCTGGCAAATGCACCTGCCACAGTGATGAGATGTTTGTTCCTTCGAACAAATTTCATGAGTCTTTCAACCCAATCCATTTGTGGAATTGGCCATACACCACACAGATCTTCTGAAGATTGGGGCTGAAAACACACTAGCCTTTTTCCAACAAGTGGCAGATATGTCAATTGTGGGAATGCTTGGTGTGTTTTCCCCATCATTTTGTGGTCCACCCATGGGTGATCGAGGGCCTGGGCTAGGCTCTCCCCCCCATGGCTCTGAGGCACCACGAATGAAGATGAAGCGTGTGTATCTGGGGCATAAACAAACAGGCCCTTGAGCATCCTGAAAGACGCACAGTAAGTGGCAAGTGGATCAAGGTGAAATGCCAGTGTTCTGAAAGAAGTGTTGTCACATGCACCAATTGTCATGTTAACTTTCCATTTGATCTGAGCATTCCGAAAAGCACATCCATCTGTGTAGATGGTGGGAATGTTTTTACATTCATAAGAATCCAAAGGACTGTGTTTGTCTGGAACCACTGGTGCAGGAACAAGAAGAGAACAATCCTTTTGGTGCACGAACAGAGGATCACAGTTAGTCCGTGGCAAGGAACCTGCAGGTGTTCTGTGAACAGCTGACTTGTCAGCCCATGGAACAAAGATTTCACCGTTGACCGTTGTGTTAAGAGTGAATGACTTTCCAGCTTTTGGGTTGTACTCATCTACAGCCGTAGAGGGAGTCAATGCCCATGAACAGGTGTTTTGTTTTAGAATCATGGTAGGGGATTCTGAGGATGGTGGTTTCAGAACCCTGACAGTGAATGTCTCATTGATTTCCGTGGAATTTGAAGGCTCAATGAGCTTGTGTGGCTCAATGTTGCTAGCAACATGATAGCATTGAACTCTATCCTGTGCCTTAGGACAGGGCAGGGGTTCGCAAACCTGTGCCCAGATTCTACGATGCTGAAAGTCAATCAATGGTTTGACCCGGTCAAGGAGGTCTTTGCCAAAGAGCAATGGGACGTTCTCCAACGGAGAAATGTGAATTGGATGGGTGAGGCTCATTGGACCGATGGTAACGTGCACCAGGGCTACAGAATGCAGAGTGATACCAGTGTGCGAATATGGTTGAAGGTGAAGAGCACACTTTTTCAGAGGTATCTCTTTGTTGTTTCGGCGGGCTGTCGCCCTCACCTGGTCAAAAAGTGAATTTGACATTAAAGAAATGTCTGACCCCGTGTCCAAAAGAGCATCATACCCGAACACATCTTCCAGCCAGGTGGCTAGGTAGAATTTTGGTGTTGGACCTTTCTTGGTTAAGAAACCCAAGAATTGTTTAGGTGGTGGATCCTCCAGGCTGAGGGAAGGAGCTTCCTCAGTGTGGTTGTCTTCAGCGTCTGGCTGTACAACCAAGGCTGCATTGGAGTGGATGGATTTCGCACCCCCCCAAGCAGGTTGATCTGGAGCATGGACAATTGGCAAGAATTCAGATTCAGCATTGTCCTGCTTGCGTATTTCGTCACGAAATTGTCTGAGCAGACTGCCGTCTTTAGTGCTCAGGTTAGTTGGATATGTCTCATGCTTGTGCCCTTTAGGTGGACACCAATGTTTGTGGTGCTTTGGGCTCTTTCTCCTGAGCGGAGATTGAAGTTTGCTGGAGCTCTGTGCTCGAGCATGGTGCTGTGAGTGTTTGCCATTCCAACTGCGTTTTATCCTACCTTTCCTTCGATAGGAGGGCTTTTGGTCACTTTGCTTGGCCCAATGTAGGGACGAGCGACGCCAAGAGTGGAACACTCTCTGGTTCTTGTGGTTTAACTGGGTCTTAGGTGGCATTGGAGCCTTGTGTGCCCCTTTTTGCTTGACGTGGGAGGACTGCTCATTAATTATCAGGACGTCATTTGACTCTGATTTTTTATTAATGTTTTGTTGGAACTTAGCAAATCCTCTGAGAGCCAAATCACGCAGCTGCCGGCTTGTTAGCGTACGAGGGCAGGCTGCGACTCCAAAAGAGTGACTGGTGGAGGGATGGAGGTTTCTCACGAACAATGTTTTGAAAACTTCCTCTTCCTCCATTCCAGGCTCATTTCTATAGCCGAAATAAGCTAGCCTGAGGCGGTGATAGTACTGTAGGGGTGTTTCCTGGCGGCTCTGCTTAATTGCAAGAGCTGCAGCAAGGCCGGTTTGAACAAGGTGGTTGGAGAACTCATTCTCCAAAGCCTTGCAAAGAGCAGGATAATCTCTCTTAACCTGGGGTGGTTGGCGCTCAATGAAACGTCCAACTTCCCGACTAGAGGACACCTTAATGAGGTAGATTTTATCATCTACCGTGGCCTTGGGGAAACGGCGTAAGAAGAAGTCAATGTCGCGAAGATACTGGTGGACATCATTAGAACCGTCCGGTTCTGGTTCAAAGCGTGGGATGTTACGCGCAATTTTGTCCAAATCTCTATCAGAGGGTGCTTGAGGTTGCACAGAGGTCCCATGTGGCTGGGAACGCTGAGTGAACCTTGGTTCTACTGGCGCTTCAGCACCTTTAAGGGAGACTAGAGGGAATGTATTTGTGGATGGTTGTTGCTTAGGATCCGGAACCCCAGGGGTTCCTGATTTACCAGCTGGATTGATGGGGGAGTCTCCCTCCATCATCAGCTCAAATGTTAACTCTGTTTGGTCTCGAGTTAATTTGACTGCATTGTTAGCATGTGCTAATTCAGTTTGTAGCTCAACCTGTCTTGCAATAGCATGTTTTAGTTTTTCCTGTGACTGAGCTGCAAGTTGGGTAGCTATGTTGGCTTCCTTTTGAAGCAGCTGCACTTCGGTTTTGAGGTCTCTTTGGTTCATTTCAGACTGTACAGTTTTGTTCTCTAGGTCTGCAACTCTATCATTTAAAGTCACAATCTCTGCTTGGAGATTTTGAATGGTTTTGGAGGAAGCAGCAAGTTGATCCTGTGACAACAGCAGTTGTTTCCACAGTATTAGGGAAATCGGATCCACTTGTTGCTTGCCCTCAAGGATTTTAGATACACACTCATTGAGGCTTTTGGCAATTAGTGCATGGAGACCCCCACTGTCCGTTTGTTGGACTGGGACGGTAAGTCCTGGGGGTAAACCAGCTGTAAGCTCTAAAAGAGCTTTTTCGGTGGCACACATTTTGATTTACGTAAAGCACGTGGAATCAAACAATTTTGATGACAAACAAGTTTATTTTATGTTCGAGTCAATTAGCATTGTGCCTTTTCTAAGAAGAAAATCTGTTAAAAGTGGGCGACCTAAGGTTACAATTAGTAGATTAATTTTAAAAGAATAGTTAGATTTGTTGTCAGTGATGCTAGTGAACAGTTTAATAACTGTAGGGCACTATACACAATGTCTAAATCTAAATATGGGTATAGTTATTAACTATGTACAGGATGGGAGAATTTAACTATGTATTAAGCACAGGTGTGCTGGGTATATGGTTGAGTAACTGATAACTGGATAGGTTTTTTTTTTTTTTTTTTTTTTTTTTTTTTAATGGTTAATTAATTAATTAATTTCAATCAGTTATTAATAATTGATCTTAATCGATCAATAATTAAGCTTAATTTATTTGAAGATGGTTGAATTAAATTGAAAATAATTAATTAACAAAAATTTAATTAACTTTACTTAATCAAATTGATTAAAATGACCAGTTAATTATTTTATGTTGTGATTAGTTACTCAATGGAGATAGCTATTTAGCTTGGTTCAATGTAACATAAAGAGTAATGTTTGAGAGAGCAGACCTGAAACTTAAATTTAACTATTTAATATTAACCGATTAAATGAATGCAGTTATTTGTTTACTTATTTACAAACCATTTAACCCCACCACAATGCAAATTCCCTTTATTAACTTAACAAAAAGTTTGTTTGAAATTGGCACCCTCTGGCGACAGAAACTCTAAATGCACTCTACAGGATGATAGCAATTACACAAATACAACACCAGGTGGCGACACAGCTATATGGCTAAGTGGCTCCCTCTGGTGGTCAAACAAATGAAATGCACCTTTCTGCACTGTATGCAGTTAACCAAATCAAACACCAGATGGCGATGTGGCAGTGTACCCCCCCTAGTGGTGAGGGGTAGTAAAACACCCTTTGAGTTTGAGTGTAAATAGTCAGGCTGTCCACCAGATGGTGGCAGAGGCCGACTGGTGGGAGTGGTCACGCCCACTGATGATGCCACGTTAAGGACCGCCCCTTGGGTCTGGGACCTGGTCAGCAGATTTGACTGACTCAGTCGCCTGTGAATAGCAGAGGAGAAGGACTCGGCTGTCCGAAAGTTTAACACAGCAGCAACACACTTCACAAGATGAGCAAAGAGGATTTACATCCTGGCGTGGTTAGTTTAATCACGCACACAATAAACTTCCTGCCACTCAGGGTGGTGTTACGTAAAAGTTAGCTACTCTTTTACGCACGTGGAAGTGTCCAGTACTGCAGGATTTTACGGATTTCGCGCAAAAACCGGCAGTTTTAACTGGAGCGCGGAGTCGATGAGCCGGAGATCTGCGACTCAGGGCTGCGCGAAGGCCTTAGATCAACACTGGCAAAATATGTCTATTTTACCGGAAACAGTTCGAACTTTATGTAAGTACACACGTATATACACGTATATACACCCGGGTTTAAGGTTACCCACACACGGCGGTGTGTCAACCAAGCTTATTTTACAAATAAGCGTAATGTTTTCAAGAGCGCTCGCATACCACACACACAACTGTACACGTTATACAGACACACAGGGGACCGTGCGCGCGACGCGCACACACAGCGGGGGACTGGCCAGTCCTGAATTGTAAACAAAAACACGTGTAGAACATGTGCGTGTGTTTCTAACACGCTGGGTTTATGCAGTTAACTCCAACTAGGCCAGCTAGCCAGCAGCTAACGCATTTAATAATAACAACAAAATACACTTTATTCTGCAACTTACAGCGCTATTTTCTGGAACTGGTTATGAAATGTGTATATATTCTGGTCTCGCGGCGGAGAACCAATAAGAATATAATCCTGCCCCACGTTGGCGAGCCAATTATGTAGCGGCTCAGTGGTTTAATACCTGGTGCTAATTGAGATGTTGAAATATTTTTAATTGGGCGCCAGTTATTAAATTAATTTAATTAGATTAATTAATTAATTAATTAATTAATCAAATTAATTAATAACACAAGACATCTCAGGGTGTGGTTTCTACAGGTGACAGAAATTTTCATAACCAAGTTATCCAGAAAAACACACTGAAATGACAGGTTTTGTAAAATAAAAGTATTTATTAAATCACACAGATATGAGTAAATAATTCATTAAAAAGTCATAATGTAGCCATTATATATCAAATCATAGTGTAGAATAATAAATGAGAAATAAAAGAACAAACACGTTATAATGCTGACATGAAAGGAATAGAGATTAATAGAACTATTAAGTGAATATTTCTAAATAAGGATCTAAATGTAATGAGGTCAAACTAATCAAATGAGAACACTAAAATAAGTAGATAAGTAAGATATTTTACGGCCTACAAAGATCATCCCTTTCGCCAAATAACTAAAAATTAATCTATACTAAGAAGAGAGTTAAGAACAATAACCAAACTAGACTTGACCAACCAAAACACCAATTACTGAGAGAAATACCCAAACTGCCTTACTCTGAGACGTCTACAAAGGGGGGTCCCCATCGGTTCGGTCCGCTGTTTAAACCTCTTGTTCGGCTGACATCCTGCACCCCTAGAAGGTCCGGTGTGGACCCATCCGCAGGGTAAAGATGGTGCTCTTGTGGGCCAGCGGCGCACCTGGACGACACCCGCTTCTAGTCTCTGCACAGGGAAGGCCTTCCCTGGAGCTGGATCGGCTGGCGTACTCTCTCGGTGATCCGTCGGTTGGTCTAGTTGGTTTACTGAACTATATTAACTATCTTGGCAAGCAGGAGAACTCCGTAGATCATAAAATAGCCTAGTTATTTAACCTAGGATAGCTAATATTAATATACTTGAAGATTAAATGCACTAGTCTAAGAAAACTAACTTAAGATGACTACACTAACAGTCTATCCTTTTTCCATCTCAACTACATCTTCTTCTCCTCTCCTCAACTCCAAACTGAACTGAACTGCAAACTCCTCCAACTGAACTCTAAACTGGAAACTGAACTGTGTCTGCCCAGTTTAACTATCAGTCTCTGTGGCCTGTTTGGCCCCTGAGCTATGATTGGCCCTGTGGCCCAAATGTCTGTGTTTTGATTGGTCTAGGAGCAATTTCAAACTTTGGTGGGGATTCACAAAGGGCCATAAACCCCCCCCTCCTCACATGGTCAACATGCTTCAGCTAATGGTCTATTTTTCTAATAGACCAAACCAAAAGAAAACTCAATTAAGCAGTGGATTAAAAATACATTTTTCAGCATATCAGTTTGTGAGGATAAATTCAGGAAACAAACAATCTTACAATTGAATCACAATAAATGTACTATATATATTTTGCCCACAAACAGTTTTGTAATACTAGATAATCTTAGAAATACAATGATGGATGGTACTCTGTCAGAAAGAGATCAAGAGTCATGTTATTATTTAAACCCAATTAAATCACTTAAAAGATAATACCTGGTTAAACCACTGATAACCAAATAAAGCTAAATTATCAAATGCTAGTTAAACCTTGTTGATTCAGACTTGAATGTGTAGAAAAATTGAATCAGGACACATCCAAACACATATACCATATACCAGACACATATACCATTATCTAGTAAACATTCTATAAAACACCTTTTTTATATAGTCAATATAGATGTATTTTAAGCAAAATCTTCTCAGTGAGAAATTCCTCTTCTCTGCTGAGTGTTCAGATAAGCGGCTGTCGTCGGAATTTACGACCGTGGGGGAAGTTGGTGAAGTTGGTGTTGGGAATGTAATTTCCAAGCTAAGAGCATTCATTTTAACTTCATGAATCTTATTTCTAAGTGGTTGCAGAAAGCACAAACCCCTAAATTGGTATAATATATTTGGTGAATTTACAATTTCCAAGGCATTCATTAAGTTTTGAACCCTCTCTCAAGTCCCGTAGTCCCGTCCTTGTCCTGGTGATTGTGCTGTTGGCAAAACCACAATTGTGCACAGTTCCAGATGTTTAAACATTAACGGTCCTAAATCCAGATTTACGACTGACAGCGTCTGAAGGAATGTCAAAAAAGAATTTAAAAATGTTTACCCTGACTTGCATTTAGGGTTCTCGAGCGAGGCTGAGTGAAGAAATAGTCAGGAAATGTCATTTTGAAATTTAAGGCTGTTTGAAAAAGATAACTCCAAGGCTTTTAGAGTGTTCTGGGGGTTGAAGTTCCTTATAGACCATAAAGTGGGGGTAGTGTGTGTGTGTGTGTATGTGTGTGTGTGTGTGTGTCCAAGCGATGCAGGAATCCTCTGTTTAATCCACTACACATGCGATGAAGGATATCCAGGTAAGTATATACATAGGTACAATAATAAACTATTTACATAATGTCTTAATATTTTTCTTTTCTTCACAGGTACCCAGGCCCCCCTGCTTCAGGACCACTCTTGGTCTCTACGTAGACCTTAAGTGGCTGGGTGGCTCACGCACTGCCATTTCTACAGGAGCCAGGTAAGTACTGTGTTAATGTCTCTTTAATGTCTTTACTACAATGTACATAAGGGGTTCTTGGTAGATGGTGATGTACTCTGGGCCCTGACATCACACTTTCATAGACTGTCATATTAAATAGTGAGCTGAAATCCATGTTGTCAACAGAAATATAAAAGCAGATACATATTGCATCTGGCTGGTTGTAAGACTTTGGGTGTGTCTTAGTAAAAAAAAAAAAAAAAAACAATAATCGGAAATTAGAAATAATGTTCTTGACAAATGATCTGGCAAGGACTAAATTACAAAAACGCAAAATCTATTGTGATGCTTTTACTTGGTGTTTTATTATATTTAATAATAGTACTTTATTATAGTAGTAATAATAATAATAATAATAATAATAGTATAAAATCTACCTTTACAACAGACACAATGTTTTTTGTAAAAGCAGTTTGTGGACTAATGGACAGCATGGACAAATCTTTAACCAGTATGTTATTTAGCTTTCTATTAACAAACTACATGGGGACCAATATAAAATTCAAAGGCTCCAATTTGTTGCTTAGTAACAAAACACAGAATGCATTCTGGTCCACATTCAGCTCCTGCAGTGGTCCTTATAGGAAAGTCACTTCACTTTGCAGCCATCTTTGCTATGTAGCTAGGCAGTTATTTTCAGTCATTTAAGACCAGAGACTAAAATGCTGGAAAAAGAAGGTCAGGTTTCACAAACATATCTTACATCACTGATAAAATCTTTAAAAAATGATATTTAACCTTGTTATGGCTACTGCACCGATCTCTGCAACTATGGGGCAACTCGCCGCCATACTAAACAGTGATCTAAAATGTAGATAGGGTTCCATTTGGTTAGAGACATGTTCTAAGCATTTACACCACAATTAACTGTATACAGTGAGTATAGATTTGACCATATAAAATATATGTAAGGGTTGGTTTCTCTTTCCAAAAATATAATTCATAAATAAAAAAACATACATACAGATCAATGTATATATGAATAAATGTATAATTTTAATGTTTTAATGTTCAATTTTAACACAATATATCAAAAAAGTGAAAAATACCACAGCTTACGGCTGATTAAGTAGACTGAGTATTTTCTTTTGTGCATAATACTGCATCTTCAACATGAACATTACACGAGAGCATCACTAAATGCTGTTCTGTAAATTCATTTGTTGTCCAGTCAGAGAAATTAATGGCTCTAATAACTTGTATAATAACAGTGTCTGGCCTTGTGATGGAACATCCTATCCATTTATGTACTACTGTCAACGTAGGATCGAAATGAAATATTGAAACATACCAGTGGGCCACTAATAATGCCGTTTTAAGGGTTATGAAGAGGGCTGATTAAATTCTGTCTGCGGATCACATTCGGCCACAAGGCCAGACCTTGGACACCTGTGGTATACATAATGACGTCTGATCTCCTAGGACTACTGTGCTAACTGCAGCTTAAAACCTTTTGGTGGAGTTAAATTTTCTGTTTCATGTTTGATGTCTGATTCTCCATCCTGCTACCAAAGGAAGAGGAGCAGTTTTTTGCATTAGAAAGAGATTTCTGATTAAAGCTCCCCAATTTTGGAACAACCCTCCTATTAGTAATTTATCTTTTCGGTCTACTTTTTTCTCTGTTGTATCCTGCTTAGACATTACCACTTTTCTAATTACTACTTTAGCTATTTCTCTTGCAAGTTATTCACTACACATAATTCCTTTCTTCTATCCCCCCTGGTTTAAGCTGTTTGCTTGAAGCTTTTTTCCTTCGTCCCTTTCTGGTTTCTCTCTTTCCCATGTAATGAGATACCTGTTCTTCCTGTTCTGTTCCAAGTGGCTATAAATTATGGTTTGCAGTATGTTACTATTCATTTTCAACTTAGTTTCAAGTTTATAAAAATTATTTAAACACAGTGTAATGCCAACTAGTGTGAACACAAAGCAGTGTAGAGATGTACAGATATGCATGTATGGGGGTTAGTCCTGGTTTGTAGCCTGGATATTCTATCCCTGTTGCTATCCTGGATTGTGATGAATGCAGTGTGGGTGCTGGTGGATCTCTGCAGCTCCAGCAACTGTTATTAGATTTTTATGTAATACATATTTTGAAAACTGTGCATTATTTCCCTTCACTTCACAAATACTTGCTACTTTCTGACGGTCTAAAAATAGCAATAAAATAAATGAAAGTTTGTGGGTGTAACACTAAAAAATGTGTTGAAGTTTAATGATTATGAATACTTTATTAAGGCACTGAACTTTTGCTGAGTAGGAACACATCAGTACACTGTGGCAGAGTGTGTTTTATTAATCACATTTTATAAATTATTTTTCAAATAATACAGGAAAAATATACAATACAATGTTACAATCCTGCACATAAGGATGATTTATATTCTATAATTTATATTTAGATTAAGATTGTATAATTTGAGTTCAGCTTCTAAAATGTTTTGTATGTTCAGATGTGGTTCTCCAAGCCAGTCTGTAATATGAAAAAGATCTTGGCCTGAGAACCAGCGATTTTTGATCCTGGTTCTAAAGTAGCATGGCCCTGTCTAAGTGTTTCCTGTTCCAACTTTACAGTTACAGTTTACCTCATAAGGGCTTGTAAGGGCTAGTCAGTAGCAGTTGTTTGTGGACTTTCTGGTAGAAGTCAGTAGATGTAGGGTATGATTCTGTAAGGAACCCGTCTACAGTAGTTGTCCCAGGCTATGCCATATTTGGCTCTGCATTGTCGTTCATCTCGCGCTTCCCGATGGACCAGCAGGATGGAGAAATAAATTACGTAGAAATATGGAAGAATGTGGGAAAAACCTACAAAAGAAACCACAGAACCTTATGATAAAACCAGTGTAGCAGCTAGCAGTAAACATCATCTGAGTAAAAGGCAAAAAAATCAGATGCTAACTTTATCAGTGTGATTAGTTGGTTAACAGGTAACACCACCCTGGCTTGGTACTATCTCTATAGATTCATATATAGAACCCGTCTGTTCAAATCACTATTTATATTCTTCCAGGGTTCTACACACTGGTAGAAAAAGGGGATCAATACAATAACTTGTCTAAAACCCTTTAACTTTGTGTTTAAAGTTAAAGTAATATGGGTGGTAATGGGTGGTAATATTTGCTGTAATGTTTTTCTCCTCACCACAGGGCAGGGACCAGGCCAATGCCATGAGGATGTCCCCAAGATAGTTCGGGTGTCTTACGAAACCCCACCAACCGGACACTAACAGACGCTTTCCTGTGGCAGTGGCAATAGTCTCTAGATCTTAAACACAAGAGCAGAAAAAGACAAGGCATATATTTACAAAATCCCAGTTTATTACCAAAACCACGAATGCACTGCCTTTTTGGTAGTTTCTCTTTTTTATACTTTAAAAAATGTTATGTTTTCTTTTAAATAAATCAAGCATACATAAATAAATTAACAGTAATAATTCTCCTGTTTACTATACAATCCTAAAGGAAATTGTCCAGCCATCTGTTTGTGACCTCAAGTTCAGGAGTACTTGGGTTCTGCAGCAGGACAGTGATTCAAAGCACAAAAACAAGTTCACCTCTGAATGGCTCATCAAACTAAATGAAGGTTTTGGAGTGGCCTAGTTACAGTCTGATTGAGATGCTGTTTATGATCTTAAGCAGGACATTCATGCTCCAAAAACCCTTTTAATGTGGCTGAATTAAAACAATTCTATAAAGAAAAGTGGTCCCAAATTACTCCAAAGAGATGTGAAATACTCACTTCCATTTATCGGTAAAGCTTGATTATAGTTTTTTTCCGCCAAGAGTGGCAAAACCAAGTTATTAGATTTTGGGGGCAAACACTTTTTCACACAGTGGTTTGGATAGTTTTTCTAATTATAAAATAAAAAGTGATTTTTTTATTTACTTAGGTTATCCTTGTCTGATATTAAAGTTCATCATCAGAAAAATATCAGAATAACTAAAACATAAAAAGAAATCTGTAGTGGGCAAATACTTTTTCACACCACTGTATATAAATTTAAATACATAAATATATAAGAGGTCATTTAACATAGAAATAACACAATGTAAGGGTAACACTGTACTCACGTGCAACACTTCTGTGATTTGGGTCTCTCCTAAACTGGTTTTTCTGCGAATTGGATTTACGGAAGATATAATATCCAAGTCCTGAAACAGAACACATTTGTCAGGCTGGCACACTGTAGTTCCATCTAATGATTATGCCAAAAAATCCTATTGAGAGACTGTAGCTCCACCCTAGTGTATTTCACAATATGGTATTATAATTAACAATAATGAGTTGTTATTGACATTAATATTAGTTATATTCACCATGATGAGAGACTATAGCTGCTTGTTGGTGGTCTATTCTCAGTCCAGCAGTGACATTGAGGTATTTAAAACTCCAGCAGCACTGCTGTGTTTGATCCACTTGTACCTGCACAACACACACTAACACCTCATATACCACCACCATGCTTATCAGTGTCACTGCAGTGCTGAGAATGACCAAAAAATAGCAGCTCTGTGGTGGTCTATCCTGTGGGGTCCTGACCACTGAAGAATAAGGTGAAAGGAGGATAATAAGGTATACCGAGAAACAGAAGGATTACATTTTGTAACTTCTACAAGAAGTGAAAGGTGCACCTTGTGGTAACCCTCTGCATTTGCTCTCATGAAGTGTTCTCTTTATGGTAGACTGAGACTGATACACCTACTTCCTAGAGAATGTTCTTTACTTGGGTGGATGTTGTAAAGGGGTTTTCTTGTATATGGAAATGACTTTGCATTCATCCCCCGCTGTTGTCCCCTGTGGACATCCAGGACCTTTTGATTTCCCAAACTCACAACTGCACTCTTTTTCCCCAGAGATAAGTATATATATACAATGAAAAGTAGTCTGTGTGCAGCTTATATAACAGTATAAATTTATTCTTCCCTAAAAATAACACAATATACAGCCATTAATGTCTAAACCACCGGCAACAAAAGTGAGTACACCCCTTAGTGAAAGTTCCTAAAGTGTCAATATTTTGAGTAGCCACCATTATTTTTCAGAACTGCCTTAAAGGAGAACTCCTACACTCTCCTACAGCTTTCTGAGATCCAGTAATTTTGTGTTTTTTTTTTTGCTTTTTGAGGGGAGAATAAATTTACACTGTTAAATGAAAAGATATACGGTACTTAAATATCTGCAGAAATGTGAGGGGTGTACTCACTTTTGTGATACACTGTAATTTGTCTAATTACTTTTAAGCCCCTGAAATGAGAAAGTTTTGTAGAAAAATTGTTGTTATTTCTAAACGCTACGTAGGATATTTTAAAGGTTTACACTTTAACTGCATCTCATTTGTTTTATTTTAAATCCAGTGTAATGACATGCAGAGGCCAGATTATGAAGATTTAGTCACTGCCAAAATATTTATGGACCTAACTATATCTAGTGTCTCTTAATGGTTATCAGATGTATAAAGGTAAAGGTAAACAAAAGTTACAATAGTTATATAGTTAATAATAATTAATATTGATACTCAAGAGACTAGCTCCATTTCAGTGTACAGTGATGCCTGAAAGCTTGTGAACATTTAACTTTTTGAAGTCCTAAATATAATGAATGAAAGTTTTATTTCAAATGTACACCAAAACATGGAAATATGTTACGGATAACACAATACCTACATTTGGTGTGTTATTAATATATATCTACCCCAATGAGAGACTGTAGCTCAACCTTAGTGTATATTACAATACCTGCATTTAGAGTAGGCCTGGACAATAATTCAATATCAGTATTTATCGCAATAAGAAATGTTTTAATAACGGTGATAACATTTTTGTGTTATATCAAAATATATTATTTAGAGAATCTGTCACGAACGGGCATTTTACTGCTGTCAGCTCGCTGCAGAGCCGAATACAATCAGCCTCTGGGCTTCGTCAGCGTGTGATGATGTAAGCACTAGAGTTGCACGGTGTACCGAAGGTTCGATTCTTTTTCGATACTACGTCATCACAAACGATTCGGTTCTTTAGCGTACAATGCTTTCGATACTGTATATAGCCCAGTCACTAGCTTCAAATGAGTCAAATTAGTAGGCGCGATTTGATTCAGTTCATAAGAAAACTGATTCACACCGCAGCAGTCGGTGTGGCAGGATTCAGATAAACTTAGTGTTCTGAACAAATGAATCGATTCACGCGCAAGCCAGCAGAGCATCAGCGAGTGTAGAATGGCGACGGCTAAAATAACAGATGTCTCTCGTCCGCGACTTGTGGACAAAACGGGCGCGAGGAGTGAAGTGTGGGAAAATAGTCTGAGATGTAGGCATCTGTTTTTTATTTATATTTTTATTTTTAAATAAAATAACGAAAACTGAAAGTGAAACTAAACTACTTTATTTATTAGCGCTGTTTTCACTCTCGCAGTTGTACAGCGGGGGGTGTTGTGCCGATTCTGTCCGCGAATCGGGAGTCGGATTCAGTAGCGGATTCGGCACAAGCGCGGCGGCACCTCGCGGTCCGCGGTGTTAGTTGTAAGCGCTCGCGCTAGCCGCAAAATACGACAGAAAACAATGAGGGAGCTGCAGACTTATGTGTGGGACTAGAATATGAGCACGAGGAGATAAAAGAGAACCTTTACCTGTGAGTAGCTCACATCAGAACACGCAAATCTCTCTCTCTCTCACTCTCGCTGTGTCTCTTTCTCTGTGTCTCTCTCTGTGTCTCTCTCTGTGGTCTCTCACTCTCGCTGTGTCTCTTTCTCTGTTTCTCTCTCTCTCGCACGTGAACACCTCCGCGTTTGACCTGCAGCAGTGTGTTTAGCTGTTCTTAAAAATAATTTTAATTAAATAATAGTTCTATGCTTCTATGTTACAGTGTTATTTAACATAATAGCAGACAAGCACCCTGATCTCTACAAAGAGCTGAGAAGTCGACAGGTTAGTGGAGTTAGTCAAGATACACTCTGTCTGTAGCTTTACTAAGATTTACTAGCGACTGCTTTTTAAAAACGGTAAACGGTTGATTAATAAAACGGAGCAGTGAGTGTTAAAATGAACATAACATTGTAATGTTCTTCTGTCTCTTTATTTTCCTTATTCAGAACTTAACTTCTGCCCGCCCGTCAGGTTCACATAGTCAGGCTACCATTACCTCTGGTTTTAGTTTTAGTTTTTAGGAAGTGTTTAGATAATTATGTTATAGTTAAGGTTATAATAACGAAACTTGTTTTTTGTTCAAATGTTTCATTTTAGAATAAAAACGTTTGCACCTATTGTTCAGTGTTCAATCCAGTTCAGTCAAAAATAAACATTTTATGTTCAGATATTTTTATTGTTTTTTTTTTCTTCCAAGTATCGTTTTGGTATCGAGAATCGTGATACTACAGTTGGTATCGGTATCGAAGTCAAAATTTTGGTATCGTGACAACCCTAGTAAGCACATAGGCACGTAGCCAGGCTAGGCTAGGCTCCGCTGCGTTCTGCATCTAAAATGTCCCGCGCTGGAGCCGTGCAAAGCCGGGACATTTCTATTGAGTACCCTTAAAGCTTAGAGGTAGTTGAGGGAAAGAGGTGGTGAGGATTTGGTTTGGCTTTCAAAGGTCTGACAAACTTCAGACTTGAGCTGTCATGTTTTTATGTATATGAAGGCAGCTTGTATTCTTTATCCTGGTTGAAGCACTTTTGTTTTGATCTGTTAAATTTGATTACAAAAGAATAAGAAGCTCTACCTCTGTTGTAATTTAAAGTTATTTATATTGGTAATAGGTAACCTATATAGGTTATGGGTTTATGTTTGACAGGGATGTCATGTTTTTTATTTTGCTATATGCAAATAAAAGGGAGCATTGATTTATTTTGAGCATTTTTATTTCTAAAGTATTATGTAGTTTTTGTGAGAGGAGGCTTCAAAGACTTAAATTAAATTTACAGACAGTAGTAGGTACAGATTTCCATTGCAGATATTCTTAGCAATTTTTCTGAGGCCTTCAGAATATTTATATCGATATCAAAATTATATTGCATCGACCGAAATTAAAGAAAATATATCAATATATTTTTTGGCCATATTGTCCAGCATTAAATCAGAGTTCTAATATTTATTCTTTATTATTAATTATAATTCACCCCTCCTCAATGTATATTACAATTCCTACATTTAGAGTGTTATAAATGGATATTCATTCTAATGAGAGCCTGCAGCTCCACCCTCTTAGTGTATATTACAATACCTACATTTAGAGTGTTATTAATATATATATATATATATATATATATATATATATATATATATATATATATATATATATATATTCATCCTAATAAGAGCCTGCAGCTCCACCTCCTCAGTGTATATCACAATACCTACATTTACAGTGGTATTAATATATATTCACTCTAATGAGAGACTGTTGCTCCACCTCAGTGTATTTCACAATACCTACATTAGTGTTAGTACATTAATAGTGTGGTAACGCTGTTGGTGTGAGAGGTGTGTGTCACCGTTCAGCAGTATGATCCCGATCACAGTGGGCGGACTGAGAGACCGGGGATGCACAACCAGAAACATGGCCTGAAGGCCATATGTAAACGGAACCCATGCTAAATCCCCAAATGCCAGCATGAACCCAAACCCATCATGCACGATGTCCATGGTGGTCAGCACAGCCTCCTGAAGAACCAGAATAGTTTCACATCACCAAGACATGCACACATTCCATGTTATATCATCATATTCCTTAAGGCTAAAAGAGCAACTGAAGCTGGAGTGAGCTGAGCTGGAGTGTGTGACTGATGTGTGGCTCTCACCTCATTCCACAGAGCATCCATCACATAAAGCAGCTGGAACCCATTGACCAGCAACATAGCCAGAGATGGAGAATCTCTGAGCTCCACCTCCTTCATCATCATTGCCATGTTGAGCACCACCTGAACACCCCACACAAATTACACACACTCAATGATACTTATAACATACAACACACATCATAATTAACACAACTGGAAGTGTGCATTTACTGAAAACGATTTAGAGCAACTGTCCAGCTGAAGCATCCAAACTGCTGCTTTTACTTTCCATACAATCGTAAATGTTCAATAACTGTATACAAATACCTCACCCAGCCTATTAATCCAGGCCGCAGCTCACAGAAGAATTTCAGGTCAAAAGAGCCAATTCGAGGGTTCAGCTCCCGGCCAATGAAGAAATCATACAGAGGGTTCCCTAAAGAACGGAAATAAAAACACAACATCTTATATTTATAATTCCACCCACTTTCCTAAATTATGTAAATTATGTACATTATTAACACACAACTGAGATGTAAATAAAGTCATTCAGAGTAGGTTTGGTGTGGGAAGCACCATTCTATAGTTACTTACTCAAAATTATTCACAGTGGCGAAGACTGAAACCAGAAACTCTAAAAGCTCCCTCAAAGAAATGAAGGGTATAAATTAGGGCTCTCAACATTAAAGCGTTTACACACAATTCATTTGGAATTAGTAACACATTATTTTTTTTTACGCAAATAATTGCTTTATCAAGTATGACCCCAACACCTGCTGTAACCTGTCCTGTCCCTGCCAAACACGCTGATTATTTTTCCTGGAGCAGTTCACTTGTGGTGAAAATGTGATCTGGTTTCGATCTGACACAGCTATCAAATATACATTTTTAATTGCACTAAACTGCTGTTAAGGCACAAGTTAATCTGAAATATTATCCAGATAAACTGCTATGAAAAAACACTGTGTCTCTGCTGCTTCATGCTGTTTACACTCTAGGAGCGTTGTATTTTCTGCGGTGACTGCTTGCAGCCGCACGACTCATTAAAAACACTGTGTTTAAAAATGCTGCAGCACATTTTTAGCATTCTGTGTTAAAGCAGCTTCACACTGCACAGATATACGTGCTGAAACACAGAATTTTCTCGCTATATTTACTTTCTTGCTCCTGCAACAGACAGATCTGACCAATCAGAGGAGACAATGTGCTTGCGTGGTTTATTGCTGCACATTTTGGTGTAAGATATTTTATTCATTTAATTTCCTTTTATTTTTATTACTGGTTTTACTTTTGGCCTTTTACCTTTTTATTTAATTTATTTTGTCCTTTTATTTTTTATCCTTTTTAACTTGTTATTTTTATTATTATGTATTTATTTTAGTTTCATCAATTACCTTTTTTATCATTTTGATGTTATTTTAGCCCTCCCCCTTTATTTTTTTTTATTGTGTTTGTATTTTATTATTCTAATTATTTATCTCTTTGTTTTATTGCTTTATATTTTAGCCTGTCTGCATATACTTTTATTCTGAATTACTTTCATCTCATCTCATCTCATTGTCAACCGCTTAATCCGTGAAGGGTCGCGAGGGGTGGGGGTGGGGGGTATGGGGGGGCTGGAGCCTATCCCAGCAGGCATCGGGCGGAAGGCAGGATACACCCTGGACAGGCCGCCAATCCATCGCAGGGCAGACAGAGACAGACAGACACACAGACACATTCACTCACACACTCACACCTAAGGGGCAATTTCAATCAAGTTCCAATTAGCCTGAAGTCTTTGGACTGTGGGAGGAACCCGGAGGAAACCCACGCAGACACAGGGAGAACGTGCAAACTCCACACAGAAAGACCCGGGTCGCCCCAGCCGGGAATCGAACCCAGGCCGTCTTGCTGTGAGGGGGAAGTGCTACCCACTGCGCCACTTTCTTCTTAATTAAATCTTATATTGGTTGCTTGTTTTTATAATTTCAACTTATTTTTCAGTCGCTTTAATTTTGTAAAGGCTCAGCTGCATTAAAAGTTAGGGGTACCCTTAATGTATTCTAAGTGGAAATAAAGATTGATTCATTATATATATATATATATATATATATATATATATATATATATATATATATATATATATATATATATATATATATATATATATATATATATATATAAAATTGTATATTACATTTCTTACAAATAATTATTTTATTTACATTGAAATATCCACTACAAAAACTTGTTTTAATAAGAACAAGTGCGATTAATCGCAGTTAATCCCAGAATATTGTTGTAATTAATCCATTTTTTTACTGATTGACACCACTAGTATAAATACACTACCAGATGCCTGAGATTTTAGGTCCAAAACATGTTGTTAAAAAATACTTTTCATTAATCTGGTGGAGGAATACATACACGAGGTTTTGTGTCACAAAAAGCTGTCCCTAAAGGAAATGCATTTATTCAGCTTTTACCATCCTCAGCATTCCATAAAAAACTGTGTAGGTTCACAGGTGGTTTTGGATAACAAAATAAATGGCTATATTTGTGATGCAGCCATTAATGACCAATGGTTGGTTCCATTCACCATACACTGTAAAGAAATATGAGTCAGTAACACCAAACCCCATTCTGAATAAATTGATAAGTCTGGAGCTGTTCTTTAATCTGTGTTTCCGTTAATCTGACCTGTGTTTCCTCCAAGTGCGAGAGCATGTGCAGGTGCCCAGAAGGAGCCGATGTACAAGTAGAGGGCAAGTAGGTATGAAACACAGATCGCACACACTGCCAACGGCAAAATCAGATCGAACAGGTAACCCAGTGGCATACCCAAACTCACACACAGACCCAGCAGCATGGCCGTCATACAGAGGGCGTGGAAGCCTAAGCATCAGAAACAAAGATGCTGTGTGAGTGTGTTTCACCCTATAATAAACACAGTTTGGCACTACAAGAATAAATTCATAATTTAGGAAAGCTTCATTGATTCTGTGGTAGAACGTCGCTGAGAGCAATATGCATCACAAACATGGGTGTATCTTTATTTTTAATTTCTTTTTATTTTCAATGGCTTATAAATAACGAAATGTTTATTAGTACAATGCCCAAAGCATACTGCAATATGAATAAATTGTAGTTAAATTACAGTAAAACTAGAAACTAGTGTTTAACATCAGCCAATCATTGAGAAGTTGATTAATTAAAAAAGCAAATAAAACTAAATAAGACCCTGTTTATTTTAAAGTCTCTTAATCTAAAGAAAAAATACATATATACAATTGTATTCAGAATAGACTATTGTCAGAGTACCTGAGTGTAACACCACTGAGTTAAATTCCACAACAGGTGGGACACAAAAACGTGAGGGCACCAGTACAGCAGTAACAACTTTAATAATCAGTTTAACAAAGCGATCAGGGATTGTCTTAACTTCTTAATAGTTATAATAATATTAGTTATTGTTACCATTGATCTGATATTTCAGTCTGGTTCCATCTCTCAATGCCAGTCCTTCTGATACCTGAGAACATATAAAAGGTGAAATGTTAAATATTGGATTGGCACTTTACAACAACAATATGTCAGATGAGCTCACCCTCCCCACAGGAAACTGGTATAGGGCACTCTGTAGGCCGATCCAGCCAGTGATGATAACAGCAGCTAAAGGGTCCCACAAGAAAGCAGGGTGGGGCAGAGGCGGGGGCCATTGCAGCAGAGCACCACTTGGAGTCCGACACACACTCAGCAGATACAGAACCGTCAGAGGGAGGAACACGGGGATACAGGTTGCACCTGCAGTTTAAATCAGTGTAAGAATGTAATTAAAATGTGTAAATAAGAAATATGATTTGTATATCACACAAACAGACACACTGTGTATACTTACCCAAAATACCCCCAAACTCCATCTCTGTGAGTTGAGCTGGTTTGTGTTTGTTCAGCTTCATCCCACTGCAAAATTAGATCTAATTTACAAAAACTTCTTCACATAACTTCTTCACATGGGCAAATACAGATGTTTACATGTAAATACAGATTATACACAGGCTAGGGTGTGCATGCGAAAAAACAGCAAAAAAACACCATATAATTATGATAATATTTTTGGAAACTGCCTATATGTATATATATATATATATATATATATATATATATATATATATATATATATATATATATATATGTGTGTTTTGGTTTTTTTGCTATTTACTGTATTTACTTTTATTTGTTTGCTGTTTATATGCAAAAACAAATTATACTGCAGTATAGATATGTGGTAGATTTTTGTTGCTTTCTTTTTTTGTTTCATTTATATTTTGTTGCACTTTTATTTTACAAAATTTACAGTTATAGATTTTTTTTGTTTCTATAGAATGTATGAAACTGTTATATTTATACTACATAAACCTTTGTTTAATTAGTATATTCTTAAACTGTTCTGTCATATTGTCAAGAACATATTATCACAAAAATACCCTGAAACAGATATTTTTTGGGCCATATGGCCCACCCCTAAATACTGATACCCATAAGTTAAAAAGTGTTAGTGTAATTCAGCGCTATTGTGAAACCCTGGTAGACCAGAATGACTAGCACGATCAGCCTGACCATTTCATTTTGGTCATGCAGGTCGACCAGCATAACAAATCCTGGCTGAAACCAAACTCTGTACACGCTATGCTGGTCAAGAGCTGGTGAGAAGACTGCCTTACAGCATTGGAAGGTTGTGTTCTAGATAAACAGCATTTTAACCCCACCTTCACCAACAATCGCGCTACCAAAAGCTGATCATAAGCTGTGATTTTCAGCAGGGTATGCAATATAGTATATTATTAAACCCAATGCGCAATTCATTCTGAACTGTTATTAATTACAATGTTTCTAAATCTACAAATTAAAAAAGAATCTCACCTGCTTGACACTCAGCACTGCAGTAATTATGGTGTATTATGCTGATTATTACTGGTCCAGAATTATTCTTAACATAATCGTGTCTCTGAAATCCAGTACTGCATTAATATTCCAGTTTATTAGTTCGTCCTGCTCTGCGTGTCTCTGCCAGATTCCGGCGCTGTGCACTTTACCACCACCCACTGCATCATCACAGCCGACCAATCAGCGCTCAGAACAGGCATCATAAGAGCATGGACAGGGAACGAGCCAGCCAATCATTAGGAGTGGGACGCGAAGGAACTTGAATGGATCTGCAGTTTACCATCTAGCCAGCCAATAGGAGCACAGTCTTGGGCACGCGATGGCTTTGTAAACCACCTTTCTGCGATCCTATTGGACTCTGCATTTTACAACTCATCTGCTCGCGCGGATAAAAAAAAAAAACAAATGAATTTACTTGATTCGTAAATGCTACAGTGTTTAATCCAATTTATTCAACTCGGCTATAAATACACATACAGCATGTTACAGAGCAACATTAAACACCTTATTTTCCAGTATTAATGTTGCAATTAATGAAAAGAATAATTGATTATTGAACTGTTTGATTTACTGATTCGGATGAGTCAGGTAGTGCATGATAACAGACACTTGTTTTATAACTTTAAATGATTTCTTTTACTTCTTTTATCTGCAAGCGTGTACTACTTAAAAAAGGTTAATTTTTTGTTAACTTAATACGGCTATATAGCATTTCATTCCCAGATGTACTTTCTTTTTTTTGCATTTGCATGTTTTTTTATCAGTACAAATGTGTATATATCATAGATACATCGAGTATATCCATCTGTTCACTCTGCATACACCCAATTCACTTGTAAGCTTATTGGACTGTTTTAGTTTGAACTTCTTAGTAACAAAGGCACAATTTAGGGGGTCACCCATCAAAACAGAGCTCATGTACACAGATCCTTTTTAAAAGCACAATCTTGACAGCAACAATATAATGACTTTAACTCGTCACCACCAGACAAACATATTTGAAGATAAACACATTGTTTTCTTTTAAACCAAATGTAAAATTTAGCTAAATTAAAACGGCATACAATTCTTTCCTTAGTTACACTTCTACACAAGTGGCAAAATGGCATTTCCCTTGCTTTTCTGTAACTTGAGTGTTAAACACGTTCAGAGTGGGGTTTGGTGTAAAACAGGTACTGTAGAGAAACTTGTCAACTCAGATATGGTGAAAAAAAACAGGCACCACAAATACAGACACGTACAGGTGAAAGATGTATTCATTATTTTTGGGATGCCTATTTTTTGTCTCTCCACCACTCACAGTTTTAAAAGCACAACCCAAAATCTCAAAAATAATGTAAAACAGTGTCAGAGTAATACATTTCTGTGGGGGAGCTTTTAGGACATCAAGACCACTGTGAACAATTATGATTATTAATGTTGTGCTTGCACACCAAATGCACTCTGAATTATATTATTTAAAAAAGCTCTGTTTAATTACGCAGAGAATTTCAAAACATTGGTGGAGTTTATCTTTCAACTGTACGTGTCCTAAGTATGCGCTTGTGTTTAGCCTCGTTCACAGATGACCTCAATGACACTCTGCTCCATCGGGCTGGGGTCAAGACAACGGTGGGCTGCACTGCCCACAATCTCATCCAGTAGGAAGTGCACCAGGTTCTCATCAGAAACAAATCGCCACAGGTACATTTGCAGGTAATGGCAATCCACCTGGATCTGCTGCAGGCCATAGCGTCCAAATGTCCGCAAGCGCACGCACTCTAGAAACGTCTTCAGACTGATCTTGATAATCCCGGTGAGGACGGACACCTGAGGGAGGATGTAGAAAAACAGAGAATTTGCGGATGTGTAAACACTGCATGTCTACACATGGCCCACTTGCAACAGTCTGGACAAAGAGACCAGAACTTTGACATGGTCTGATGTTTTAAGAATGCGCTGTGGTTATAAAGCTTAGCTTTTTTTAAAAGTTTTTAGAAGTTATGCACAATGACAGACAGCATGTTTTCACAAAAAAAAACAAGAAAAGGGTCTAATAGTTGATCAATAACTACTGAAGCATGACTTTAATAATCAAACTGTTCCCTAACCATAAACAAACTCTGTGCATGTGTTACCTTATTAAACTCCACTGGACTGAAGATGTCGATCCTCTCTGAGAAAAGCTTGTGGATGTTGCTAAGAAGGTTTGTGTCCATCGGAGCACTGCACACAAAGTACAATTAGCCAGTCACCCACACCTTCATCCACACATCTGAATACAAAAACCCAATGAATACAACTATTCACCAAACCATCCAATAATAATCTTTTATTTAGAGTCATACTTTGTCCTTGTGTGTTGTACCTTGGTGTGTAACTTGGTGCATAGCGAATCTGCTGTCTGGAGCTGCTGTAGACCGAGAACGTTCTTTTGCTAGAATCACTGCTGTGGGCTTTCCTCACACCCTCTTCATACAGTAACCCAACCTACAACACACACACACACACGTGCAGTGTCTTTTAGGGAACATAAAAATTACTGCTGAAAAGACACATATTTATTGTATTTACGGAGATGTTTTCCATGTACAGCATGGTAACCTACGAGAATAAAGTATGGACTTCTTTAATGATATTACCTGAACATCAATAGAGGTGGTATCCTCCACCACTCTTTTCATTACTGCTCGCACATTCCGAGGCTCAATAGTGTTCACCCAGTCTCTGGTTTCCACACTTTTTCTCAACATCTGAGAGATTATTAATCCTTGCACCTACACACAAACACAAAGACTCATGAAACACACATACACACACTCAACATTTACGTAAGTGTTCAGGTAGCACTACCTTTACGTAGTGGTTAAGCAGTTTTTGTGCTGCCTCTCGAGCCTCTTCACACAGGGCTGTCACTGCAGTCACTGGAGATTGGTGCTTTAAGGACAGAAAAGTGAGGAAAAAACAGGATAAAGACAAAAACATTAAGAACATCACAAACATTAAAAACATTCGTCTGACATATCTGAACAGTCTCATAAAACAAATATAAAAAGTGACTATGTACCATAACGAGGAACTGCTCATCGGTCAGTGTGAGGATGTAGGAGATAGTGGAAGTTTCATAATCCAGGCAGAGTCGAGACAACAGCAGCAGAAGTACTGGAGGTGTGGATCCACCTCTGTCTCCGGCACTTTCACAGAAATTACGAGACGACTGACAGATAAACTTAATAAAACTTACCACCAGTCCTTCTCTCACTCCATGACTGCAGAACTCACCCTAAAGCACACATACACCCACACATGTATACAGTTTTGTTAGAAAAAATAAATAAACATGGGGAAAAAAAATTTTCACCTTTTTGCAAAATAATTTTTTTTGTGACAGAACTGTCATTGAGTATGAAGGTTACCCTGAAATACGGTTTGTTGGAGAAGGTGATGTCCTTTGTAGTGAAGAGATGCACAGAGGCTAATACAGATTTGATTTGGTTCAGGATTGAGTTGGACAGCGAGCTCAGTAGCTCTGGGAGACTGGGTGGAGCTTCTTTACCAGGAGTACAGGCCCCTGTGTGCACTCCGCCTCCTGCCGTGTTTGTCCCACCCACAGAAAGCCGTGGGGCTGCCAGGGCCTGCCTAATATCTGTAAGACTTTCCAGGTAGAAGCTCTGTAAAGCAGACAAGTACTGTTTGATTCTCTCTCTCGCTGCCTGGATGACAATCTCAGTACCTTGGCTTGGCACAGCTGATCCAGGCAGGAGCTTAGACACAGCCTGTAGCCTGCGGTGGAATCGGTCCAGTGCCCTGACCAACAAGGAGTTATCTCCAACACCCTTCTCTTCCTGAATTCTTCGCTCCACCAGGGAGAAATATTTGGATGCTAGAGAGTCTACGAATAGGTGCAGTTTGCTGTTGGCCATCTGAGGGATATTTTTGAATGCCAGATTGCCCTCTTGTGGACGGTTAATAAATAGCTCCTGATAGGAAGCAATGACCAGGCACAGATTACTCACAAACTCGTTACATCCCCGATCAATAAACTCTAAAATATCTGCTCGGGAAGCTGGGGAGATTAAATGAATGGACATCAAGGTTTCTGATGGAGATGAGGGATTCCGGGCAGAGTCTCCAGAGACATTAGTGACTGTTGAATCTTTAAGCTCAGCCTCCAGGCTCCGGAGGTCTTCCTCTAGCCTGGTTTGAGCATGACTTAAGAATTTATCGCAGAGTTCCTCTGCCGGTTCTTCCAGCTGCAGCAGCAGCTCCACACACTCTGACAGCTCTTTAGCACTTGTTCCGCCATCCCTAAAAACACAAAACCCACACACAGCCAACATTAAACACTCATACATGCAAAAGAATAAAACTAGACTAATACCTAGGAATGCAACTGAAGGCCGAAAATGAATAAAAAGAAACATGCAGATATGCTATCCAGCATAACTGAACCAGCCTTCCAAAGCAATTTTTCATTTTTTTTTTATTTTGCTACATTCATTAAAGGACCTGAGCTTTATCACACAATAGAGTCTGCTTATCCTCTTCCCATACATAGCCTCCAAGTGTTCCTTGGAGATTTCTATTTACATAACATCCTGACTAACATGCTCCCAGCAGCACAATCTACATTAACAATAGAATGTAGATATTTGTTTACATATGAAATTGAGCAGGCTTCGATTAAAAAGCTAAAACCTGAATGAACTTTTGTTCTGGAAAAAATTCTGTTGCATCTATGTATTTCAAGGTAAATAAACAATTTACAGGCTGCAGCAGAAACATGGGGCGATTAAAACCAAGCACTACTTTCTATTAGGGCTGGCCCGAATAGCGTTTTTTGAGCTCCGGATATTCGGCACTGATTCGAAGCGAATATTCGAATATTCGTTTTTTTTTAAAAGAGGTAAAAAAAAAAAAAAAAAAAGCAAATCACGGCCCCTTTAATCCACTGAAAAATGTTCAATTTGCTCTGACCGACGAGACATATTCACCCCGGATTTTTGGTGTTTTTATCCCGGATTTTTGTGTTTTCACCTCATATTTTTTCTGTGTTTTTAGCCCAGATTTCTTTGTGTTTTCATCCCGGAATTTCTGCTGCCCTACACCGCGGCTTATCCGCTGCGTAAGCAGGCTAGGAGGCTGCTGCTGCACGGTTTCTCCGCTGCGCAAGCCAGCCCAGTAAATTGCTGTTTGTGTTTTCACACTTAGGTTATTTGCTTAAAAAAACAAACAAAAAAAACGTTTGTTCAGGAAGTATTTTATATTCTTAAACATTGTTGATTATATTAGAGGACGGTCATTGTAAACTGTACTTGGTCTATTTCGGTTAAAGGATCGTGCAGGGCATATTACTGATTTTGTATTTTTGCACTTGGGCTATAAGCTCAATATTAAATATTTCGTTTGTTTAAAAATTATTTTATATTTTTAAACCATGTTAAATTATATTAGAGTAGAGGAAAGTCATTGTTAATGACGTTATTGTACTTGGTCTATTTCGGTTTAAGCATTGTGCAGGGCATAGCCGTATTACTGATTTTGTATTTTTGCACTTGGGCTATAAGCTCAATATTAAATATTTCGTTTGCTTAGAAATTATTTTGTATTTTTAAACCATTTTAAATTATATTAGATAAGAGGAAATTCGTTCAGACATCATTTTTGTAGGCCAGGCTTTTGTAACCGATTTAGCCCCTACTGTTGCCACATTACCCCTTACGTTTTATTATATAAATCAGTTTCGAAGAGCCTGCATTTTTTTTATCATGTCTGCGCGAGACTGATTTTTAAACCCACTCTTCCACGCTCCCGCGTTTCTGTCTCGTTACCGCGCCGCAAAAAAATTGCTTCTTTTAATCCCGCGCCCGCCCGCCACATACACATTTCTGCCGCTCCCGCCCCACGTTCCTAATATAAATTAAATAAACTACATTTAATGCTTCAAATTTACTTATATATTTATTAAAACAGCAGCGCTGAATAGTGTGGTCCCGTTCCTTACCCCAGTCCAAACACCATCGGTGTGTGCGTGTGTGTGTCGGTCCATCCTGCGCGTTGAGAGTTTTCTTTAGGTTTTTTTTTTTTTTACAATTATTACAGTTTTCTTAACTATTTATTAATTTGCTCCCGCATCGTCTGGATTAAACTCCCGCTCCAGCCAATAACAGTTCAGTTCTGTCCCGCGCGCAAGATATTCTGACGGGACCCGAGAGAACAGAAGTGGTTAGAGTGAGGTGGAACTCTGGAAAGGAGAAAAAAAACGAATATCCGAATACCAAAATTAAAAACCGAATACCTACTCAACGAACGAATATCCGAATACCCGAATATTCGGGTCCAGCCCTACTATTTAGTGTGGTAGCATGGGCTTTAGGACACAACCTCAATTTTCTGTGATTGTGGAAATCTTTAAGATGCATCAATGCACAATAACCATTCAACATCCTCATTACAAACACAAATACAAAATAAAAATATAAGTAGTAGTTAGTAGCAGTTGTATAAAGTTACGTACAGTGCCTTGCAAACGTTTTTCGGCCCCCTTGAACTTTTCAACCTTTTGCCACATTTCAGGCTTCAAACATAAATATATGAAATTGTATTGTAACAAGTGTGACACAATCTTGAAGTGGAACAACATTTATTGGATATTTTAAACTTTTTTTAGAAATAAAAAACTGAAAGGTGGGGCGTGCAATATTATTTAGCCCCTTTACTTTTAGTGCATCAAACTCACTCCAGACGTTCGGTGAGGATCTCTGAATGATCCAATGTTGACCTAAATGAGTGATGATGATAAATAGAATCCACCTGTGTGTAATCAAGTCTCTGTATAAATGCACCTGCTCTGTGATAGTCTCAGAGCTCTGTTTAAAGCACAGAGAGAATCATGAAGACCAAAAAACAGTAGGCAGGTCCGAGATACTGTTGTGGAAAAGTTTAAAGCCGGATTTTGATTAAAAAAAGATTTTCCAAGTGTTAAACATCTCAATAAGCACTGTGCAAGCGATCATATTGAAATTGAAGGAGTATCAGACCACTGCAAATCTACCAAGACCCAGCCGTCCCTCTAAACTTTCAGCTCAAACAAGGAGAAGAGCAGAGATGCAGCCACGAGGCCCATGATCACTCTGGATGAACTGCAGAGATCTACAGCTAAGGAGGAAGAATCTGTTGACAGGACAACAATAAGTTGTGCACTCCACAAATATGGCCTTTGTGAAGCAGTGGCAATAAGGAAGCCACTGCTGAAAGAAAGACATAAGAAGTGCTGTTTGTACAGCAAACATGTGGTAGAAGGTGCTGTGATCAAACAATTCAAAGTTGAACTTTTTGGCCTAAATACAAAGTGTGGCTGAAAAGTAACACTGCTCACCCTGAACACACCATCCCCAAAGTGAAACATGGTGGTGGCAGCATCCTGGATTGGTCCTGCTTTCCTTCAGCAGGGACAGGGAAGATGGTTAAAATTGATGGATGGAGCTAAATACAGGAGCATTCTAAAAGAAAACCTGCTGGAGTCTGCAAACGTCTGGAGTCTGGGTCAGAGATTTATCTTCGAACAAGACAATGATCCAAAACATAAAGCAAAATTGACAATCTACAGCTGTAATCGCAGCAAAAGATGGCACTATAAAGTATTAATGCAAGAGGGCTGAATAATATTGCACGCCCCACTTTTCTGTTTTTATTTCTGAAAAAAGTTTCAAATATTCAGTAAGTTGGATAAATAAGTCTTAGAATGCTGATGTTAATAATGTGATGAATGAGACAATTCAGTCTGAACTTTTCGGACTCTCTATTTTTTCAGTGGCGGTGTAGAAAACTGTACACACCACAATCTGGTTTTATCTCTGTAATTTTTCTTTAATTTCTCTTTTAAGCGCTATAATGCTTTATCTGCTTTCTTATGGGTATTTTTATACATTCTGAACATGCAGTTGTGTGTAAATACGGTGGTACAGAATGCAGTAAAATATAGTCTCTTCTGGTACTGATTTTGAAAAAGCTGTAAGATGTTAAGTTATGATTGTTCTCTAAAAATAAGCCATTAGATATCGAGTTATTAAAAGGCAGGTAAATAACAGGTCAATATAAAAATGTAAACTGACATAACAGAGATAATGTTCAATCTCCATCACAGTTACACAGTATTTGTTGCCCCATCAAACCTGAATTTCTGCCGTAGTTGGTGTGCAAGTCGCTCCATGATGGCGTGGCAGTCATCCTGGATGCCCCTGAAAGAGGGCATGTGGCTGTACTGTTGAAGCACACAGCGTGCCCGCCGGTGAGAGCTCACCGCCTGAGCATACGCCTGCAGCTCCAAACACTTATTCAGCCTCGCCGGCAGTTCAAACAGAAACTGCAGCTTCCGCAGGAGAGTGTGAACACCTGCGCTGAGACAGAGGGAAAATGGGAGACGAGAGAAGACAAATAAGAATAAGAACAACAGTTCATCTAGAGAAACAGGTGTCAATATCTGATGGACAGGTGGGTCTATGAAGGAATGTCTTCCGTGCCTGACAGTTTTGTGATCTGGGTGTGCTGGTCCTGCAGCGTTCCACTGATCCTCGCACTGAACTCAGTTATGGCAGACATATTGGTAGACAGGCAGTCCATCTCATCCTCCATTTTTTTAAAGTCATTCTTCATCTTCCTGATTGTGTCTGAGGACAGTAAATATTGTTATAATATTGTTTACATTTAAAATAGAGCAGTAGACAAGCTTTCAGACTGAAACTTAATGTCAGGTAAATAAAACTATGCTCAATTTACTAACCTGTTGCAGAAATGAATTTATTGTAGTTTTCATAAACAAGTGTCTGCATGTCGCTGTCGAGGGATCTTATCTGTTTTACCATACAGCTCTCCTGATCCATCAGCTCTGCCAGAGAACACTCTTTCCTCAGCTAGACAACATGCACACTTATTCATTATTTGTTAAAAAGCCAACAAAATTATTACACATAGATAAATAAAATGTATTTTTTAGACTATAATTGCTGCGGTGATTATGTTTTTTGCTGGTAATAGTGAGGTAAAAACGTATGTTTAAGTAACTACTGGAGTAAATATGTGAATTTAATAAAATTCCTACAGTAAAATTGTAATTACTGAAATGGTATACCGGTACTTATTTCAAATACGGGGGTTAATTTGTGAATGGACTGTAGTAGCTGCTGTAAATATGACTGATTATTATATATGGAAGTCGGTGTGTTAGCTGTACCTTATTGAGGTAAATCTCTGGGTCAAAGTGAGCCCCATTGATGTCGCAGGGCTCCGGCTCCTGCTGCTGCGGCGGCGGCTCCGGGCCTGAACTGTAGTACAGTCGGAGGAGCCGCCGCTTCCGGCCCGGAGAGGAGCTGCCCGAGTCGACCTCCATCCCACGATAAACACACACTAATAAACCCAAAACCGGAGCAAAAATAACGCAATGAACTCTCCAGTTTTCGGAACACCTACCGCAGTAATGCGGGGTTACCGGATTCCCAGCAGAACGTCACAGAATCTAGCAGCGGGGAAATGGCGATCCTTAACTGTCAAAATAAAAGTCCACAAGAAAAAAAAACTTAGTACAAAATACAAATTAGTTTTGTATTACAAAGTTGTGAGAGAAGAATCTTAGATAGAGAGGAGAATCTCTAATAGAGAGAAGAATCTTAAATAAAGAAAATAATCTCTAATAGAGAGCATATTCTCTAATAGAGAGAAGAATTTTAGATAGAGAGGATATCTCTAATAGAGAGAACATTCTTAAAGAGGAGAATCTCTAATAAAAAGGAAAATACTCACTTTTCACCATATTTCCCTAAAACAACATGCAGTGTTATGTTTTAATGTTATGTAAAAATATTATGTTTTATATGTTGGTCTTTAAAAACATTAACATAAAAAAAAGTTTGTATTTGTTTTTGTTTTTTGTGAAAAACGAATGAATTATCCGAATCGAACCAACCTGTTAGAGGTAAGAAACACCATTTCACTAAATATTGATAGAATAATTAGTAATGGAGTTAGTAATTAAATATTTACACGGCTTGTTTTTTTTTGTTTCATGAATAAACATAAATAAATAAATACTGAAATCTGAACATGCGATTGAATTATGAACTGCAAACTATGGAAAACTGCAAATCATGCAAAAGAAAAATTAATCAAATTTAGTACCTAAACAGCACTATCATGCAAAACTAAGAAAAAACAGCAGAAGCAGTTTGGTCTGTGGGAGGGAGGAACCCGGAGTACCCGGAGGAAACCCACATGCACATGCAGCCCTCACACATGACGGCCCACATAACTTCAGCAAAAAATGGGACAGCTGATTCCTTTCAGATATTATTTTGACTGCTAATAAACTGAGCCAATCACAACACTCGCTTTCAGCTCTAATACTGAATGTCCAGTCATACACAGCTGCTGCAAACAGTCAGCAAATATACGGTCACCCTTAATTTGTATTAATTGGATATTTAAACTCCTGCTCATTGCAAAAAAAAAAAAACACTGGATTTCTAAAATGTTATTACATATTTGCCAATTAGATAAAAGTGGGTGCCTTGTGTGTTATTTAATGTTATATTTATCTTTTTTTTCATAATAAGTAAATATATTTTTCTATAATCACGTTTTATAACGTTATATGATTTCTACATATACACAATTCAAATATATATCAGTAAATAAATAATTATTTCATGAAATAAGTGTGCTCTGTGGGCGTGTCCACAGCTATGTCACTCCAAATTCCTTAAAAGACTTCCTGGTTAGGATACTCTGGTGTACCCTCAGCTACAGGGGTGTAGCAGCAAATTCTGGGCCCTGCACACTCTCAATGTCAGAGGGCATTGACAATAGCTTTTAAGCACAGTACTGCACTGCACTGCCAGAAAAATATAATTACCAGAAGAAGAAAAAAACGCTTTATTGGTTAATATATTACTTGTGTGCACTTGAGCCTACAGTGACATTGTAGGCTATTTTAAGGTTAATATATTCTGCAAATTAAATTTATATTTACAGCCACGTGAGCATAGAAACATAAGCAAACATAAGACTGACTTATACATGTGAAAAGTGTCCGACATTGTGCCAAAATACAACATGAACGTTCACACATTACTCTTTTTTTGTGTTCTTGCGCCCTCTAGTGTCGCTAATGTGGTATATATAATAACATTCATGAGTTAAAAGAGGTAAATAATCTAAAAATACACGGTGTGGGTAAAAATGGTTAAAAAGAGTTAAATATACAAAGACAGTGTGGGTTAAAAAAGATTAAATTAGGTTAATTATGTTAATGTTGTTTCCTTGTTTAGTTTATTCATGTTAACTTTAGTAAAAAGGCTAAAAAGTCATGCATTGCACAGGAAGAATAGAAGACTCAAATGAGTTTATACAGCAGAGATTAATTTAGATAAAAGTTATTTGAGTGAAAAATGGTGATTTTATTCTTATCAGAGTCCTAAAAGGATTTAGCTACTATGAAAAAGATGGTTTGTGTATAAGTGGACAATAGGGGGAGCTCTTGTCAGTCCTTTCAGTGGGGAAGTTATTTCTAAGAGGAACTTAAGGGGGCGCTCTGATGTGTTTTCTCATTCTCTGCAATACAGCACAAGAGAAAACATCACAGTCTAGTCTCTCTTTATTCCTTCCCATTGTCAGGTAAATATGTATAAAAAAAGGTAGATTCACCCATGAACATAAAAGTGCTCTGTTTAGAGAACATGTTGTTTTGTTTTTCTGAAAGTTTTGAGTGAGATAAATATGCTAAAAACACTACTGTGTGTAGCAGACTGAGCATGTGGTTAGCAGTAGCTTATTGTTCTTAGGCCTGCTTAATTGTTTATACAATAGCATGGGGTGCATGTTTAAGCAGGGATTTATGAGAACAAATATTGCTACAGGGATTGAATATTGGCCTGTTCCAGTAATTATATGCATAAATATGTTTTTTATTTTATCTATATTCTATCTCTCTGTAAACAATGTTCAACAATGTTGTATACTGTGCAAGGAAGTTTAGTTAATGTTTCTCTGTAGTATAAAGCAATTGTTAATGCTGAAAGATACCTACTGAAAGACAATTTTGCTTTTGAGTTGTTTTGTACTTTATGAAAAAGATTCTCTACAATACAGCACAAGAGGAAACATCACAATCTAGTCTCTCTTTATTCCTTCCCATTGTCAGGGGTACAACACTAAGAGAACATAACAGTATTTACAAGTCATGTAACCTGAGGACATATTTTTTTTCATACATTTTAACACCCCCACTGTACTCAGGTTGGTAACAACAAAACAAAAATTCAACGAATGTGTACCCTTGGCTTACACATATTAAACACCAAAAGGAAAACCTGCAAAATTTCTCAGTTTAAACTTGCTTACAGGTTTCGTCATCACATCAGCGACCATTTTATCAGTAACACAATACATTAAATTTTACTTCACCCTCATTCACAGTAGACCTAATAAAGAGATACTTAATGTCTGTGTTTTCAACGCTTTCTGTTTACAGGGTTTCTGGCAAGAGCAATTGTTCCCTGATTGTCTTCATGTATTACCGTTTGAGTGTATTTTTAACTATCCATATTCCCCAGTAATTTTTCTAGGTAAAGACACTCTTGAACAGTAGAAGCAAGTGCCATATACTGTGCTTCGCATATGGAAAGTGCAACAGAAGGTACTGCGGCGATCACTAGTATCAGCCGCCCAGTCTGCATCACTGTAGGCTTGTATACCAAGATTCTCAGTGTTGTTTCTCCTAAAGGTTAAACCTTTGTCTGCTGTACCTTTAACGTATCACAGGACATGCTTCACAGTTACCCATTGCTTCTCTGTAGGCTCAGCTAGGTATTGTGACGGCCTTCTCACCACAAAACTCAGATCAGCCCTAGTGCAGGTTGTTAGGTATATCAGACTGCCCACGGCCTCTCTCTACATCCTGATGTCTGTCATTTAACTGCATCACCACTGTATTCGAGCTTTTACTCACAATGGGTTTCTCTCACCCTACACTCTGACATGTTGAAACGCTGTAGAATTTTGTTGATGTACTTCTCTTGTGACATCAATATCAAGAAAATGTTTGAGTTTACCCAAATCCTTCATCTTGAATTGCTCTGCAAGCATCCCTTTCACATTTTTCAGTTTCTCTTCATCGCTTGCAGCGATAATTAAGTCATCAACCCATACAATTATCATCACTTTCCCTTCTTTTGACTCTTGGGAATATACACAGTGGTCAGATTGGTTATGTGTGAATCCACATTCCAATTAAAGCACCTGGCAAAAATGAAGGGGATTATGTAAACAGCAAATACTTCCACAGCATTAATATACAAGTATTGTATAAGGACTAATACTTAATACATTACAAAAACATATTTTCTCCACTATTAAGATTATATGTGATGCTACCAACATTACTAATGCTGAAGCCAAATAGCCATGCTCTGTACATGATGCAAAGATTTTTCGAGAGTCTGCACTATACCGTAAATTTGATCAGGCCTATGTTTTTGATTTATTTATTTCCTAAAGAAAAAAAAAAGCCAACAAGTGAATTTTCTTGTCCTTATTCTTGGTAAAAACAGATATATACACTCACAGCAACTACTCTCACATTTCCAGTCTTGTCTGTTTTATTTGCCATTTTATGTGTTCCTTTTGTAGATCACACTTCTCAATTTGTTTTTTTAGGTGAACCTAGTATAAATCTTTAACAGCCATCTTGAACGAAAGAGACAAAAATACCATGTTATGCTCAAATAAATAGCTTTGTGTTCAGAATAGTTTTGATATTTGTTGACATAAGCATTCTCACTGTTCCAAGCTGAGCTTTGGAGGTGGATAGTTTACAGCCCAACAATTTACAGATAAGCTTCCAGACTTATCAACTCTAATATATTCTCCTATAGACCCAGTAGAACTAGACAAACTAACCAAAGGTTTAGAAAATACCTTTCGCTCTACCTTAGATGTTGTAGCACCCCTTAAACACAAAATAGAGAGACAGAAAAAGCTCGCACCGTGGTACAATGATCAAACTCGTACCTTAAAGCAGTTAGTACGAAATTTAGAGCGTAAATATTGTTCAACTAAACTGGAAGTGTTTCACTCTGCGTGGAAAGACAGTCTTGTTAAATATAGAAAAGAACTTTATAAAGCCCACTCAGCATATCTGGCCTCACAGATCGAGATAAATAAAAATAATCCTAGAGTTCTCTTTAGTGTTATTTCCAAATTAACTAAAAGCCAGGCAGGTACTGAACCTCAGATTCCAGCCATTCACACCAGCAACGATTTTATGGACTTCTTCAATAGTAAAATTTAAAACATTCGGGATAAAATTAAACAGATAAATATTACATCCTCTCTGTCATCTGGTCTGGCTGATCTAGAACAAAACCCTGTCACCGAAGTTAGGTTGCAAGTCTTTAACCCACTTCCACAGCTAGAACTAGAGAAAATTATCTCCTCTTCAAACAGCACAACCTGCACACTTGATGCTGTTCCCACAAAATTACTAAAACAGGTACTACCAGATATAATTAAACCTCTGTTAATGATAGTAAACTCATCGCTCACCCTGGGCCATGTACCCAAAGCCTTTAAAACAGCTGTAATTAAACCTCTGATCAAGAAACCTACTTTACTGTCTAACTATAGACCTATTTCAAACTTACCCTTTATTTCTAAGATTTTAGAAAAAGCTGTAGCCCAACAACTTTGCTCTTACCTGCAAAGAAACCAAATCTATGAAAAATATCAATCTGGATTTATGCCTTATCATAGCACTGAGACAGCTTTAGTTAGAATAACAAACGATCTACTTATAGCCGCCGACCAAGGCTGTGTTTCCCTACTCGTACTTCTCGATCTGAGCGCAGCCTTTGATACAATAGATCATACTATCCTTTTAGAAAGACTAGAGAACATGGTTGGTGTAACTGGAACTGCCTTAGCATGGTTTAAATCGTACTTAACCGATCGCTATCAGTTTGTGAGGATAAATGATATGTCTTCCAGTTATACCAAGGTAAGATATGGAATTCCACAAGGCTCTATATTAGGACCGTTATTATTTACATTATATATGCTCCCACTGGGCAAAGTTATTAGAAAACATGATGTGAATTTTCATTGTTATGCGGATGACACGCAGCTCTTCATATCAGCCAAACCTGATGACAGAGTGAGATTAAAGAAAATCGAGGATTGTGTAGAAGATGTAAAATCATGGATGTCGCACAACTTCCTCCTATTAAATAGTGATAAAACAGAAGTTCTCCTATTAGGCCCCAAAGCTGCTAGAAATAAATTATCAGACTTAATGCTAAATCTGGCCGACTTCTCAGCCACCCCTGGTTCAGCAGCTAAAAACCTTGGAGTTATTATAGATTCAGATCTAGCATTCGATAAACACATATCTAATGTTACTAGAACAGCTTTTCTACACCTCCGTAATATTGCCAAGCTAAGAAATGCCCTATCACTGCATGACGCAGAAAAATTAGTACATGCCTTTATTACCTCAAGGCTAGATTATTGTAATGCGCTACTGTCTGGATGTTCCGGCAGTAACTTAAATAAACTTCAGCTAGTTCAAAATGCTGCAGCCAGGGTCCTTACTAAAAACGAGAAAATTTGACCATATTAGTCCAGTCCTGTCAGCACTGCACTGGCTGCCAGTCAAATTCCACATAGACTATAAAATTCTCCTGTTAACGTATAAAGCCCTACACGGGCTCGCTCCTGAGTATTTACAAGACCTCATCTCCTGTTATGAACCACCGCGATTACTTAGATCTCAGGGTGCTGGTTTATTAGTAGTTCCTAAAATTCAGAGGAGCTCTGCAGGAGGAAGAGCTTTCTCTTATAAAGCGCCTCAACTCTGGAATAATCTCCCCGAATATGTTCGGGACTCAGACACAGTCTCAATCTTTAAGTCTAGACTGAAAACTTACTTGTTTAGTTTAGCTTTTGGTAATTAATGTTTTTCCCTTTAGAGAAGGCTGCAGATTCAGGGGTTCATGGACAGAGGAAATTGTGGTAAACTGAGATGCTGGTGCTGTTGTTCTCCCACTGCACACGGTCACTCAGGTTTGTGGACGGTGGAGTGGGTGGATGCCAGTGTTTCAGGGAGCCTCCATGTCTATGTTACCTTCTGGCTCTCTGCCTTTAGTTAGGCTGTTTTATTTAGATCTGCCGGAGTCATTTGCCACACTCTGATAATGTTTTATATTCTCCGTTTTACATAAATCCAGTCAAAACTAATTCCATCTCTCTGCCTTCCTCCGAGTTACTGACTGCCCACCTGTCTGACCCGATACCGAGGGATGTTCGACCCTCAGGCTCTCATGTCCTCTGTCTGGCCAGACTGGAAGTTTCTGAAGTCAGCTCTTCTCCATCCACCACCACAGATCAGCTGCTCATCATCCATCTTACTCTATAAGCCATTAGTGGAGCTGCTATACACCTGAATATATAAAACCTATGTGGATGTATGAAAGACTTTTTAAAATTAATTTAAAAGCCATTTGACCAGTGGTAGGATGGTCCCCCCTTTAATGTGAGTCTTGGTCCTCCCAAGGTTTCTTCCTCCTCCTGCAGCTCTGAGGGAGTTTTTTTCCTTGCCTCCGCGCTCACTGAGGGTTCTGTATTATGTATATTCTATGTTTAATGTTTTGCCTGATTCTTTGTCCTGTAATCATGTTTCTGTAAAGCTGCTTTGTGCCAACACCAGTTGTAAAAAGCGCTATACAAATAAATTTGATTTGATTTGATTTGATAGTTCCTCATCAGATTCCTGATAATCAGTCACATTCCGTTATAGGACCTCCATAGGCCTCCCAGGATCATCCCATTCTGAGGCAGAAGAGACTGTTTCATCATCATCCTGAATTTAGATTGTTTTGTTAAATACTGATATTTATTCACATCAAGTAAGATTTGGGAACATTAAGATAACTTACCACTGCAGAAGGCTCATTTAGTTGCATCATTTTAGTAGCATTAAACATGTTAAGAATATCAATGCAGTTCACAGTTTATGAACTATAAACTAATAAATGTAATGAACATGCCTTTAACATAATGAGGTGTGTCCTGGGGGGTTGATGGCTCAGATGAGCTCCCTCCAGTGATTCCATGAGTGATGGGCCTCCTACTGTTCTGTGAAAGTGCCAGTTCCTCTGCCCAGGTAAAAGGTGGCGGTGGTGCCCCCCCTCCTGTTTTTCTTACCTCAGCCTTTTTCCTATTAGCAACAAAACCATAATCAACTGTAGGGCAAACTAAGCTTGATAAAAGTAAAAACATTAGGTAGTTGTGTACAAGTCATACCACTTTGGACTATGTTTTTATATTTCATCTTCACTTGCTGCCATGTGCGTTTAATCCCACTTGGACTACACCTAGGTTAATTAAAAAAAAGAAAAGGGTACAAATCAAGACAAATAAAAATGTTTAAATAATAATAACAACTTAACAATTAAAGTAAATAACAATTAAAATATTTTCCATGTCTTTTCACTAAGTGTATTGTTGTGAGTTTTTAATTTTTAGTTTAACTCACGCATTGGCTCTGTTAGCTATTTTTGCCCAAGCTGACTCATTTGCTTTGCTGCTGCTGCTGAATTGCTTTTATGTCTGAATATGATTTTATACTCTGCATACGCAGACATTAATATTTCCTGTTCAATAGGGGGGAAATATGATGCCTTGTGCTTTCCCTCATTAATTTTCATGGTCAATCCCTGTTTCAGCGCTCCATTGAGAATGCCTGTTTGTAGGTAGCCGTGAGCGCGCTTCAGCTGGGTTTAACCTAATCAGAGTTGAGTAACCTAACTCTGATCAGCTGCTGTGGAACTGAAAACTCTGAGTATGACGCGGTGAGGTAAGTCAACTCGGAGTTCAGGGTTAGGTTTGGAGTTTGTTGAACCCGCTTTCTGGAATACCCCCCTGCACTCTTCTTGACCCCCTGTGTGCAACTAGTCCTGACTCTTTGTGTTTGTTTTTCCGCAGCTGTTTTGTGTACAAACTTCACCAGCCTGTGTTTTTGCACTTTGTTCGTATCTGGGAGATCCACCAAATATGATGGGCTGTTAGGCTAGTAAAATGTATTATTACACAATGTTTGTATGAAATTTAATCAACTCTGCTACAAAAGAAGTTATATGTTAATCTAAAAAAACAACAGAACTCAATGTAAACATTAATATATTTATTGTCAGATATGTTATTTACATATTGATAAGCAATTCAATAAAACATTACTTCCTGACAGGAACACTAGACGTTTAGAAAAAAATATGAAAAATGTATGCAATGCGATGAATATTATAGTATATAGTATAGTTAATATAGCAGTCACTAATATTTGGTAGTGCACATTATTCAAGGTCACAAAGTTCTTCATGTAGATAAAAGCAAAGGAGATAAACACAATAATGACTGACATTTTAATCATTTTAAAATGATTAAAAGAAATTTAAAAGCAAACAAATACAAAAAAAATACTTTTATACCCATAAATATCTCAATATCCTGCACAATTGTTTGGTACAGTCTATTTTGTGTCACCATATGCTATTGAACAAAGTGTTAAACATAACACAATTGGATTGGGTTATCTCTTTCAATCAGCAGTCAAAACTATAAATACTCAGTACAGGTCACCGTGTCTCAAAGTATTTTCCATTGAATTTTTATCCATAAATCACTTCACACATTTGGATCATATTTGGAAATTTTGAAGGCAGGCATCTTATTTAAAGCACAGTACAGTATAAACATTGCCCCAAACAACAACAAAAAAGAATAAGAAAAAAATATTCCATTTTAAAAGGTTTAAATTAAAGTATAAACTGGTAAACTGTGGAAAACAGATGCAGGTGTCCAAAAAGCTCATACACAACACACATGAGTGATCTACAGGTAAAAGGCTCAGTGCGAAAACTAAAGGCACTTTATATTGGTCATAGTGTGTTTTGTTTAGAAGCAGGTTAATTGGTAAAGTGAGCAGCACTTTTTTGTGTGTGTGGTGCAGCAGGGCTGAACCTGTATTGTTAGTCAGTACAGTACAAATATATAAGTGTACATGTTGAGTGAGTGTACAGGGTTTTAACTGATATTTAATTTATATAAATGTGTATATCCCACAGGTACTCAATTAAACATTAGATAATGTAAGGTCTGTTTTCTAGACTGATTTTAGGACTAAACCTAGACTACAAATGGTATATAACAGTAAATCACTAATGGCACAGCAGATTAGCCCACTACTAGACTTAAATTCATGTGTGAAGAAGTCATGAAGCACAAAGTTAGCTTCAACCTTGTTCTATCCCCAATGTTAATTTCTGTAAACATTCAGTGTAAAAAATTCTAGGGACGCAGTGATAATGCTGTACAGTGTCAGTTGTTAAAATAAAGATGGAAAATGCAATCCTGTTGGACATTCAAAGGCAGCTCCCCAGACAGGGATTCAGCCTAGTGTTGGACTACACAACACAGCATTTTGAATGGAGACTTCCAATTGAAAGAAAAATATGGTCTACGACTAAGCTTAATCCCTGGCTGGGAAACTGGCCCTATGTATGGATCATCATAAAAATGAAAGCGCTCTATATTTTATATAGACTGGCTCTGCTCTGAATCGGGAAAATTTCAGAGGCTATAAACTAAATGTACAACAGTGATTTTGATCAGACAAGAAAATCTGGGTGGAAAACCACTGTTGTTAAATCAAAACAAAGAAAAAAGAAATCACAATTGCCACATATTATTGTTACATATTAATCAAAACTGTCAGCCAATAAGCACTATGCAAAAGTCCCCTTTAAATGTTGTTTCTTTTTGGCGGCAGTAAGACTTTGCTCAGTGAAACAAAAATATTGAATAAATACAACACTTTACTAGAATACATAAATCCTATAAACACAACCAAAATAATGATGCTTTCAAGAACCATTTGATTTTGTTTTTGCCTGGTTAAAGGATTTATATGGTTTGATGTGGCACCAAACACATTTCTAGTGTATATATATATATATACAGTTGTGGTCAAAAGTTTACATACACTTGTAAAAAAACATAATGTTATGGCTGTCTTGAGTTTTCAATAAGTTCTACAACTCTTATTTTTCTGTGATAGAGTGATCGGAACACATACATGTTTGTCACAAAAAACAGTCATAAAATTTGGTTCTTTCATAAATTTATTATGGGTCTGCTGAAAATGTCACCAAATCTGCTGGGTCAAAAATATACATACAGCAACAAAATTTGTCAATTTTGGTGATGTAGCGAGTTGTGTCAATCAAATTAGCTTCATGTCATGGCCTCTTCACTTCTTGTAAGTGATTCTGATTGACTACAGCTGTTGACTTCTCATGAGCCCATTTAAATAGGGCTCATTTGACCCAGTGATTAGACTCAGCTACAAAAGCTACAATGGGAAAGTCAAAGGAACTCAGTGTGGATCTGAAAAAGCGAATTATTGACTTGAACAAGTCAGGGAAGTCACTTGGAGCCATTTCAAAGCAGCTACAGGTCCCAAGAGCAACTGTGCAGACAATTATACGCAAGTATAAAGTGCATGGAACAGTTGTGTCACTGCCACGATCAGGAAGAAAACGCAAGCTATCACATGCTGCCGAGAGGAGATTGGTCAGGATGGTCAAGAGTCAACCAAGAATCACCAAGAAGCAGGTCTGCAAGGATTTGGAAGCTGATGGAACACAGGTGTCAGTCTCCACAGTCAAGCGTGTTTTACATCGCCATGGACTGAGAGGCTGCCGTGCAAGAAAGAAGCCCTTGCTCCAGAAAAGGCACCTTAAGACTCGGCTGAAGTTTGCTGCTGATCACATGGACAAAGATAAAACCTTCTGGAGGAAAGTTCTCTGGTCAGACGAAACAAAAATTGAGCTGTTTGGCCACAACACCCAGCAATATGTTTGGAGGAGAAAAGGTGAGGCCTTTAATCCCAGGAACACCATGCCTACTGTCAAGCATGGTGGTGGTAGTATTATGCTCTGGGGATGTTTTGCTGCCAGTGGAACTGGTTCTTTGCAGAAAGTAAATGGGATAATGAAGAAGGAGGATTACCTCCAAATTCTGCAGGAAAACTTAAAACCATCAGCCCGAAGGTTGGGTCTTGGGCGCAGTTGGGTGTTCCAACAAGACAATGACCCAAAACACACATCAAAAGTGGTAAAGGAATGGCTAAACCAGGCTAGAATTAAGGTTTTAGAATGGCCTTCCCAAAGTCCTGACTTAAACCCCATTGAGAACATGTGGACAGTGCTAAAGAAACGGGTTCATGCAAGAAAACCATCACATTTAGCTGAACTGCACCAATTCTGTCAAGAAGAGTGGTCAAACATTCGACCTGAAGCTTGCCAGGAGCTTGTGGATGGCTACCAAAAGCGCCTAGTTGCCGTGAAAATGGCCAAGGGACATGTAACCAAATACTAATGTTGCTGTATGTATATTTTTGACCCAGCAGATTTGGTGACATTTTCAGCAGACCCATAATAAATTTATGAAAGAACCAAATTTTATGACTGTTTTTTGTGACAAACATGTATGTGTTCCGATCACTCTATCACAGAAAAATAAGAGTTGTAGAACTTATTGAAAACTCAAGACAGCCATAACATTATGTTTTTTTACAAGTGTATGTAAACTTTTGACCACAACTGTATATATATATATATATATATATATATATATATATATATATATATATATATATATATATATATATTAAAAAAAATATCTGAACATGTATGCATTAAAAAAAGTACTTCTTATTCTATGTAATGTTAAATATATTTTAATGAAAACTATATTTTTCCCCTAAAAACAAGGATAATTATTATGAGAATAATAAAAGTGTTTAGGTGTGTTAAACTTTTGCAAAGTGCCATACAGAATGGTCTGGCTTTATCTGAAACAGACCTGAACTTAGATACATTTTTGCTCTTCCTATAAAAAAAAGTTTCATTCCATTCTTAGAAATCAGAAGTTATGTTACAACAGTGATGATGCACCGTTTTGCACCCCACCTTCACATGTCCCAGATGAAGTGTATGAAGCCCTGGAGTACATAGAGCAGCAGCAGGACAAGGTAGAGGCACTGGTTAGTTAGTGCAGCATCACAGTGTGCACTCTTAACGTTTGGAAAGTTTGGTTTGTGGGTTGGAAAGTTGGTTTTGCATAGCTGAGATTTTGCCTCCTATCTTTCACCTGATTCAGTCCTACATCGCCTCTCTAACATTTCTGAGGTAAAATCACACAACAAAGAGAGATATAACTTAAGCTTGCAACATCATCAACATTAGAAGTTCACTGTTCTCCATACACAGTAGTTCAACATTATGATCTTGGTCCGTTTCTGTCCTCTCAGCTTCCGAGTCAGAGTGGTTAGGAGTAGTTTTGGTCTCTGGGCTAGGGTGGTGTTGGATTTCAGCCCTGCTCCAAACTGTCTGTCACCTGAACAGTAGAGTAAGTGGGTGGAGCCTGTCGGGTGAAAAAAGAAGTGGCTCTCTTTGGCTTCAAGCGCTTAATCTCTTTACCTGAAGAAGTAAGCAGAAGAAAATTAGCTTTCTGTACTGAGCAGGACTTGAACAGATCCAAACCATGGTCCCGCTCACTCTGCTCCCTTTAGCTCTGAAATCTTCCTTCAGTTCTGTCTGTAGTATGTTACTTTCTACAGTGAAACAGTGACTTGATTAAAGAAACAATTAAACGAAGGGTAGTTTCTGAAATCTTTGTTTGTAGTGAAAACAGCGATCAAATATACTAATTTTATTTGAGTTAAATGGCTGTTCTGGGGCAGTTTCATCTGATATATTAACCAGATAATTACCAAAGCTATGAACAAATGCAGTATCTGCTGTTGCTCTATGCTCGTGGCCGATTACTAAACGGACATCCCGTTGAAACACAGTTTGAAAGCTCAGCAGTACATTTTCTGCATTCTGTGTAAAGCAGCTTCACACTGCACAAACAAGTGTTCACTTTTTCACACCACTTCATGATTTCTCTTTTTTTGCATGTTTGTCAATCTTAAATGTTTCAGATCATTAAACAAATTTAAGTATTAGACAACACAAGTAAACACAAAATGCAGTTTTTGAATTAAGGTTTTTATAATTAAGGACAAAAAAAACATCAAGCTTTTGCAGTAACTTGCAATGAGCCTTTCACAGCTCTGTGGAGGATTTTTGGTCCACTAATCATTGCGGAATTGCCTTTTTAAAGTTGACCACAGTATAGAATGCAGGTCAGGACTTTACCAGCTCACCCCAAAGTCTTCACTTTGTTTTCTTCAGCCATTCAGGAGAGGTCTTGATGGTGTGTTTTGAGTCATTGTCCAGAGCCCAATTTTGTTTCAACTTGAGGTCACAAACAAATGACCAGACATTCCCTTTTAAGGACTTTTTCGGTAAACAGCAAAATTGATCCTTTTATCAGAGCAAAGTTTTCCAGGTCCTGAAGCAGCGAAACAATCCCAGACCATTTTATTACGACCACCATATTTTACTGAAGGTATGATGTTCTTTTTATGAAATGCGGTTCTTTGGCTGTTGTTGTGGGGTCTTGTGTGACCTCTTGGATGAGTCTTTGCTGTGCTCTTGGTGTAATTTTACGCAGCCAGTCACTCCTGCGAAGGTCCTCCACTTCCACGTTTCCGCAATTAGTGGATAATGGCTCTCTCTGTGGTTTGCTGGAGTCAGAAACGGCTTTATAAACTTTTCCAGACTTTATCTCAATTACTTTCTTTTCTTCATTTGTTCCTGAATTTATTTGGATGTTGGCATGATGTCTAGCTTTTGAGTATCTTTTGATCTACAACCCCTGGCAATTATGGAATCACTGGCCTCGGAGGATGTTCATTCAGTTGTTTTAATTTTGTAGAAAAAAAAGCAGATCACAAACATGACAATTTCAAATGTCAACTTTCTGGCTTTAAGAAATACTATAAGAAATCAAGAAAAAAAACTGTGGCATCAGCAACAGTTAATTATATAGACCAAGCTGAGGGAAGAAATTATGGAAACACTCAATTCTTTAAGAAATTAAGGAATCACCCCATACATTTTAACTCCCAAAACTAACACCTGCATCAAATTAGATCTGCACTGGTGGCACTGGTGAGATGGCTGTCATTACACCTTCAATAAATGCACAAGTTTACACTGATATTTTGGACACCTTTCTTATCCCATCATTTGAAAGGATGTTTCGAGATGATGAAATCATTTTTCAAGATGATAATGCATCTTGCCATAGAGCAAAAACTCATTTTTTCCCTCAGCTTGGTCTAAATAATTAACCGTTACTGACTGCCACATTTTCTTTTTCTTGATTTCTTATAACGATTATTAAAGCCAGAAAGTTGCCGTTTGAAATGACTTTACTTTTGTGTCATGTCTGTGAAAAATTAAACAACTAAATGAACTCCATAATTCCATAATTTTTGCCAGGGGTTGTACTTTCACTTTGTCAGGCAGGTCCTATTTGAGTGATTTCTTTATTTAGAACAGGTATGGTAGTAATTAGACCTTGGTGTGGCTAGAGAAATTGAACTCTTTAGAATTTTAGAAGAAAACTTATAAAATTGAAGTTTTAACTGGGGGGTAAATCACTTTTCTTTCTCCCTTAATAATAGATACCCTCATTTGAATACTGTGATTAATGATTTGGTGATCTGAAACATTGAACAGTGACAAACATGCAGAAAAATACAAAATCATAAAGGGGACAAACACTTCCTCACATCACTGTATATGCGCTGGTCTGGAAAACAGAACTATATTTACTTTCTTGCTCCCGTGCCAGCTCTGACCAATCATGGTTTGTTAAAGGTTTGTGCCTGTGTGAAAACAAACCATATCGAGGGGAAAAAATGCTAGTAAACAAACTAATTAACTGATTTGGACCAGAGAAATGAACTACAGGTATAAAAGTTCCGATGTGAGCCACAAAGTAGAATACTCCATGTTTATAAATACTACTACTACTTAAAATATCTAATCATGATTTAAAATAAAATAAATGGAGTGTTTTTGCTCACCATCATCCACATAGCTAATAGTGTTGAGTGTGTGTATACGGCTACACATCACACTGCTCTGCCTGCGCAGCCGACTCCGCCTCTCCTGCGTCTGGCTGGAAGGTGTGTGCTCCGCAGGTTCTTGGGAAGCAGTGGCGTCTCCATCCATATCTGCTGCCACTGCAGCATTCCCTACTGATCGCAGCTCTACACAGAACTCGATCAAACCGTTCATTAGCTCTGCCTGGACACAATAAAAACACATTTACACACAATCAATAAACAGTTATAAACTGTCTCCTCTGGGCTAAAATAAACTTACTGTTAGCTATGTTTGTGTACACATGACTGCCTAACGTATCCTGTATCCTTATGCATGCTCAGTACATCCAGAATCCGTAGGGGCAGTGCATCATCACCGAAGCACTAAGCACTATCAAAATGGCAGACCAAGAGACACATGCTTTCCATTTGTCAAAATCTTTCATTTACAGTAGCTTGAAAAAGGATTCACACCCCTTGAACTTTGTCACATTTTGTCACCTTACAAACACAAACTCAAACAGAAGTCACTTAATAATTCCAGCTGTGTGTAATTTAATCTCAGTATAAATAAAACTGTTCTGTGAAGGCTTCACAGGTCAGAGATAAAGTTGTGGAAAAGTTTAAAGCAGGGTCAGGGTATAAAATCATATCTCAATCCATCATCCAAAAATGGAAAAAGTATTCTACAACTGCAAACCTACCAATACATGGCCGTCCACACAAACTGAAAGATCGAGCAAGGAGAAAACACACTATCCCCACTGTGAAACATGCTGTAGAGATGCTTATCTTTAGGAGGACAATGAAGCTGGTCAGAGTTGATAGAAAGATGGATTTTTATTAGTTCAAAATTTTGAAAATCATTTTTGTTTGACACAATTATGTGCTACTTTTTAAGTTTGTGGTTGTAAGGTAACAACGTATGAAAACATTAAAGGGGTATTAGTACTTTTGCCATGAACAATGTTGACTAGAAAAAATTATTGACACAGAATTTCACTGTGAATGTGTGATCGAGGGAGCGAGAAAGAGAGAACAACGGGGAGGGGGGGGGGGGCAGAAAGAGGAAGACACACACAAAGTGAGAGAGTAACAAATCTTGAGCATCCTGATTGGCCTCTGCTCATGCTTAGTTGGCCTGACCTGTTTGGAGTAAATCTTTAGTAATTTGTTGACAGGTGTTCCATCTTCTTCCCCATCAAACTCCAGCCACAGGATGTGGGAGTCCCCTTCAGTCTCAGGGTATGAGTGGTCCCAGGAGAGCTCGCTGAAGCGCAGACCCAACAGCACATGCTGAAAGAGAAAAACTGTGATCAGGACAGGAGTGTTCATGGACGTTCACTCTAAACCGGTATTTGAGTATGCAACAAACAAGAGGAAGTCCAGGTATTGCCCCTGATCTGCAAGTGTGTTTGGTAGAAAAGTGGATTTTGTATTCGTTTAAATTAATATGTTTCCATTACAGTTTAATCCTTAATAGTAGAGAAGAATTTGACTGACTGAGTAAAGCCTTTGTTGGTTGTAAAGCAGGGAACCCCCCTAGGACTGGCGTACAGGTTACTCAGGAGGATTTGTGTTTGTGTGTGTGTTTATGAGATTCATTTAGAAGGTAAATGTTTATCTTGATATTTTTCATTCCAAAAGGCAATAAAAAGAGACAAAGCTACATGATCTAGCATTATGCAGGGTTCTTTATTAGTAGTTCTAGCATTTTATATCACCACAACTGAAAGGCAATTCAAATTACACTAATTATAAACAACAGATTTCTCTTTTTTTTTCCCCCGCACTCTGACTGTAGTCCGCCTATTAATGAGCTCCGACCCCAACCTCCCACTCTACAGAATACCTTATTCTGCTGCTCATCCAGCAGGGGGTGGGGTGGGGTGGGAGGGTGTTCAGTGAGGTAGAGATGCAGCACAAGGTAAAGCTTGGCATCTTATATCTCGTATGAAAACATAGATAATTCTTATGTAAGTTAATTTTGTTAGTTTTCAAATTTTTTATTGGTTTTAACAGTAATGGCATGGGGTAAAACATACACATTATGTGATAAACCCGAAGAAGCACCAACTTTACCCCCCACACCTCCCCTCAACCAGTCACCCCCCACCCAACCCCACCCTCAGGGGAAAAAAAAAAGGGAGGGAAAGCCCCTTGTAAAAGTATTTTCAAGTTTGGGAAACATCACTATCATGTTCAGTCAATGTCACATTAATTCTGATGTATTCAGGGACAGGGTCCCATATCTTGTTAAAGAGCTTTGAGGTTCCCTTAAGGGAATGTCGTATTTTCTCAAGTTTAAGACATGCAAGGAGTTCCTTAACCCACATATTATAGGATGGAGGGGAGCTACATTTCCATTTGAGCAAAATGGCCCGTCTCACCAGCAAAGTAATAAAAGCTATAACATCTTGCATTTTCTTTTGCATGAGTGACTGAGGAGCTATTCCGAACAGAGATGTCAAAGGGCCTGGATCAAAATTACAGTCCCAGGCTGCTTCAAGAGTATTATTAATTTGGTTCCAAAAGTTTGCAAGGCGTGGGCATGACCGAAACATATGAATGTGGTCTGCAGGAGATTGTCCGCATTCCTCACATACATCACTCCTGTCTGGGAAAACCTTAGCCAGTCTGGCATTGGTGTAGTGGGCTTTATGAAGGACTTTGCACTGCATTAGGCCATGTCGAGCACAGATATATGAGGAGTGAACTTGACCAAGAACAGCTGTCCATTCGTCCTCTGAAATAGTGATTCGAGGTCTCTCTCCCAGGATTGTTTAGAGTTTAAATTCGGATCGTCACAAAGAGAGTTGATTAAATCATAAATGTCTGATATGAGATGTTTGTCTGTGGGATTTCTCGAGAGGATTTTATCAATAAAAGATTCGGGGGGTCGATTTGGAAAATGAGGAAACAGAGTTTGGACAAAGTGCTGGGTACTGGGTAAGTTACTGGGTAAATTGTATTTAGCTGCTAAATCAGAGAAGGAAGAAAAGACATCTTGCGTGTAGAGATCCTTGATTGTGGATAAACCATTATCCACCCATTTGCGAAATGTAGGGTCAGAACATGCGGGTATAAATAAATAATTGTTCAAAATAGGCATATGAATCGAGGCTCTCTGAAGGCCGAATTGTCTTCTAAACTGTGACCAAATCCTGACACTGGCAGTGACGGCTGGGCTTTGAGATATTTTGTATGGAAAAATTGGAAGCTGGGAACAGAGTACAGCATGTAATGAGAATTGCGAGGAAGCTGTTTTAGTATGAACCCAAGGTGGGCGGGATTCAAGAGGTCCAGGATTAATCCAGTATAAGATTTTAAGTAGATTGCTGGCCCAGTAGTAATGACGAAAATTGGGAAGTGCCAGACCCCCTTCTGACTTAGGTAGCTGCAAAATAGACCTTTTTATACGTGGGGGTTTGTTGTTCCAGATAAAGGAATTTAGTTGGCTGTCAAAATTGTAGGGCTGGCCCGAATAGCGTTTTTTGAGCTCCGGATATTCGGCACTGATTCGAAGCGAATATTCGAATATTCGTTTTTTTAAAAAAGAGGTAAAAAAAAAAAAAAAAAAAAAAGCAAATCACGGCCCCTTTAATCCACTGAAAAATGTTCAATTTGCTCTGACCGACGAGACATATTCACCCCGGATTTTTGGTGTTTTTATCCCGGATTTTTGTGTTTTCACCTCATATTTTTTCTGTGTTTTTAGCCCAGATTTCTTTGTGTTTTCATCCCGGAATTTCTGCTGCCCTACACCGCGGCTTATCCGCTGCGTAAGCAGGCTAGGAGGCTGCTGCTGCACGGTTTCTCCGCTGCGCAAGCCAGCCCAGTAAATTGCTGTTTGTGTTTTCACACTTAGGTTATTTGCTTAAAAAAAACAAACAAAAAAAACGTTTGTTCAGGAAGTATTTTATATTCTTAAACATTGTTGATTATATTAGAGGACAGTCATTGTAAACTGTACTTGGTCTATTTCGGTTAAAGGATCGTGCAGGGCATATTACTGATTTTGTATTTTTGCACTTGGGCTATAAGCTCAATATTAAATATTTCGTTTGTTTAGAAATTATTTTATATTTTTAAACCATGTTAAATTATATTAGAGTAGAGGAAAGTCATTGTTAATGACGTTATTGTACTTGGTCTATTTCGGTTTAAGCATTGTGCAGGGCATAGCCGTATTACTGATTTTGTATTTTTGCACTTGGGCTATAAGCTCAATATTAAATATTTTGTTTGCTTAGAAATTATTTTGTATTTTTAAACCATTTTAAATTATATTAGATAAGAGGAAATTCGTTCAGACATCATTTTTGTAGGCCAGGCTTTTGTAACCGATTTAGCCCCTACTGTTGCCACATTACCCCTTACGTTTTATTATATAAATCAGTTTCGAAGAGCCTGCATTTTTTTTATCATGTCTGCGCGAGACTGATTTTTAAACCCACTCTTCCACGCTCCCGCGTTTCTGTCTCGTTACCGCGCCGCAAAAAAATTGCTTCTTTTAATCCCGCGCCCGCCCGCCACATACACATTTCTGCCGCTCCCGCCCCACGTTCCTAATATAAATTAAATAAACTACATTTAATGCTTCAAATTTACTTATATATTTATTAAAGGGGACATGAAACATTTCAGTTTGTACAAGTTTTCTAAGGTATTAAATATAATGGAATTTATTTGGGGGGGATTTTTTTATATAAAATGTTTACACACTAAATTATAATATATTTATGTTTGTTACGTTTGAGCTAGGGCGCCGCCATGTTGCCCGTGCAGCACTGGTGACGTCACGAGGTTGGTTGGTTTAAGATCCCAGGCATATAGCTAGAGGAAAAGAGCTTATTGTTTGTCGAGATTATGGATGAAGACGAAGCTAAACTAGGCTAACATGGAGCATTTGCTCAGAGATCTTTCCTGTATAAACCTGAGCAGAACTTTTGAGATGCTTTTCTGAGAGCGAGACGTTTTGGGAGTGTTTATTCTCTCTCTACGTGGAGCCGTGCAGAACCCTGCAGCGCGTCCACAGCAGGTACTACCATCCAGTTAACCAGCTATTTTATATACATTTAGCTATTTAACATGCAAAGTCCAGAGTTCATTAAGACTGAATGAAACGAACATGATTTAAGTGGATATTGAAACATCCAGGCGCTGTTTGGTTGATAAACCGTTCAGTTTAGAAGTTAGAAAGCTTACTGGGTACTTAGCTTCATCTAGTTAGTGTTAGCTAGTTAGCTAGCGTTGGCTAGCTAGAATAAGATAGCTAGCTAAGTAGCTAACGCTAGCTATGTTATCTTTAAATTGTCATTTTATCTAGACTTTCGGTAACGGTACCTCTCGCTGCTCTGCTGGGTGGGCGTGTTGTTTGGCTGGTGCGGCTCACAGCTGCTGCTCTCATAGTAACGTTACCATCAGTCGGACGGTCTGTACATTCCAGCTGATCAGAGGAAAAATAAAAAACGGAGGAAAAAAGCCTCGGACTTCAGCTTATTTATCCGGCGCTAATGCTCCTGACTCAAACCCCTCTCCTTCACATAGTCCTGGTCTAGAAAGTGCTCGCCACTAACCCCTAGCAGCTAACCGGAGGATTCTCACGCTTCAGCGCTGCGAGCCCCACTGAAGGTATGAAAGTGAAAGTAAATATTTCTCATTCCTCACCCTATTAAATTTCACTACTCCCAGTATTACTACACACAGGGGCAATACAAAAGTGCCCCCCCGCTCTGCATTGAGTTTTGGTTTGGATTTTATTATTTATTGAGGAGCTAAATTACAGTATTCTCATAGATTATAGTAGTGAGGCGTGCGAGAACCAACCTCGTGACGTCACTTTCAGCGCTGGGACAAGATGGCGCTGCCCTTACTTAAAAAAATGACATTTAGATTGCTTATTATTTTAATTCCGCTTCACTGACAACTGTTAAACTTATAAAATTTGTTAGAGTGAAAATACATCTTGTGAATTATACTAAATACTTGAAGTGTTTCATGTCCCCTTTAAAACAGCAGCGCTGAATAGTGTGGTCCCGTTCCTTACCCCAGTCCAAACACCATCGGTGTGTGCGTGTGTGTGTCGGTCCATCCTGCGCGTTGAGAGTTTTCTTTAGGTTTTTTTTTTTTTACAATTATTACAGTTTTCTTAACTATTTATTAATTTGCTCCCGCATCGTCTGGATTAAACTCCCGCTCCAGCCAATAACAGTTCAGTTCTGTCCCGCGCGCAAGATATTCTGACGGGACCCGCGAGAACAGAAGTGGTTAGAGTGAGGTGGAACTCTGGAAAGGAGAAAAAAAACGAATATCCGAATACCAAAATTAAAAACCGAATACCTACTCAACGAACGAATATCCGAATACCCGAATATTCGGGTCCAGCCCTACAAAATTGGTAAAAAAAAATTATGAAAACCGGAATATGTTGGAATAAATATAAAAACCTAGGTAGGGTAACCATTTTGATTAAGTTGATCCGGCCTACTGCTGACAGGGGTACGGTAGCCCATCTTGCCATGTCCGCTTTACATTTTTCTAGTAGAGGTGAGAAATTGTGCGCAAAAAGGCTACCTATGGAACTGGTGAAAAAAACTCCTAGGTATCTAAATCTCTCCGATACCTTGAAAGGAAACAGAGAATGCGGCAGAGATTTAGCTAAAGGGTTGACAAGTATGACTTCACTTTTTTTGCAGATTCAGTTTGTATCCTGAAATCCGACCAAATTTTGCCAAGGTCTCCAAAACAGGGGGCAAGGAAGTAGAGGGATCTGAGATGTACAAAAGAAAGTTGTCTGCATACAGAGAGAGTTTATGTTCTAGGCCGTAACGTATAATACCTTTGAATTGTGAGAGGCTGCGGAGCCAGATCGCCAATGGTTCTATAGCTAAGTTAAAAAGTAGGGGAGAGAGGGGGCATCCCTGGCGGGTACCTCTATTAAGGAGGAATGGTGACGAGTTGATCCCGTTGGTTTGAACTGATGCTGTAGGCTCAGTGTACAAAAGTCGCACCCATTTGATAAAGTCTGTATCAAATCCAAATCTCTCTAGAGTGGCAAAAAGGTCATCCCATTCCACCTTGTCGAACGCTTTTTCAGCATCAAGAGAAACAACAATTTCAGGTGTATTAGAGGGAGGTGAGTAGAGTATATTAAACAACCTTCTGGTATTAAATAAGAAATGTCTACCAGAGATAAAGCCAGTTTGGTCTGTGGTTATTAAAATTGGCATAACTTTTTGGAGTCCACATTTAGCAGGGAGATTGGTCTGTAGCTACTGCATAGAGTATCTGCATCTTTATCTTTCTTTAAAAGCAGAGAGATAGAGGCACTGATCAGAGACTGGGGCAGTTTACCTGACTTAAAAGCGTCATTGTAAACCCTGGTCAGGAATGGAACCAGCTGGGTTGCAAATGTTTTGTAGAATTCGGCTGTAAAGCCGTCTGGTCCCGGGGATTTACCATTTTTTAGGGAATCAATAGCATTGTGGACCTCAGAAGGAGAAATAGGTTGACCTAAGTCCTTGGCAATATCTGTGCTGATCTTGGGGTAGGTCAATGATTCAGGCATATGCAGATAGGATGGAGTGTCAGAGGAGTGTTCTGAAGTATAGAGCTCTGAATAATAATCTAAAAATGTTTTATTAATTTTAAAGGGGTCTAGGGTAAGGTCGCCAGAGGGCAATTTGATCCTGGGTATAAATCTAGAGGCGCAGGTGGCACGGGCTGGTTGGGCCAATAGTCTACCAGCTTTGTCACCTTGCTCAAAAAAAACGTTGTTTAGTCTGTCTCAACTGCCTTACTATGCGATCAGTCATTAGGAGTTCGTATTCTAGATGTAGTTGGCATCGTTTCGTATACAGGGCGGAGGAGGGAGAGGATGCATAGGCTAAATCAAGCTGTTTAAGTTCTTCCAGTAATCTGTCCACCTTAGCCCTGTCCATTTTTCTAGTAAAGGAGACTTGTGAGATGATTTGCCCACGCATAAAGGCTTTAAAAGCTTCCCACAATGAGCCACTGCCAGTGTCAGGGGTGTCATTAACTGAAAAATAGAAACTAATCAGGCTTGAAATTATTTTTTTAAAATCACTGTCTGCCAGCATATGAGAGGTAAATCTCCACTGTTTTGGTGAACTTTTATTAAGAGGGAAGCTAATAAGAGTTGTTACCAGAGCATGGTCTGACAGAGAAATAGCCTGGTAATCGCAGGAACCAACTAAATGCATAATTCTATTGTCTAACAGGAAAAAATCTATTCTGGAGAAAGAATGGTGAGCGTGTGAGAAAAAAGAAAAGGCCCTGCTCTTTGGGTATTTGGATCTCCAAGGGTCTGTGAGGCCGAACTGGGCAGCAAGCCCCTGTAATACACTGGCTGATTTGGAAAGGGAGATTGGTTTAGATGACGATCTATCTAAAAATACATCCTGAACCAGATTAAGTCACCTCCTATGATTAGGTGGTGAGTGTCAGCATTTGAGAGATTAGTAAAAAGTTTGGTGAAGAAACCATCATCATCCCAGTTTGGTGCGTAAAGGCACACTAAAGTAACTGGCATATTTTGAAGCATGCCTGAGACGCAGATATAGCGACCAGCAGGGTCTGAGACAGAGCTAGAAGGCTCAAACATTATGCTCTTACGGATAATAATAGCTGCCCCTCTTGCTTTAGCTGAGAATTTTGAATGAAATAAGTGACCCATCCACGTCCGTTTAATACGTGAGATATCTGTGGTTCTTAGGTGTGTTTCTTGTAGAAACATAATATCAGCATGTAAATGTTGTAGGTGGGTTAATATTTTGCTAGTTTTTGTGACGTTATTTAGCCCTTTAACATTCCAAGAGACCAGCTGTAGACCATGTCCCATGATTATATTTACTGTATATATTTACAATGACAAACTAGTGATGTTTCCCGGAGCCAAAGAGGGGTAATCAAAAAAACGAAAACAAAAAACACACGCCCTGCCCTTTTTACTGCACCCTGAGTACCATTATATCTGAGCTCCCTCGCTCTGATTTTCGATATTCCTATCATCTATAGTCCCAGCTCCCACAATAACAAAATTGAACAACTAGGGACCCTCTGTCCTTATTATTAACTCACAGGCTAATAATAGGATGAAGCCTAAACTTAACCGCAGTGCTATAACCAGACTTGTAAATGGTACAAAATAATTGTAAAACAGCAGCTGAACATAAACAGTGCAATTGTCCCAGGAACGAAATAAAAAAAGCAAATAGCACATACTCAAACACGAGCAGTAAAATGTACATATTGTTAGCAGTCATAGAACATATAGGGGCATGAAAGCCGTCCGCCGAGGATTTCTCCCATGTAAACAGTTCCAGCATTGGAGAGAGATTAAGGCATGCACAGTGCTTATGCGGGATTTGGAAGATGTAATTTCTCCCGCGCTGGCAAACTGAGCCGTAACCACGTTTGCATGGCCGGCTTGTGTTAGCAAACTCTGGTGCAGGGAATGGGTTTCCCAGCGTTAATGTTCAAGGCAGCGGGCTGGACAGCCCCAAGAGAACAGAAAACAAAATGCACACCGTGCCGCAAAGCGTACTACAGAAACAGGTCACTGGGATAAATTAGGTTAGTAACTCGCCAATCACTGTCCCTGGCTGGTTAGCCGCACCAACAGATAATATTATAGTGTGACGGCAGCGAACTGTTATAATTAAGAAGACGCTGTCTGCACATTGGACAGGTAGATTTTAGCTTCTTCGACTGAGGAAAATCTCTTCTTACCACCCTCCTTGGTTGAGATAACGAGCCTTGTGGGAAAGAGCAGTGCCGGTTTGAAACCTAGGTTGTAGAAGCCAGCCAGGACCTCGCTGTATTTGAGCTGCTGATCCAGCACCTCCGGCGCGTAGTCCTCGTAGATGGCTATGGGGTGTCCGCGGTATACCAGGCTGCCCCTTTTTGCACGCGCTTCCCGGATAATCTTCTCCTTTTGACAGAATGACAGTCTAAACTCTGCTGAGAGAGATTGCCTGTGCTCATCGAGAACACGAATTAGCGTCGCCATGTTCAAGTCGCTGCGTGCTTCCTCAGGCAGATCCGTATTAGCTGCGTGGTCCTTCCTACTCGTTTTGGTGGCTTTAGAGGTCATTTGCACGCTATTTAGTCGTTTAGAAGAAAAGTCTATTCAAAAATCTACAAAATTTGTACAAAAAAAAATAAGCAGATGATTCCTAAAACTTAGTTTTTGGAGAGTGGAGCGGGAGCTGGACTAAAGCACGTCTACTCTATGCCATCCGCCATTTTCCCCCATGTAAATTGATTTTTTTATTTGTTATATAATCTATATAGGGAAAAAATAACGGTTGAATAGCAGTGCTAAACGCATAACTCCAATAGTAGATAACCAAAGAATGCCTGAAACAAACTGAAATCAATTAACTATTTACAAAATGTAGGAGTTACCTTTTCTTTCATGTCCATGACGTACACTCCCTCCAGACTGATCCCCACACTAACGCTCTTCCTCCCTCCACGATGCAGGATGCCCTGTGCTGGCTTATCAATCTCACCCGCAAAGAAAGCACAGCTGCAAGAGACACACACTGTAGGTCAGACAGCATGTTCACAACCACAGAGCAAACACTGATCCATTCACTAGGATGAATTACCTCAGATTTGTATTTAATTTGACATTTGTTTAAAAATAAAACATATGCCTTTACACTGTTTAAAATATTTTCATTGTTGTGTTATCTTTTGTGTTTTCACAGATGCCTAAAACTATAGTATAACAGGGAGCTTTATTTTTCTTAAAGGCTAAGGAAATTATTATTAATTGACTATTATTTGATTGTAGACTGTTCTGTAAAGCGGAATAGTGTAAAGCACAGCAGAGAGTTCTAGCACGGACTATGTTATGTGTAACACACTTCCTGTTCAGGATGTAAATAAACCACCCGTGAGTTACTGAACTGCTAATCTGAGTCCGGGTCTCCTTCATGCTCACTCACAGTCTGCCAGTAACATAACATGGTGTCAGAAGTAAAAAGAAGAAACAAAGAAGAAGTAAAGAGGAACTAAAGGCAAATAAACGGTGGAAAATGGATGCAAACAGAGACAGAGGAGCAACGCTACCGCAGTTAGCACCACCGGGCAAGTTCGACTTTACCAATGCTAATGAATGGCCGAGGTGGCTAAAACGCTATGAGCGCTATAGAATAGGACACTTCGCCAAGAAATGTAGGTCAAGTGGGCGTGTCCATAATATCACAGAGGCAGCACAAGAGAGCAGTGAGGAGGATTTTGCTTTCCTGGGAGAAATGTGCTCTGACGAGGAGGAGGAGTGGTGCGAAATTGTGCAAATAAACAGTGAAAAAGTTGAAGCTAGAAGTCAGACATTTATGTTGTTGGAGGTCTAGCCAAACCATTACTGGGCCTACCAGCATTAAAAGTTCTAGCCTTGATAAAGCGGGTCCATGCAGTGCAGGGCCAGCAAGAAGATTTTAAAGCACTGTACCGCACAGTGTTTTCTGGCTTGGGGAAATTAAAGGAGCCCTACAAAATAGGAGTTGGAGCCAGGGGCGGTTCCATACACTCTGTCAACACCACGCCGAGTACCACTGCCCTTGCGAGACAAAGTGAGAGCTGAACTGAATTGCATAGAGGGCATGGGGGTGATTTCGAAGGTGACAAAACCTACACCATGGTGCACAGGACTAGTTGTTGCACCAAAAGCACAGCTAGGAAAGATAAGACTCTGTGTTGACCTCACACACCTGAACAAGTGGGTGCGGCGTGAGAGACACATTCTTCCTGCAGTTGACCATACATTGGCCATGTTGGCGGGGGCAAAAGTTTTCACGAAGCTGGATGCCACATCAGGTTTCTGGCAAATCCCATTGTCTGAGGAGAGCTCACTTCTCACAACATTTATTACACCCTTCGGAAGATATTCATTTAATCGTCTTCCTTTCGGGATTTCCTCAGCCCCAGAGCACTTCCAGCGTCGGATGTCACAGATGTTGGAGGGTTGTGAAGGTGCCGTATGTCATGCAGATGACATTGTCGTGTATGGCGAGGACATGCAGCAACACAACGCAAGACCGCACAAGGTCCTACAGCGACTGCGAGAAGAGGGACTCACTCTGAACGAAAAATGCGAGTTTGCCAAAAACAGCATTATGTTTGTGGGCCACAGAGTCACAGCAGACGGGGTGACACCAGATCCTGACAAAATCAGAGCCATCATGGAGATGCCAGAACCACAAAGCGTAGAAGGGGTGAGGCGAGTGATGGGTATGGCCAACTACCTGGGGAAGTTTTTACCTCACTTGGCATCCTACACACGCCCAATTAAAGAGCTACTCAGCGAGAAGAATGAGTGGAGCTGGGAAAAGCCACAGAAAGAGGCATTCCAGAGGTTGAAAAATGAACTGAGTTCACCACGTGTGCTGGCTCAGTACTCAACAACGGCAGAAACGTGTGTATCAGCAGATGCATCTTCCTTTGTCTTGAGTCAGCAGCAGGAAGATGGAACGTGGAGACCGACTGTGTTCATCTCTAGGGGTCTCACCGAGGCTGAGAAACACTATGCCCAAATTGAAAAGGAGGCTTTGGCAGTGACGTGGGCATGTGAACGTCTGTCACCTTACCTGCTGGGTCTACAGTTCAAGATAGAGACTGATCATAAGCCGCTACTGAGCTCCAAGGCACTAGATAAGCTCCCACCCAGAGTGCTGAGATTTCGGCTGAGACTGTTAAAATTCACTTATGACATTGTCCATGTGCCGGGAAAGTGTTTGATAACAGCAGATGCACTGTCGAGAGCTCCTGTGAAGCACACTCTCACACAAGAGGAGAAAGACAATGAGGCAGATGTCAAAGTGTTCGTGGATGCAGTTGTCCAGAGCCTTCCTGCTACAGAAGCAAGACTGAAGGTAATCCAAGAGAAGCAGAAAACAGACCCCATCTGTGCAAAGCTAATCCAGTACGGTCAAACAGCGTGGCCAGAGCAACACCTCTGGAGTGTGGTTACTCCCCTGCACAACTCCTCATGGGGAGACAGCTGCGCACCACCATACCACAGTTGCCTGCAAATCTTCGTCCACGCTGGCCAAACATCCGAGGACTCTGAAAGACTGATACTCGAGCTAAGGAGAATCAGCAGCGCAACTACAACCTGAGACACAGGGCACGAAATCTACCACCACTTCAGGCTGGCCAAAACGTGTGGCTGGCAAAGGAGAAGAAATCAGGGACTGTAGTGCAACAGGCAATAACACCTAGATCTTACATTATTGACACTGATGAAGGTCAGGTTAGAAGAAACCGCACACATGTTCGCATGTTCGCATCGCATACATGTGGGACTGATGTGCCATACGTGACAAGAGTAGGACGCGTGTCACGTCCTCCAGATAGGCTGGACTTGTAACAGCAAATAAAAGAAAAGAAATTGTTATCTGTAAATAAGAGTAATTGAAAGGTTAGAGTGCCTTTAAGCTGTTAAAGTTCAGCAGAGTTCTAAGTTGAGTTACTGTGAAGAATGATGGGGTGTCTTACTAAAAGGGGGAGGTGTTCTGTAAAGCGGAATAGTGTAAAGCACAGCAGAGAGTTGTAGCACGGACTATGTTATGTGTAACACACTTCCTGTTCAGGATGTAAATAAACCACCCGTGAGTTACTGAACTGCTAATCTGAGTCCGGGTCTCCTTCATGCTCACTCACAGTCTGCCAGTAACATAACAGACAACATGACTGAACCAAATTTATTTGATATTTTATTCATATCATTCATCTACATATAGAGAAAAATCAGTATTGTAAAGTGCAGAGACCGTTACATACTAATACTGGATATTTAATTAACCAGCAGACAAAATCCAAGTAACTGAATAAATATAGCGAACAATGTGGACAATGCTTCAGATGTTCCTACACACGTTTACACTGAAGTAGCAGCATACAACCACATTGCTTTCACTTTCAAATCATGAAAACAGCACACTAAAACCTCAACCTCTCTTTGACAATATTAATTAACTTTACTCATCTTAAGTTTATTTCACTGAACTGAGTGTTATATGGTTATCTCTGTCTGTGAAAGAGATGAGGCATCGTACATTTTGGCCAAACAACATTAAACCATTTCAGGAAGATGGTGATTACAGTGCGTTTTATAGAATTGCTTTACAGTTTAAACTACAGTCGAAAAATTCCAAAAAACAAATAAGGGCTAGTATTTTGCTTTTTACATTTTTAACGGCCAGGACCAGGACCAGTCGCAATTAAAGCACAATGCCGTGCAAATGCTCTGAATAACAGGGCTGCTGTCATTACAATTAGTTAGCCATTTATAACCTGCTGTTTAGAGCTTAGATTCAATCCGAATTAAGCTTAGATTTTTTTTTCAAAAAGTTTTTTATATTTTTAAACATTGTTTTTTATATTAGAGCAGAGGAAAGTCATTGTAAATTATATATATATTTTTTGTTCTTGGTCTATTTCAGTTTACTGAGTGTGCAGTGCATAGCCTTATTGCTGTTTTATGTGTTTAGTACTAAGGCTATTTGTTTAAAATAAAAAAAATTGTTTGTTCCGAAAGCGTTTTATTTTCTTAAACTTGTTAATTATATTAGAGTAGATGGTGAGATTGGTTGTTTATAAACATCTTAAATAACAGGTCTATGTTTCTTCAGTGTTAACATAAATCTGATTTTGCTTATTCAAACAGCTCAAAAAATGTTTTAAAAAATGTCGTGTTTAATTCAGGCTGGGGCTCAAAAGGACCGTTTTAATGGGATTTTAAAATGGAGTAATCGTGATTTTCTAACTGTAACGGCAGAGGCGGGGGAGCAGTGGGTCCGCCCCTCGCCGTGACACCCAGCCCCTGCCTGTCCCAGCTGGTCTGAATCAGGACTGATTAAGCAGCCTGCTTCGACCAGCATAAAGCCTCTGCCCCCACTCAGAGAGATGCTACAGGAGAGAGGAAGACTGAGGCAGAACGGACTTTTAAAAGACTGAAAGTCACAAGTCAAGCGACTAGAGCCCCACTGGGCCAGCGTATTTATTTCTTCAGTTGTGTTGGTGGAGGGCAGTTGAACATAAATACAGGTATCTTTTAAGTTCACGCAATATCTGTGTCTGTCTCTGTGTGCCTAAATTAAACAACCCTTTGCAGGGGCGAGAGCTTAGATAAGGAGGACACCTAGCCTGCTCCTCTGACTGCATCAAAGGAGTAATGGAACACTTTTTTTTCAAACAATGAAATAAAAGGTCTTTGAAAACAGCGTGTTTGAGTTGGATACAGACCCGTAATAAGGTAGTTTGTGGCAGGTACTAAGGTACTGTCGGAAAAGCGCTGCTGATCCCTGGGTGCTGCTCAGCGTGCGATATTCTTTCAGGAGTCTCTGCTCTAACTCTCCCTGCCGACTTCCCCTTGCGCGCAGACTTGAGAAAAAGCCCCCAGGGCCCAAAACCACATGGGCTGGCAAAAAGGAGGTCAGCTTCTTCTCTCTACAACAGGCAGACAAAAAGATTTAGATTTACATCAATCAACAAACCAATTAACACTAGAGCTTATATTCTCTGTCCGAACCCAACCTGAGGCCCAACCCAAATTTCCCACCACTTTTGTCCTGATGGTCGGGTTGGGCTGTTTTTGAATGCTGTTTATATTTTAAATCAAGCTATGGCACAGTACAGTAACAGAAACAAATCAAACTGTTTAAAAAATGCTGCACCAGTTAGAATAACAGTTAGTATTGGAACTGTGCAGTAAGCACTGCGCACACGTCAGCTCCTCCATTTGTCCACATTACACACTTGACTCGCAGCGCTGTGTAGCTAGACCAACAAACCGGAGCCTTTTGAAGTGAAGAAAAATTAAAAAGACGGCGAAAAACTTTATTGCTGTTTTTGTATTTTGCACTTAGGCTGTATGATTAAAATAAAAAACAATTATTTCAGAAAGTGTTTTATATTCTAAAACATTGTTAATTATATTAGAGTAGACGAAAGTAATTGTAAATTGTGTTTATTGTTCTTGGTCTATTTCGGTTTAATGAGTGGGCAGTGCATAGCTTTATTGTTTTTTTGTGTTTTGCTATAAGCTATATGTTTTACAAAGTTTGTTTGTTCTGAAAGTATTTATTTTCTTAGACGACAATTATATAAGAGTAGACGAGGAGATCGGTTGTTTGTAAACAAACATTGTTCTTAAATAATAGGTATATGCTTCTTCAGTTTTCAGTGTTAATTAACATCATTCTGAATAAATTTCGCTCATTTAAACAGCCCAAAAATGATTGAAAAAGCTCAGCAAGCTCCGCTTACTTAAAAAATGACGTGTTCAATTTGAGCTCTGTCTCAAAAGGACAGTGTATGGGTCGGGCTCGGGCAGAACGGGCATTTTTTGGGCCAGATGCTCTAATTAACACACAACAGACCTAGATTATACGATACAGTGACAAGTAAGCGTGAGGAGATAAGAAAACATTCAATCATCTCCGCGTACCGAACAGCTACAATCAGTTTATAGTCATCCAGCCCGGAGCCAAACTCTATGGCACAACTCAGAGCCCCGAGTCGGATCCAGTGCTCCGGATCACACGGATAACGATTCTCCAGGATATTTAGCCGGGCTTCTTCATACAGAAGCTTTAACACTCCCTCATCCTCCACCTGCAGAATGTGACACAAACAACAGCAGGATTGCAACGCACATCTGTACATCCAACAAAAGAGAACAGACTGTCTGGAGAAATCAGACTTCTTGTGAAAACAGGAGTTACCTGAAGTTCTTTTGCTTTGGGATAAAAAACATTCCTTTTGTACTGAAGACACGGCTCATCTGTGGACGAACAACACAATGTGAACGTGTTTTCCAACAACTAACATAACAGAACATTTATATATTTTTTTATTTCTAATTAGTACATTATGTGCAGCAACACCAGAAGCTCTTCATGCTACAGACTGCACTCAAGTGACAAAAAATTAATTTAGTGCAGCCAAGCTAGGTGCAAAAAACTTTGCAGGAGCTGAAACTAATTTAGAATCTTAATTGATTGGGTTTCACATCAATATTGGGATATCCAACAGTGTTACTGCACATTGCATGTTTCTGTCCATGATGTACACCTCCAATTTGTAACACACCTACTGAGATGTCTTCTGTGGAGGCATCAGTGAAGCGGTACAGCAAGTCCTGCCACTGTCGACACAGCTTATATGGCTGGTGCTTTGGTTTCAGCTGTAGCTCTAAAACAGGAACATGACAGGAAATGAGAGAGGAACTGAAAGAAAAACACCAATATACTCTCATAAACAGCAGCTACAGTTACAATTACCCTCTACACACACTCTGTTTCAGGTTCACTACAGGTTTTAAATATGCAAATATACACTACTCTCCTCTCCCACACTCTCTGATGCCGAGTATTGACTGATCACCAGTTTAAAAGCCTTTAAGCTGAACATAGGCTTAAACTGTTTCAATCACCTTAGTTTAAATATCGTAGTGTTAAGTATCAGTCGGTCCAATCACCTGGATGATCTAAGTCAAGTTCCTTCACGTTGAGTAATTATAAATTTCAATTGGATCATATTACCAAAATGTTTAGGTGATGTGTAACTTGCGAGAGCTTCCATTTTTGGTCCCATGTTATGGCTTAACACGTTATACTTACAAAGAGAGCAATATTATCTATACTTTACCGAGTAACGGTGAGCAGAGCCAGAAAGCGAACGCATCCTGATCACAGTCTGTAATGTTGAGAGGCTGCCGGACCAAGCGGCCCAACTCCTGCACACACACACTCACAACACCCTCCACACACAGGTGCACCGCGCTGTCACCTACCAGGTACACCAACACGTCTTGAGCTAGAGGGGGAAATTTAAAGAGAGAGAAGGGGTGGGGGAGATATACAGGCAATAAGTATCCACCCCAGTATCCCCATTACCAGGAAATATAAGCCAAATATAAGCCAGTGTTTGGAGTGTCATTTGCGGTAGTACGGACTGCGGGAAACAGAGGAAGCGACACTGCCCCGGTGTGAGCGAGACAGCTCAGGATCCGAAAACTCGCACTCATCCCCATCCATCTGCAACAAAACACAACACAGCAGCTAACATATAGCCATCTGGAGTAAGTAACTAAACAAGTGGATTCAATAAAAAAATTAACCATCTGGAAAATAACAACAGTGGCCTAACTAGACTAAAAACCTGGATTACCAACCTAGATGAAACCAGTTTGAACATGACATGATTACAACATATACAAAATCAAACTAAATGTGAATGTTAATTTAACTATAATTCTACTACTACTACTACTACTACTACTACTAGGGCTGGGGTGTAACCGAATGCATTTGATTAATCAAATTACTGTCTCAATGCGATTTTCAAAATAACATGATCAATAACATAATATTTTTTAAATAGAAGCTGCCAGAGGGAATCTAAGTAGATAGACATATGCCTTGTCAGAAATCTTTAAACAATAATGTGGCAATGATTTACAAGCGAAATTCAAATTAGTTATGTTTGCACCGTGTTTAATATAAAAGCTGCAGAGGCTGAAGTGGACGAACATATTTACTGACATATAAAGAATATCGATATTATTATTATTATTATTAACAACATAGCTCAGCCCTAACTACTACACTTATATAAAATCAATAAAACGTCATTCCTCATTCGCTTCAGTTCGACAGATTCCACTTAGAACTGTCCGTTCCACCTTAAATGGTGCAGCAGCTATCTGTGACAGTAACGGGTGCATTTAAGGTGGAACGGGCCATTCCAAAAAGCAGCAAACGTAAGCTTGTATACAAGCGTAGGCACGCTCCGCGACCTGGATCACCTTCATTTTTTAAAGAACAAGTTCCAATACCGCATATTTAAAGTATAAGCATTAATACTTTACCAAAACCCTAAAATGACCACTTTAAAAACGTTCTGAATTATTATAAATATATCAAATGCTAGCCAGTTAGCTAGCTAACATCAGTTAGCTGTAGTAACGTTACTTTATCCAAACTGTGTGAAATGTTTCAGACTTACCCTAATCGATCTGTTGTCGGCGCTCCTCGGTCACTAATCCGTTAAAGCTGTCACTCCTGGGTATTATTATTTATCACAAATACATTCAATATCACTGATTTCACAAGTGCTGTTAGCTTTAACAACAGCAGCGCAGTGAATGCTGCTCTAAGCATAGCGCTCACTAGCTGCCAGAGATATAATGCAGCACCGCGCCCACAGGCTTTAGCGCCGTCTGTCGGCAGAACGAGGTCGTACAGACACTATTGTGCTTCCAACAAGCAGAAATTTTAAATCGAATTATTGGAAAAGTTTTTATTGTCTGTTTCAGACAAAAGCGGCGTGTGTTCAGTTTGTTTGAAGCTCCAGCCAGAGTGACAACCCTGAAACACTGCAGTCAAATAAGTGTAACAACGTGTTTACTAAATTCAGATTTACTAAATTTATGAAAACTTATTGCACCAAACAAGCTAGTATACAGTTTTGGAAAAAATAAGAGACCACTTAAAATTATGAGTTTCTTTAAGTTTACCAAACTGAAAGCCTATAGAATTGCAAATTCCAAAATGCATTAAAACTGTGATTAAAAACCGGGGTTATTCCACCAAATATTGATTTCTGGACTCTTAAAACTTGAACTGGTTTCCTTCACATTATTTGATGTGCTATTTGTTTGCTATTTTAGCCATTTCTCATCTTCTGCAAATAAATGCTCTAAATGACAATATTTTTATTTGGAATTTGGGAGAAATGTTGTTCATTGTTTATAGAAAAAACAAAAATGTTAATTTACTCGTTAATACGCAAAATGGCCCGTATTCTGCATGTTAGTGTGGAAAAGCAATGCATTTGTTTACTGCATTTACATTTTTCGATGTTTTTTTTTTTTTTTTTGTCTCTAATTACTCTGCAAACCACTGAGCAGGAGAAAATTGTAACTACAACCAATTGAAAACAATACATCTCTTGTTCCACAGAGATGAAAAACAAACAAACATGTGATTTCCCTTCACAGACCACACTAAACCAGTTAACAGATTGATCCAGCCAAAGGTGTAGGAGTTTGTTTGACATTGGCGGGACAAATTTGCTAAAATGAATCAAATCACTATAGTGATATACAACAACATATGCGGAATTACAGTTAATCACAAAAAAACAAAATGCCTTGCGGGTCTCGCTACTAGTGATGGGCAGATGAAGCCTCATTGTGTGTATGGCACATTTCCCAAACTGTATCGACACTGTGTTGAAACTGTGTTGCTGTATCACTTAATGGCGACATCTGCTGGACTAAGAAAGTCATTGCAAGCAACTGCGCGAGGAAATGCATCGGTCACGTGGTTTTCCTTAAAATGATACGCGGCCCGACACAGGGGTTCGCCTTGTTTGCTCGGTGCATGCGCTGAAGTTTCAGTGTCGTCAGACCCATCGCTACCAAAGGACACAGGAAGTGTATCGGTCACGTGGTTTTCCTTAACTTGATACACGCACCGACACGGGGTTTCGCCTTGACAGCTCGGCGCATGTGTTGAGGTTTCAGGGTCGTCAGACCCATCACTACTCGCTACTAAGCAACAGACAGCCGAACAAACGGAGCGGACGGCGAGCCATCAGGGTTGCCAAATTACAGGTCACAGTGGGATTCAGATAAAACCAATTCACTGGATAAAATGTGTTTCAAATCCGCCAAAATACTGAGAAAACCGCCCGAACAGCTGATGTTCATCATATAAGCTGGGGAACAATAGTCTGCTTTACCGTGGGAAGAAGAAAAAATGGAGGGAAGAAGGGGGAAGAAGGGAAAAGGAAAGAAAGCGAGAAAAAGAAAAGTTAACCATCGAGCAAAAACTGAAAAATGAAATGGTTCTGCCTCTTTTAAAGAACTGCAGTGTTTATTTCGTTGAATATGTTTCTTTTTATATTATTATTGTCATTTTCTGAGCTAAAGGGAAGATCGGGGCAGATACAAAGGTCGCGAGTTCAAATCCCGGTGTGCTATCAAAGAACAGCAGCTTAGATTTTAAATGTAACTAGAATCTACTGAAATTTAGAGGCATTTAAACACGTTTTTCTATACACTAATCTTAATTTACTGTTAATCTCTAAATTATGTGAAAAAAAAATACATTTTATGTACTATAAAAGGCTTATCACAAATTGTTACATAGTATAACATGTATAACACAGTGTTCTATATATTATAACCGGTATACCACAATATTTTACATAGTATAAAATGTATACCACAATATTGTAGATACCAGATTATTTTATATACTATTAAAGGTATACCACAATATTTTATACAGTATTAAAGTTATATCACAATATTTTATATGGTATAACAGGTATACCAGCATTTATTTTACATAGTATAACAAGTGTACCACAATATTTTATATAGTATAACAGATGCCACAATATTTTATATAGTATTAAAGGTATACCACACAATTTTATATAGTATTAAAGGTATATCTCAATATTTTATATAGTATGACAGGTATACCAGCATTTATTTTACATAGTAAAACAGTTATACCACAATATTTTACATAGTATAACACGTGTACCACTATATTTTATATACTATAACAGATGCCACAATATTTATATAGTAAAAAAGATGCCACAATATTTTACATAGTATAACATGTATACCACAATATTTTATATATTATAACAGGTGTACCACCAGATTTTATACAGTATAACAGAGGCCACAATATTTTATATAGTATAACAGGTTTACCACTATATTTCATATAGTGTAACAGGTGTACCACTATATTTTATATAGTATAACAGACGCCACAATATTTTATATAGTGTAACAGGTGTACCACCAGATTTTATATAGTATAACAGACGCCACAATATTTTATATAGTGTAACAGGTGTACCACCAGATTTTATACAGTATAACAGAGGCCACAATATTTTATATAGTATAACAGGTTTACCACTATATTTCATATAGTGTAACAGGTGTACCACTATATTTTATATAGTATAACAGACGCCACAATATTTTATATAGTATAACAGGTGTACCACCAGATTTTATATATTATAACAGGTGTACCACTATATTTTATACAGTATAACAGAGGCCACTATATTTTATATAGTATAACAGATAACATAATATTTTATATAGTGTAACAGGTGTACCACCATATTTTATATATTATAACAGGTTTACCACCAGATTTTATACAGTATAACAGAGGCCACTATATTTTATATAGTATAACAGGTTTACCACTATATTTCATATAGTGTAACAGGTGTACCACTATATTTTATATAGTATAACAGATGCCACAATATTTTATATAGTATTAAAGGTATATCTCAATATTTTATATATTATAACAGGTATACCAGCATTTATTTTACATAGTATAACACGTGTACCACTATATTTTATATAGTAAAACAGATGCCACAATATTTTATATAGTATAACAGATGCCACAATATTTTATATAGTATTAAAAGTATACCACACAATTTTATATAGTATTAAAGGTATATCGCAATATTTTATATAGTATGACAGGTATACCAGCATTTATTTTACATAGTAAAACAGTTATACCACAATATTTTACATAGTATAACACGTGTACCACTATATTTTATATACTATAACAGATGCCACAATATTTATATAGTAAAAAAGATGCCACAATATTTTACATAGTATAACATGTATACCACAATATTTTATATAGTATAACAGACGCCACAATATTTTATATAGTGTAACAGGTGTACCACTATATTTTATATAGTATAACAGATAACATAATATTTTATATAGTGTAACAGGTGTACCACTATATTTTATATAGTATAACAGATAACATAATATTTTATATAGTGTAACAGGTGTACCACTATATTTTATATAGTATAACAGAAACCATAATATTTTATATAGTGTAACAGGTGTACCACTATATTTTATATAGTATTAAAGGTATATCTCAATATTTTATATATTATAACAGGTATACCAGCATTTATTTTACATAGTATAACACGTGTACCACAATATTTTATATAGTATAACAGATGCCACAATATTTAACATACTTGAAGGTGGTTTTTATAATATGTATTTTTTTTTACTAACCAGACTTACATTATGAATTGAATTTCAAAGGAATTCGTTTGAATTCACACTCAAAATCAAAGAGTGTAATTTTTTAGAGTGTATCTCTTTAAGCCACGCTTTAAGGTGGCGAGGTATTTGATTGGTCAGAAATGGAAGGCCCGCGGTGGAGAAACATTTAATTGGTTAAAAATGGAAAGAGCGTCGGGCAAGTGCTGCGATTTGATTGGCAAGAAATGGAGACATGCCAGGGGTTTTGATTGGTAAGAAATGGACGGGATAAACAAGGAGTAGATTTCATTGGTAAGAAATGGACGCTGTGCCGTGAGCTGATTGGAGAGAAATGGAAGCGGCGTTGGAAGAAGAGTGACACGATTGGCGTGCTGAAAGTTCAGGGAGTGAGCGAGTTTTTATTCGTGCTCAAGCTGACAGATATCAGAATCTCATAAGCCCACGGCAGGCTACTGTTGCGCTTTGCTCGCAGAGGAGCAGATCGGTGCTGAGGGAGATAGGTGCTGGCCTATTCTGGACTTTTTGTGCTGGCCAGTGGTTGGCTGACAGCACTTTAAATTCATTGACTGGGAAAATCAGTAGGAGGAGATCATTACCATACGAACAACGGGCGTTTTTTGACCCAGTTACATCACACGTAGTGTAAAGAATACGACGCGTGCTGTACTAACACAACGCGTCGTGTAAAACAATACGACGCGTGCTGTAAGGTCCGCTTTTGACGAGTATCCTTATCGAACGCATCGCAAAACAATAGCACGCGTGGTCTTGGCTTATACTACGCGCGAGGACAACGCGTGGATGTGACTACTTTGGCTTGCCATAGTACAGTTGTTTGCACGGCACGCGAAAGATTTGCGTCATGCTGGCGCCTGCGCAATCTCTCACTTTCCCGGTTAACGCCCCACGAGAAGCCGATCAGGAAGTGACACGATTGGCCTCACCTGGGCTGCGTCCAGAAACCCCAAAAGTGTCTCCTTTTTCCTACCGATCCTCCTCCTCTCCTCCGTGACCCGGAAACTGATTTCGTGACGCCATCTTGCCGCCTGTCCGAATACCGTAGGAGACGAAAGAAGCCGCTTAAAATCCACCTGTAGTAGGCTTCCAACGTAGGTTACATCAGTGTATCCTACTCCGGAAGACTTTTAAGGATTTTCCAATGACATCACTGCATCCACGCCCACAGAGCACGTGAAAATGGGGAAGGCAACACCCAAATATACATCATAAACATATTAATTAACTAGGTTCCTTATCTAATTAAACAGCCAGTAAAGCAGTAATATAATTTATAGTTTAGATAAACTGTATGCTCAGTAAAACTATATTTATGACCCTATGTGTATCATGTTATACATATAAAAACATATATTATTTATAATATATATATATATTCATTTATTTACTTATTTATTTTAACTTGGGTCTGATGAGGAAACTGAATCCCTCATAAGGCTGAGGTCAGACAGGGTTGCCAAAGTCAGAGATGCGGCCTAAAATGCGGCTGGGAGTAAACAGGATTTTATTGGAATATCTGAATTTTTAGCTGTGTGTGATAGTAATGTTCTGAAGCGTGCTTAAAGTGAGCGTTGTGATTGGCTCAGTTCAACGGTAGTCAACATCCTAACTAAAAGGGATCAGCTGTCCCATTTCCCCAATTACAGCTCCTTCCCTCCATTCCTCCTCCTCCTCTCCTCTCCTCGATTCCTCCCCCTTCTTCCGTGGTGGAGGAGAGGAGGAGTAGGAAAAGAGGAGTAGGAAAGGAGGAGTAGCAAAAGTTTCTAGATGCAGCCTAGGAGATGAAAGAAGCCGCTTAAAATCCTCCCCGAAGAGGTTTCCAATGGAGGATACATCAGTGCATCCTATGGAAGACTTTAAGGATTTTCCAATGACATCACTGCATCCACGCCCACAGAGCACGCGAAAATGGGGAAGGCAACGCACAAATATACGTCATAAACATATTAATTAACTAGGTTCCTTATTTAATTAAACAGCCAGTAAAGCACTATTATAATTTATAGTTTAGATAAACTGTATGTTCAGTAAAACTATATTAATGACCCTATGTGTAACATATAATACATATATTATTTATAATATATATATATAATTTTAATTAATTTATTTATTTACTTATCAGACAAGGCTACCAGATTCACTGACCAAAAATGCCTGGGAGTAAGCAGGATTTTATTGGAATATCTGAATTTTTAGCTGTGTGTGGTAGTAATGTTCATCAGTTCATCGGTAGTCAGCATCCTATCTAAAAGGGATCAGCTGTTCCATTTCCCCAATTACAGCTCCTTCCCTCCATTTCTCCACCTCCTCTCCTCTCCTCGATTCCTCCACCTTCTTACGGGGTAGGAGAGAAGGAGTAGAAAAGGAAGAGTAGGAGAGGAGGAGTAGCCCAAGTACTGTTCCAATTCAGAAGATCACAGTTAGCTTAATACACAACTAATACCCGGATGTGTTCTTGCTCCTCCCTCAGGCCGTATCTCAATACACAAGTACACAAGTCTGCACAAGTGTGTACTCCCGAGGACAGGAGGACTCAGGACGGTTGTTGTGTAATAGGAACAGCTGTGTACTTGATGACGTTACCCTCTTAGAGGAGCAGAAAGCGTTGTTCCGAAAACGTAGGAGCACATTTTCACCTAGCCGCTTTCTTAACAAATAAACCACATATCTGAAGTCTAAACCACTACATTCTCGCCTAAAAATAACTTAAAACACTGTTTAAGCACACAGCAGTACTGTTTTGAAAACGTACAGGTGCTCATAGGTATGTACCTTCTCCTCCTGCATTACGCTGATACTAGGGTTGTCACGATACCAAAATTTTGACTTCGATACCGATACCAACTGTAGTATCACGATTCTCGATACCAAAACGATACTTGGAAGAAAAAAAAACAATAAAAATATCTGAACATAAAATGTTTATTTTTGATTGGACTGTATTGAACACTGAACAATCGGTGCAAACGTTTTTATTCTAAAATGAAACATTTGAACAAAAAACAAGTTTCGTTATTATAACCTTAACTATAACATAATTATCTAAACACTTCCTAAAAACTAAAACCTCTTCTTTTCTGAAACTACACTGTGGGAAGTTTCTTTGCCTGTTTAAGGTTCTTAGCCAGGAAAACAAGTGTGTCCACATGGTCTTCTGTCAACCTTGTTCTCCTTGGACTGCAGATTAACCACACGTGCGTTATCACATGCAGCCTCGAAAATTACGCTTTTAATAAGGAGATAAAGTGGATATTATTTTTTTTTCTGCCTCAGTTTATTTCATGCGCTGTTTGTATATAATTGGGGATTGCAGGAGACTGGATTGATGGATTCTCTTAAGTCTGGTTTTGAAGGTAAGAGCGTGGGGGAGCCGCTGGTGGGGGTTGAGGGGGTGGAGGGAGTGACCTGAGGTAACCCTGCAGCGAAAAACAAGCAGCGTTTAACTCTGAACACGCGCTGTGACGCGCTCTTTCAGCTCTAATTCAGGAACCGTACATCCTACAGTAAAACGGAGCGAATCCGGAGAGACAGACGGTTCGAATGGTGTATAACATGTCCGCATTCGATCAAATATGGACGTACGAGAAACGGAAATATGAAAATTATGATTTCATATTTTCAGAAGCAAGGCATATTTCGCCCTAAATGTTTATTTTCTGAAAGGAGATCCAGCTAAATAGGCTAGATCATACCTGTCAAGTCTCCCGTTTTGGCCGGGAAACTACCGTATTTTACTCCTCTTTCCCGCCGTCCTCCCGTATTAGTATTTTCCCGTAAATTTCCCGTATTATATTAAAATAAAAAAATATATATTATTGAGGAGACAGGGCACTGACCGCTCTGTGTCTCTTAACCAATCGTGTAGCCGATTCAAGGAGAAAGTCCCGCCTTTCAGGAGAAACAGCCAATCAGCTTGCAAAGGAGGGTCAGTGTGGGGAAGCCCCCCCCCCCCCGTCGCTGTGAGTTCAGGCAGCTAGTCGGAGCTGCTGATGTTAAAACATATCTGGATATTCAGGGATTTTTCTAAAAGAAAGGTAACGGTAGGCTAATCATGTAAACTGTGATGATATTTTTCTGATAGCTGCTTAAAAATACTCCTCTCCAAAATAAAACACACAGATTAAACCTTTTAAAATAAAAAAATACAGCTTGTGACTCAGTTTAAGCAGAAATGTGGAGAGGACCGAAATTAACTGAACTAATCAGGGGTGGAGTGATCAAAAGGAAGAAGTATTAATTAAAATTTATTGTGTAGGCCACTTAGGACTAATTTTTACTGATGAAACATATCTGGTCCATGTCCTTTTAGTAAAAGCTCATGATACTATTTTTAGGTCACCAACAGTAATTTTGCAGAATTTGTGCACCCTTTGTTCAATTTTAAATCCATTAAATAAATAAAAAATATATCATATAAAAGAGTGCATTTATTACAAAAAAGACATGAAATCTTAATTTTTTTAAAAATATATAGAAAAGGGTTTTTAATTTGGCTGTATTAAAAGAATGACAAATGTAGGAATGTCCACAACATTTCAGATTCTAATAATCTAATTGTAGTGTGTAAGTGGTTCACTTGTGGTAATTTTAGATTTTTTGTAAACCTGTCTTAAAATGTAAGGGATACTGAACCTTCGTTGGGCTGGTGGGACGGCATTAAGCGTACAGAGGAAAATATCCCTTATTTTTAAATCTAAAACTTGACAGGTATGGGCTAGATAACTGAAAAGCCGAGATTCTAAGCTTTAAAATGGCATATTGGGTGTCTATATTGAACCTATAACTATTCATAAACACAGCCAGATATTAAATATTATAAATTTCTGGCCCGCCGGCGGGCCAGGGCTAGTAAATCTTAATAACGCTACAGACAGAGTGTATCTTGACTAACTCCACTAACCTGTCGACTTCTCAGCTCTTTGTAGAGATCAGGGTGCTTGTCTGCTAAATGCGTAGCCAGGTTGCTGGTGTTCCCTCCTCTGCACTGGATAGACTTATAACACCGTTTATAAACTGGGTTTGTGGTGTTGGTCGGATTCCCTTCTTCATCAGCGATGTAAGCAAAATTTGCCCACACTTCACTCCTCGCGCCCGTTTTGTCCACAAGTCGCGGACGAGAGACATCTGTTATTTTAGACGTCGCCATTCTACACTCGCCGCTGCTCTCTCTCGCTGCTGCTCTGCTGGCTTGCGCGTGCGTGTGTCGCTCAAGCGAGTCAAATGAATCGATTCACACGTGAATCGATTCATTTGTTCAGAACACTAAGTTTATCTGAATCCTGCCACACCGACTGCTGCGGTGTGAATCAGTTTTCTTATGAACTGAATCAAATCGCGCCTACTAATTTGACTCATTTGAAGCTAGTGACTGGGCTATATAGTATCGAAAGCATCGAACGCTAAATAACCGAATCGTTTGTGATGACGTAGTATCGAAAAAGAATCGAACCTTCGGTACACCGTGCAACTCTAGCTGATACTGCTGCGAGGTCCATGCATCCATGCATACCATCCATGCATCCTCGATAAAGTGGGAGGAGCAAGAACACGGCTAGGTGAAAATGTGCTCCTACGTTTTCGGAACAGCGCTTTCTGATCCTCTAAGAGGATGACATCATCAAGTTCACAGCTGTTCCAATTACAGAACAACTGTCCCGCTTCCTCCCGTTCTCATGAGTCCGCACTCGCGATCCGAACTTCCCAAGTCTGTACTTGCCAAGTACGGGAGTCCAGACATGTGTACTTGTGTATTGAGAAGTACTAGTGAAGTACTAGATGGAAATTATATATTTTGAACTTCGACACAGACGTATTTTTAAAATTAAAAACATTCATTATGGATGTCAAACTGACTTCTTGACAGTTGTGTCTATGACATCTTCCTATGTTTACAGACCTTCATCTCTACCCTTATTTAGGACATATGTGCCTAGACTAGAGTTTCCTTACATTTGAGTGCATTATCTTTAATGAGTTTTTGGGCAAAATAATAAAAACTTTTCTATTCCAACACTTCTGGTGTGTCTTGGTCAGCACAGGTGTCCTTTAGCTGATGTATTGGAGCTGGGTAGTTGTGCTTTCCTCTGTGCATGCTGGATAACAACTAATACTGCATCATACCAACTAATACTGACGTCACATGTATTAGAGCAGGCACCTCTTAGTGTTGGGAGCACTGCTAGCTTTGTGTAAGGAACCAGTCTGATATGCGCTAAGGTCTGAACATCTGTGAATGTCCTTTGTTCACAGGGAAGATTGTGAACTCATTGTAAATGTAAACATACGTCCAACAGAGGTACAAGTTAGATGTTTAGATAGTGAACCCATTTCCATCCCATCCTGGCCAAAAGGTAAGATATTAATCAGATATTATTTTGTTTCGTATGTCCATCACACATGACATGATTTGAATTATGATGTGACATCTTTCGGACATCTCATGTTTGCTGGGTCAGGGTTGACACTCTTGCAATGCTGCTGGTAAAAATATACATGTATTGGAAGTGGGATGATTTAGTAAGCTAATTAATCAAATGTCTGATTGCTGAGTGGGCAGAAATAAATGTATGAATTAGCAATATATAAAACATAACTAGTTAACAATATATGAAACATAATTATAACAATGTCTTGCTAAACACAACTGAAACACCATATTTAGCTAAATAAGCTAGCACTCTCTATACTCCCCTACAAGTCTAGCCAATGCTAGCTACTGCATTAGCCTTAACATTTAACGATAAACATTCAAGAGTGCTACATTTTTAACAATCATCGCTGTAATATACACAGAACACCTCTACTTACGGCTCTATAGACGCACACAGTCACAAAATCCACTTGATAACACATTTCCTTAATGAACTCAGGAGCTGCTGAACTGGCTCCTCATGGTTCTGCTATGCACCTTCTAAACAGAGCATGTGCAATGGAATTTTCCAGACTCTCATGTGCAGTCCACTAATTGGCCTCTAGGGGGCACTGTTCCCATAATCTTCACACATTTATTCATCCAATCTTCACAACAGCCACCCCCAAATTTGAAGTGCTCTATGGATGGTCGTCTTCAGTCCGATGAGCCGACTGACAGGTGTCTGATGTAAGTACGGTTGGGAGTTACAGGATCAGGGTCACTGACATCAGAGGACACGTATCCCAATGGCTTATATTTCAAGATTCCTTCTATTTCTATCAGCGTGGTACTCAGAACTTCTGGGGTAACCAGCTGGGAACCCAAGCTGGCTTTAAGTGCAGTCTTGATAGACCTTATCTCCTGCTCCCAAGCTCCTCCAAAGTGAGGAGCACAGGGAAGATTAAAGGAAGGGGTGTAGGGCTTTGAATGCTTCTTGCAACTCCCTTTCTCCTCCCTTGAAGTTAGTGCCCTGATCGGAGTGCTCTTAGCAAACAGATGCTCTGCACCTGGATGCCTTAAGTCTCTGTCTGTCTTTTGAATGATCAGTTTGGTTACAGGGTGCCTTGGATCCAGCACAACGGGATGAAACATGTCAGTCTCAAGTTGCATCAGCCGACCCCCCACACGAATAAGTCGCAGATCATGATCAAACTCCGGCATCAAGGTCAACAGAGTAGGGTAGTGGTTTTCTTGCAGCAAGACACTGCACCTCCTCAGGGAAACTATCCAGTTGTGCAGATCTTAAAAGGCTGAGTTCTGCTTCTTTGAAGGGCTCTTCTTTTGGATTTCCCTCTACTTCTACAGCCGCCCCATGAATACATCGATCTGTCTCAGCAACTAAGTCACTGTATTTGACAATCAGTTGTCAAATTGCTGAGCACCAGGGATGGCATGGGCAGAGGTTATTGTTGTCAGCAGACAGATTGCATCTCCACATAGATCACTACAGTCTTCAATGCTAGGGCTTGATGACATTAGATGGCCATTGGTCAGGTAGTAAAGCTAGAAACAGGGGACCACTAGCTCACTGACTCTTTCCTACTATATCTGCCAGTGACTTCCCCCGTGTAAGGTCATCAGCTGGGTTCTCAGCAGATGTCCCATACTGCCAGGATTGAGTGTCAGTCAGCTACTGTATCTCTGTAATGCGGGTGCCCACAAACACTTTGTGACAACAGGAGTCTGATCTAATCCATGAAAGAACAGTTGTGGAATCAGTACACATGATGACTTTAAAGATGATCAAAGTAAGCTCATTCTGCAGCAGCTTAGCTAATTGTGCCCCAGTAAGGGCTGCACACAACTCCAAACGAGGTATGGAGAGTTGCCGTTTGGGGGCTACTCTGAAACAAGCTGTTAGAAAGTCCACCTCTACTTGCCCATGCGTGTCTTCTGATGCATCACAGACGATGTGCACCTCATGCTTGCTATGAATGTGGTCCAATTTGGCACTCACATAGCAACAAAGTAAGCTGATGTTGTCTAGGTGTTGTAGCACTGACGCAATTCAAAGCCTTCTTCACACAACAGCCTTCTCATGTTGTCCACCACAGTCCGAGCATCTTCTACTGTAAGGAAACTCTGGAGCCAATTGTCAACATAGAAGTGCTTGTGCACTGAATGACAGACATCATCCCCATCAGAACTGTTGTCACAAACATGCCGCTGAAGAGCATAAATGGTGCAACATGGTGAGCATGTTGTCCCAAATGGAAGGACTTGCCACTCAAAGATATCGGGTTGGGAGTTTCTTCATAAATCACATCAGAGGAAGCAAATAAGGGAACAATCTTCAGGAAGCTGCCTAACCTGAGAAAACATGCCCTTTATGCCACTGCTGATGGCAATAGAATGTTCCCTCAACCGCAGCAGGACATTAAGAAGAGAAGGCCCCAGGTTTGGGCCAGAAAGCATTGTGTGTCACTAAGTGATGGGGGTGAACCAGGACTTCTTTAGCTCTGCTTTATAGACTTCTGCCTTCACTGAATCATTGAGGAGTCGCTTCTCTGTTGCACGCAGTTGGGGTAGAACAGCTGTGAGTGGCTATAAATAGCAACAGTCTGTGTTTGTGCCTGGCGACGTGATATATAGTGATGGGCAGATGAAGCCTCATTGTGTGTATGGCACATTTCCCAAACTGTATCGACACTGTGTTGAAACTGTGTTGCTGTATCACTTAATGGCGACATCTGCTGGACTAAGAAAGTCATTGCAAGCAACTGCGCGAGGAAATGCATCGGTCACGTGGTTTTCCTTAAAATGATACGCGGCCCGACACAGGGGTTCGCCTTGTTTGCTCGGTGCATGCGCTGAAGTTTCAGTGTCGTCAGACCCATCGCTACCAAAGGACACAGGAAGTGTATCGGTCACGTGGTTTTCCTCAACTTGATACACGCACCGACACGGGGTTTCGCCTTGACAGCTCGGCGCATGTGTTGAGGTTTCAGGGTCGTCAGACCCATCACTAGTGATATAAGAGGTAGGCTGGCTAATTATATGATATGCTGAGGTAATTTACACTCTTTGTTTGTTAGCTCTTGGCTAAGCTGCTTGTTAATTTCTACTTATCCTGACTAACTTTGAAGGTATTTTGATCAGGTAGGCTTAAACTATTGCACTTTTTAAAGTTCTGTAATAGTAGGCAAATGCCTGTTGCATTTTAATTGTACACTATTAGACACTCTATGCTTTTGGGCTGCTTTAGCTCCATATGCTGTGTCTGTAATAGTTTAAGTGTTTTAGCTTTGGTTGCTACTACTTTATTTAACTGCTACTACTATATTTAACACTAGTACCGTTTTAGAATGGTCACCTGGGGACTTTAGGTAAGATATGTCTCAATATGTTCTGAACAGGATGCAAAATGGGCTTTATATCGTGTTTTTAACTAATTTTGTGTGTAATCTATTTTTAATAGAGGTTTAAAGCTGCTACCCTGTCCATGGGCGAAGTTAGCATTCCACCTTGAATTAAGTGGTATGTCTCCTCTTGTACTTGAATGCAATTTGCACTGTTTTCATGTGATGAATGTATTAATGTGTTTTTTGTGTATTTGCATAGAGAGCCACAGTTCCAGTGGTTGCCAGTTGCTGTTTTCTGTTTTTGTTGCATTTCTTTTTTTTATTTTGTTTATTCTACCATAACAAATTTTGTAGCACTAAGTGTATTAACTGCTCAGGTATTTTAGGTAATGTGGTTTTAATTATTTGCTCTGTATAGACTCTAGCCTATTTGTAACTACGTGGTACAATTAGTTTATTTTAGCTGTGGCTATAATTGTTACTGGGACTGGGGGTTTGGAGTCAACCATATTTGGCTATATCAAGTCCTGTTCACTAGAAGTGTGATTTTTAGTGCTTTGCTTTTTTTTTGTTTAAGTTTGCTGTGCAGTGATTAGTTAAACTTTATTCACGTGTGTTATTTTAGTCCTATTGGATTGACCTCATATTGCCCCATACCCTGGACCTAGTGGTCATAGTTGGGTAATTTGTGATTTTCTTAATTTCTTTTATTTATATATATATATATATATATATTTTCCTCTCACCTAATAAATAAAACTGACAGTGGATGTGACTTTGATACAGTTTTAAATAAATCATTGTATTTTCTACTACAGTCAAGTTCTTGTGTGTCTTAATTGAGAGTTCCCCTTACTCTAAATAAAATAAGTAATTTAAGGGGTGGCGTAGTCTGGTAACCCCTAGTTAGGGGGCGCTACACATGTTTCTAACTCGCAGCAAGGGTGTAGCATAACGGTGTATCCCATCAACTTCGACTCGCTGTGTTTTGTCTTACAGCAGGTTAATAGCCTCTTGGTCCCTCTGTGATCGAGTCACAAGTTTCTCACTCTGAAAAGGGTGGTTGTCAACCTGCCAAAGTTTCTCTACCTGACTGTAGTGATCAGAAACAGCAGAGCAAGTAGACAGGAACAGGCACTGCTGGGACATGTTCTGCTGTTGCATGTGCTTCACTGGCCCTTGCAGCATCCAGCCGAGCTGTGTTTTCACAGCTGCAGGACCACCAGGAGGTCCAAGATGCACTGGCCTGACAGGGGTTATCAGGTATGAATAGTCAGATCCTATGAGGAGGAGTGGTTTCAAATTGTTAAAGCACTCCAGAAGAAGTGACTTAAGGTGCTTGACCTTTCTATTCAGATGTTCCACTGGGTAAGTATGTGCAGCCAGTCCCAGCTGTGCAGCAGTGAATGCCCTTTCCACTGTGAATGTTCTTGCTGGTTGATCAACAGGAGAAATAGTGAATGTCACTGATGAACCCTGCAGTGTTCTTACAACATGTCGTGCTGTCCTCAATGTCAGCTTCTCTGAATTGCTATGGAGCTTTAGCCTTTGGGCAGCATCCTGGAGTAGGACTGTCCTCTCCCAGCCATCTTCAAGGATGGCATAAGTCTCTAGGGTGTTTTCACCATTTCGTAGAAGCACCTTGCTGATCTTGAGAAGGACCCGATTGCAACCAGCACGCCGATCCAAGTACAGAACTTCAGTGGGAGCCTCAGCTTTCTCTTTGGTACCAGTTCTGTTATTAACCTCATGAAGGGTCCTCAAGATGTTTACCCCTGCATGTCTTAGGCAACACTTTTAGTTGTCACTGTGCACCCCATGTCTAGCCAATGCATTGGCCTTAACTAAGTAATAAACATTTACCAATAAACATTCAAGTGTGCAACATTTTTAACCACCATCACTGTAATATACACAGAACACCTCTACTTACGGCTCTATAGACGCACACAGTCACAAAATCCACAAAATAACAAATATCCCTCAATGACCTCAGGAGCTGCTGAACTGGCTCCTCATGGTTCTGCTATGCACCTTCTAAACAGAGCATGTGCAATGGAAATTTCCAGACTCTCACATGTAGTCCACTTATTGGCCTCTAGGGGGCACTGTTCCTATAATCTTCACACATTTATTCATCCAATCTTCACAACAATACGTTATGCTGGTTGTCCAGTTGGTTAACCAGTTATTGACCAGCATAGTGTTACATTTGATCCTGAATGGTCTTGCTTATTGATCTGCTTGTTGATCTAGGTTGTGCTGGTTTATCTGCATGGTAAAGCTATACTTTTACAGCAGCCAAGCCATCAAACTCAAACTAAATCATATCATATAATGATGGCAAATATAATAAAGAGACAAGCTGGGCCTGATCTGTTATTTTCAGCAGAGATATAATTAGCAAAAATGGTATGTTTGATTAAACCAAGTGTATGTGTAAAGGATACATACATAGGTACTTTCACTCCCTCACCTTGGTCTTTGTTTTGTTCTTTCTCCATCTCTTTCTATTTTTGAGACAGAGTTTTAAAAGGTTCAGACTGCTGATTCCATTTAGCACCATTGTGAACTATTTAGACTATTTAGAGTGAAGACTTTTACACCAAACCCACTCTGAAAGACTCTTGGCCATTTAATGCTTTTAGAAAAAGCAATTATGTACCTGCAAACGGATTAAAGTATAAAAGGCTGACTCAAACAGGCAGCTGATCAAACAATATTCAGTTTTATTGAACACAACATTCTGTAAGGTGCAAATGATTTTAGTTTGCACAGTAGAAATAGTACCGCAATATTAAAACCCACCAGAACAATGAAACCCACGGTTCTGGCAGTTCTTAACTCAAGCTTTAAATCAGTGAATATAGATAAACGGGGAAAAGGGTAACAAAGGTACTTTGAATATATCTATAAAACATTCTTATAAATAAGTTTATAAATGAAAAAGAAGAAAACAAAAAAATTGTATCAAACGTGTAAGGCACGGCAGCAAGTAATACAAATACATTAATCTGAACAGACTGTCTAAAAAAGCCTCTCTAATGTTCTTCATTTAGCAGCTTTTTTGTTTTATTTTTTTTTTTTCATCATAAAATAACATTCCTATAAGAAGATGAACATCAGTGCAGGACAGAGGAATACCTAAGCAATCCCTCTCTCGGACAGCGTTCACACTAGAGATGTCCTAATTCAGATTCATTCAAATCTGATCAAAGTGAATTTCTTATTTCTCATACTGATCTAATCTAATCTTTAGAGGGTCTCAGAGTGGTTTGCTAGAACTCATTCATATTAACACTTTTTGCATGTTTGCTGTATCTCTAATCATTCTTTAATGTGTACAGAATAAGGACACTGCTTAAGGCTGGAAATAATGTATCTCAATGGCCACTAGATGGCACCAGAAGGTTATAGAACACAGTGGTAAAAAAGCTTGGAACATCACACCACATTCTACTTATTAAAGGCAACACCTTTTTTAATAAAACTGTGTCTGGATCTGGACATCCCAACACAGTAGGTACTATGTGGATAAGTGTAAAACAGCACATATGACACAGTCTCACTTAAATACAGTAGAACAATTGAGTAGAAGAGAGAGAACAGAGATGCTCTCCTCGTGCAAGGTCTTTTTGGCAGCAGATAAAATTAAAACGGAAAAGGTTATTTTACGGATACGTTCCTATCTAAAGCGGGTTCTCTTGTAAAACTGAGTGTAATGTTGATTGTCCAGATGATCAGGCTATTCTCTGGTTTCTGAGAGAGGTCAGAAGGCTCTTTGGTGTCCAGTGCTCTATTAACTTGGTGACCGGGTCCTTCAGCATGTATTTCAGATGTACTGCTGTAGGTCGGCTGATTATTGCAGCACACACTTTTCTTTGTTGCTGTACTTCCGACGCCGGAGCTCCAAACCACGCTCCAGTCGAGCGTCCTCCTCCAATGCCCTGAAACACACACACACACACACACACACACACACACACACACACACACACACACACAATTAGATTAGTGAGAGTGTGTATAAATAGACACAGGGAGTGAAGTGAAAGGAATGAGAGAAACAGTATATACAGTGGTGTGAAACATTTTTTTGCATGTTTTTCACTTCTACATGGTTAAAAGCTCCACTAGGTAGGATTGAGATTTCGTGCTCGTGGGCTCCCCCTACAGTTGCAGAGTGTAATAAATGTTTTAGGCAGATTAGTTTTTCTTTCTCGTTTTCTGGCTTTCACAGACATATTCGGTCTCTTTCCAGCTTCTGCCAGAGTGTCTGTATGTTAGTTTGTAAAGAATGAACCAGTAGTCCTTGTACAACTGTTAGAACTAAAGGTCGGAAAGCAGGTCGCAGTTCTCGCGAGCGTTGGTCGCGGCCGCCTCGGAAAACTTACTTAGAGTCTAGTTTGAGCTCAGAGAAGCTCCGGCACAGACACGAGAGCACCGCTATTCCTCCTATTACACCTCAATGCAGCGCTGCAGTGAGTTTCAAGCTGTAATTTTACTTCTTTAAAAAGATAAAAAAAATCAAGGAAATCCTACCTAGTGGGGCTTGAATTCATATTATAAGTTATAATATTATATTATATTATAAGTAGAAACAAAGACTTTTTCATACAGGGCCCCTAAGGTTTGAATTTTCAGTCTCCCCCAATAATTAAAACCCTTATTTAAAAACTCCATTTTGAGTTTACTTGTGTTGTCTTTAGATGATCTGAAACATGTAAGAATGACAAACATGCAGAAAAATAAGAAATCATGATCTTGTGTTTGCCCTTTTTCACACCACTGTACGTGTGTGTGTGTGTGTGTGTGTGTGTGTGTGTGTTTGTGTGTAGCACATAATTTTAAGACTCACCCTCTCTCTTTAGCATCCATATCCCTGACTAGTTCATCCCTCTGGTTAACCAGACTGACCAACTCCTGCAAGAGTAGCTGCTCACGGAGCTGCTGAGCCTGACTCTTTTTCCACTCTGACAACACACAACGAGCACACACACACAATAAACCCAGATTTTACAAATATATTACACATTTCGGTTGTAAAAACAATGATTATAGAGACTATTCCACAATAAAACAGATATATTGAATAAATGAATAATCAGTGTGATGATAATAAAACATCTGATATAGTCCTGATATACAGCAGAAAGTGGACTACAGGGTGTTCTGCTGTTTTAATGAGAGCTGATTAACCAGTTGCTGCTGCTCTGCCTGGGTATCTGTGTGCAAGACTGAATAAAACAAGGTGTAGATGTGATGCTAGCATTAGCTACTTTTGAAGATGGAAAATCTGACAAATGCACAACATTGGTCTACAGTTATGAAGGAAAGAGAACAAAAATACGTTTGACTGCAGAAAGTCTGACCGCAGTATACCTGCATGGTGCTTAACACAAAACATACCTCACCGTTACGTCATCTTTAAATGACCAACATTATGTGGTAAAAAAATATGTTCAGAACTCTGTATGGTTATTTCTTTGTACATTTTTCTCGTTAACATCACTGGATCCTCTGAATTACAAGATCCCTTAATAGTCGTAATAAGAATAATGCTAGCTTTTAGCTAATTCTACAGCGCACTGAACTGATGTCATTGGGGGTGATATTAAACTTTATTGGTTTTATTATTGTTTAATAAAGCCTTTGTTGAGATGTGCTGGGAGTATTACAGTAGGAAAACAGTAAAACAAGCAGCACAGTTGTACTTCAGAACCATGCTTTACCAGTGTAGCTAAGACGGGTGCTGTTACCGTGTTTAATTAAAAAGAACATGGCTGTTCTACACATTATATCGGTATTAGCACTAATCATACTGTCCAACCACCCTGGACATAGTGAAAGACCAGCTACATCATTAACCTCAAATTATGTCATATGTTATGCTGTGCCAAGAGCTAAACTACTCCGTTTACCAAGATATCTGAATTTGCAGATTCCCAACCACTCTGACCATCATGGACCACCTTACGTATCAAAAATAGCTAAAAAAAATTCCAGCAAGGAACTTTTATCTCAAAATGAAGTTTCTTATGAAGTGCAATACATGAGAGACATTTGTAGTTTAAGTTTTAGTCCATTACACCACGTTGAGCCTTTTCCTTATAATAGGTTTCAATGGGAAGAAGTTAAGCCTTTTTTTACATTAGGTGTTTTAGACTCTTTTCTGATGCATTCTTAATGTTGCAAGATTTGTGGTTTTCAAGCTTGGTTCTGGGGTAACACTTTGCAGCTTGTTTTTGTGTTCCCTGCAGTAACACACCCGGCTCGCCTCAGCGAGGGCAATAAGTTAGTTGATTAGTATAAACCAAAATAAACACACCGCTCCTCATGCGGGGATCGAACCCGAGTCGTTAGGGTGGCGGTCCAATATACTACCACTGCCCTGGCTAGTGAACTGAGCTACAGATGGGAAAAAATCACCTTATAATGAGAAAGGGAGCCCGAGAACCAGAGGAAAAACAAGAACAGGCAGAAATTAAAGCATGAGCGCGACAGAGAGACAGGGGAGGAGTGTAAACTGAAGTTTGCTAGAGAAGGGTTTTATTTATTTATTTTTTCATTATCGTTCATTATAGTTCAAACAACCTCGTGGGCCAGATGTTTCACGGTTGCGGGCCGCGGGCCCATGGGCCGCCTATTGCTGACCAATGGTATAAACCAATGATCGTAATTAAATATAAACTTGCAGGAAAGTGCTGCTCCAGACTCAGCACTGAGAACCACAAAGCAGCTAAAGCTCACTTTTATCTTATTATCTGCTTTTCACAACCTCTAACAGTAACACAGGCTACACTGCTCAACATAATCAGACTGAATGAGGTTTTCACATCTTTACTTTGAATACTCTATGAAGAAAAGAAGAATAATCCAAAACGTGATCCGACCAGAGCTCTACAGCTAGTTTACCAGCTAGCCTGTCAGTTCAGTGTGCAGTAGCATTAGCTTACAGGAAGCATAATCATAATTCAGAGGATTTAGGATAAAGGGATGTTCTGCTGAAAAATGTACACAGAATAAAACATAGGTTTCTGAACATATTTTTTATTTTTTAGAGGTGATATTTTCATTCCACCAATACAGAATCCAGCTTAGACATGGAACTCCATATATGGGCTTAAAAATGGCGACACCGCTGCACTGCAACCGATCTCAGTGGAAAAAACCCACTAGCCCTCTTAAAACCCACTCTTATTAAATTGTGAGGCCTGAAATTTTGAAAAAGGCAGTTCACATTGGAGTCAATGAGAGCAATCTGGGGCAGGTGAAAGCACACAAAAAAGGGGCACTTTGGGGAACACCTCTAAGCACTGATTGGTCTATGATACTTAAGAGGCAGGATACACTGTCCAGAACAGTGACAGCTAGTTTAACACTGGTTGAATGCGATGGGGCATTGCCCGATTGCCCTAATGAAGAAACCTCATTTTCAAGGTTCTAGGTGCTCAAGGTGTGAGCTTTTGGTAGGCAGTGTCATCTGAATGATACCTTCTACAGCCATCATGGCCCTCAGCTCTCGCGTCAGCAGCTCAAACCTCCTCTCCAGGTCCTGCTCCTCCTGCCTGTGGACACACACACACACACACACACACACAGTGAATACTACACAGTGAGGGTAGAAGTCACTAATCAGACAGTTTACACGTCACACTCGTACAGTGACTCCAGGTGGTCCTGCCTCCGGATCAATGCATTCTTCTTATTGACCAACATAAACCACTCCTGAATCAGCTTCTCCTCCTCGTCCTTATCACTTCCTGCAGAACACAGCACAGCACACACATTTACCACTACACCACAGGTTTACAAAAGCACAAAATCATGTGGAACATAAAGTGGGTACACCCATCATTCACTGTGAGGGATAAGAGCTTATCAGTAGGACACTTTCTCTCTCTCACTTACCTGACTCCATTATTCGCCTCAGTCTGCATTCCACCAGAGCCGCTCTGCTGTCAATGTGTTTTTGCTCTGATTCCAAGGCCTGCAGCTCGCTCAGCACATACTGACTGGTGTCCTGCAGAAACTAACCACAAACACACAAACACATACAGACACACAAAATATGAAATACATACACACAACCCAGAAGTAGAAAGAGAGAGACAGAGAGAGGGGGTGGATTGTAAGAGCAGGAGAGAGAGAAAGAGAGATTGAAAGTGAGACAATGAGAAAGCGAAGCAGACAGACATAAAGAAGACACATAACCGAACAGGACATATGGAAGAAGGAAACACAATCTCCCTTTAGAAGCCAGAAGATAATAAATTAAAAAGGTACAGAGGTTCAAAGAGAGAGAAGTTTTACTGACATCTTCTAGCGGCCTGGACTGACTGTCCACTTCACAGCGCTCTGGAACACACAGTTCACATTAAACTCATGAATCGAATCAGATCAGGTTCATACAAACTACAATAAATCAGTCAACTCGATTATGTAAATTTATCTATTAATCACTGTAACAAGTATACATTTAATATTAATTCCTCATTAATTCAGACAGTGTTATGTTCACCTGACTGGTCAGCTGGGCCTCTCTCACTGGACTTACCCTCCTGCAGCAAAAACACAAACAGAATCTAATGAAACTCTAATTCTATTAGAATTATATGTACCCCCTGAAAAGTGTATAAAAAAAAAAAAAAGGATTAAGGTGGAATGTGTGTCTTACATCACTTTGCTGCTCCTGACATTCAGGTTCCCTCATCGAGTCTCCTTTTACTTGTGCGTGGTCTGGATGTGTTTGGCTAAGGGCCGACCTGGATGCATTCTGCCTTGGCGGAGCCACTGGCGTCTGCCCTGCCTCCGGTGTCTTCTCTTCCACTCTGCCCACCCTTCTGAGTCTGGGAGGGGCCACAAGGCTACCATTGGGTTTCCCTTTTTCCCCTTGTGTGTGGGTTCTGTTGGTCTCCACTGATAGAGCTCCAACCTGGAGTCTCACAGCGCAGAACCTGGCAGCAGCATCTACGTCTGGACTGGTGGGGGGCATTGCTACACCATAACTGGACTGGCTGCTGTTGTGCTCGATCTGTAGGACACTAAGCTCCTGTCCAGTGAAGTGGGTGCGGATCTGGCTCAGATAGGTCATCACAATCAGCCGGTCAGGAACAGACAGCAGGACCATGTCTGATGGTTCCAAAAGGCGAGAGATACCCAGAGCGGCGAACTCATCAAACGCCTACAGACACAACTCTGTTACTCCAAGCCTTTAACCAGATGAGAACTTTAATAATTGGCACAATAATAATTGGTACATTAATAATTAGTACAATAAACATTAAAAGATCACTCACTTTTTTGTTATTGAACTTTATGTCATGAGGTTGGAGCACATCAAAATCACTGGAAGACATAATCAGATAACAGAAAAAATCTGTTATATAAGCAGTAGTGGATAGTAATGATGGACACCATTCAATCAATCAATCAATCAATCAATCAATTAATCCATCAATGAATCAGTAAATCAGCCTTCACATAAATATGGTACAGTGAGTTGGCCAAAGTTTAGTCAAACTAATTATTCATACAAAGAACTGTATGAATACATCTTCTATACTTCACTGCACTTTGCTAACAACCCTTTAGCTGTACACACCAAAGCTATAAGCTAATTGCTAATTTTGCTATGTCAGTTAACGGATGCCCTTGCTGGCTAATGGTGATGGTGAGTCATGGGGACAGGAAGGACCATTTTATCCACGCAGAGACTGAAGACAGGTTTGCCTTAGAAATCCCTGTCTTTGTCCGATGGCTGTAGCATCACCGGGGACCGAACCTGTGTGACTACCTTCACCCCACTTGGTGTCAGTGTGTTCAGTGTAAGATCACTCACATCTTCTCTGGGTGAAAATGGTGCAGGATGGCGCAGAATGCCAGGCCATTTCTCCAGGATGTGCTAAAGTTAGTGACCTTCACTCCTTTATAATCTTTAGTAACCTCCTGGCACCACTCCAACAGGGACTGGCTTGAGGTCACCAGACCAGGACTAGGCAGAGCAAACAAAACCTGAAGAGAGAGAGAGAGAGATTTCTCAGATTTCTTATGAGGACTTTGTAACTTGTCTCATTTCATACAGTAAGGGTGAGATTTATGTAAGATTCACCTCCTGATCCAACGCTGGTGATTCTCTCTCTGGTTCACCAGGTTTTATATCCTGCAGGCTCACTGGTGGTGGAATGATCTTTTTACTGCGTTTAGGTGGGACCACAGCTGGAGATAACTCTTGATCATCAGCAGCCTGGTTGGTATTCTCGGTGGGAGACTGACTCCAGGGGTGTTGTGCAGATCCATGTTCAGAGGCTCCTGAGACAGTTGATCCAAAAGATTTTGACAGCAAACTGGACCTGACGGAGACAGAGATGGAAAAAAAGCAAGAGAGAGAGACTGAGAGTGAGGTGACACACTCTGTATAGAACAGATCACTTAATAGCTCAGACTTAAACAAATTTGGGTCTTTATTTGTGCCCAAGCATTGATGAATTTAGGTATGTCTTTATTCAAATCTCTCTATATGACCAATGAAATGGAACCTTCTGGAGTGATAGAACATTTCTGGAGCGTTTAGTGAAAACTGGATGAAACATTTTTACAGCAAATGCAAAAGCTTATTAACAACAATCTGTTCCACATACAGTGTTTGTGGCACTCCTTATAATTTTTATGATTTTCCTTCATAAATCATTGGTTGTTCGGATCAGCAATTTCAGTAAAATATATCATATAGCAGACAAACACAATGATATTTGAGAAGTGACATTAAGTGTACAAGATTTACAGAAAGTGTGCAATAATTCTTTGAACTAAATTCGACAGGTGCATAAATGTTTGCACTCCAACAGAAAAATTACATCAATATTTAGTAGATCCTCCTTTTTACAGAAATAACAGCCTGTTAAGGCTTCCTAAAGCTTCCAATGAGAATCTGGCTTCTGGCTGAAGGTATTTGGACCATTCTTCTTTACAAAACATCTCCAGTTCAGTCAGATTTGATCGTTTCTGAGCATGATCATCCCACTTTAAATCACACCACAGATTCAATAATATTCAGGTCTGGGGACTGGAGATGATCATTCCAGAACATTGTACTTGTTCCTCTGCATGAATGCTTTAGTAGATTTCGAGCAGTGTTTAGTGTTTAGGGTCGTTGTCTTGTTGAAGTATGCAGCCCTGTTTCAACTTCAACTTTCTCACTGATTCTTAAACATTGTTCTCAAGAATCTGCTGATATTGACTGGAATCCATGCAACCATGACAACTTTAACAAGATTCCCAGTACCTGCACTGATCACACAGCCCCACAGCATGATGGAACCACCACCAAATTTTACTGTGGGTAGCAAGTGTTTGCCTTGGAATGCTGTGTTATTTTTTACCATGCATACCACCCTCCAAATAGCTCAATTTGGAGTTATCAGTTTCATCAGTACCTTATTCTAAAATTAAGCTGGCTTGTCCAAATGCGCTTTAGCATACCTCAAGCGACTCTGTTTGTGGCGTGTGCTCAGAAAAGGCTTCTTCTGCATTACTCTCCCATACAGCCTCTCCTTGTGTAAAGTGCGCTAAATAGTTGAACAATGCACAGTGACTCCATCTGCAGCAAGATGATGTTGTAGGTGTTTGGAGCTGGTCTGTGGATTGACTATAACTGTTCTCAGCATCCTTCTCCTCTGCGTATCTGAGATTTTTCTTGTTCTGCCATTTCAGGTCTTAACTAGAACTGTGCCTGTGGTTCTTCCATTTCCTCACTATGTTCCTCACAGTGGAAACTGACAGCTGAAATCTCTGATACAGAGTTTTTTTGTATCCTTCCTCTAAACCAGGCATGTCAAACATACGGCCCGCGGGCCGGACCAGGCCCGTTGGATGATTTAATCCGGCCCGACATAAATTTCTGAGTATGTCAAAAAAAGAAGCGAGTTTCTAGCTCATTTCTATCAAAAGTTGTGATTTTTTTTAAATGAATACAAATTAAATGCTCTCTCCGGTCGCTAGAGGGCAGTAAATGTCCCGCATGCAGCACAGACACGGCAATCTTGCTTCACCACAGCAGCAAGTAGACTGCAGGAATGCAGTGAGAGAGAGAGAGAGAGAGAGAAAGAGAGAGAGAGAGAGAGAGAGAGAGAGAGAGAGAGAGAGAGAGAGAGAGAGAGAGAGAGAGAGATGACACGAAATTTGTTTGCACTCATGAATACAGGTCATTAAAAATAAGATTCATCTGGTTTCATATTAAAGACAGTTAATATTGTGCAGTATGTTCTCAGCTTCAGTAGGCCCAGCCTAGTAGTTTGATCTGATGTAGTCTAATCTTATTGCCCATGCACTGCTATAACTTTTTTGTATTTCTTTTTTTTATTTATTTCAAAGCAGTATGACAATTGAGGTGAAAATATTTTTTTCATAGCTCCCACTTGAGTTTGTTGATGTGGTGAGTTGGTTCAGGTGTAAAACTGCATTCACTCAACTGTTAAAATAAACCAGTTGTTAACACATTCACCGCCAAACATGAAAATCATTTTTTTCCATTGTTTTATGAATAAATGTGTTGTGCTTAGAAAAGATCCCTTTTCATCCATGATTATAATATGTAGGGTAGGCTAAAAATGTAGGCTGAATAATAAAGCATAGTACTGAAAAACAAAGCTAAATATTTGGAGTTGACATTCTTTTACTGATCCGGCCCACCTGAGAACAGAAAGTCTGGATCCGGCCCCAGAGCCAAACTGAGTTTGACATGCCTGCTCTAAACCATGATGTCGAACAATCCTTGTTTTCAGGTTTTTGAGAGTTGAGAGGTGTTTTGCCGCTCTTCAGAGAAGATGCAAAGATGAGAAAAACTCGCCACTGGCCACCTTAACCCTTTCTCATAATTGGAATCACCTGTGTATGTAGGTCACGGGTTGATGAGCTTACCAAACTAATTTTGACCTCCAATTACTAGAGCTAAAGGTATTCAAATCAATAAAATGTCAAGGGTGCCCAATTTGCACCTGCTTAATTTTGTTTAAAGAATTATTGCACACTTTCTGTAAATCCTATAAACTTCATTTCACTTCGAATATCACTGTGTTTTTCTGCTACATATTAGGTTTAATTGAAATTAGCTAACAGGAACAAATTAATTGTGATGTTTATTAATTCATTCACTTCTTTTATGTAAAAATTACAAAAACTATTTCTACATTTCTAAATTACAGGGTAAAGTTAGGATGATATTGTGCTTAAACTTACAAATCACCCTGGGCTGCAGACAGTTTTAACTTCTGTGTCTGAATCTCTTCTTTTGTCACCTTCAGATCAAGCTCCACAGTTTGAGCTCGGATGGCTGGTTCCTCTGTCTGGATTGTTTGAACAGAGAGCTCTGCTGGGGTATGTTCATGTGCTACTAAATGAGTTGTAAAGGGGACATTTTCTTTTGTCTGTTTTGAAATGTCACTGGTCTTGTCATTAGCTGCTGATTCCAGGGACATGCCTTGGTCACCCGTTGATGCAATGACCCATGATTTATTTTTTTCTGCTGTCTCAGTGGTAGCTGTAAAAGTCTTAAATGGCTTCTTTTTGTTAGTGTTTAGCTTTGCAACACCTTTGCCAGCTTCACTAGAGGTCACTGATGCTGAAAGGTCAGTAGCCTGAGCCAAAGTCAAATTATTTTGGTCCTCCGAAAGATCAGACAGTTTGGTGTCATCTGTCCTGCATGGGAGAGGAGGAGTTGAGGGGAGTTCAAAGTCAGACTTAGAAGGAGTGAGACGTTTTCTGGGATGAGGAACAGGAGCAAGGAGTGGATCATTTCTTCCCTCATTATCTTCAATGTCCTCTGCCATTTGACAAATCTTGGCCAGCAGGAGTTTCTCTTCTAAAACATTGGGGTCCTCTTTGGCAGTTTTCTTTGAAGACTCAGGAGGTTTCTCCAAATTTGAGGGTGGCAGAGGCCATGGCACCACTGAGCTTCTTGGAGAAATGTCCTTTCTTGAGCCACCCTCCTTCTCAACTTTCACTTCATCTGGCTGTTCTTCAAATATTGTAGATGTGGCCTCGACCAAATCTGTGTCATTTACTATGTCAGATACATTAACACCCCTGCTGGCCTCAGGAGTGGTTTCAGTTACTAAGAAGAAACCAGTTTCTATCATGCCTTCTTTACCCAGCCTAGCACTCTCCTCCTTGGGAGCTGATGCAGTAAAAAAAAAAAATTTGTTGCCCTGTAGAGAATCTGGAGCTTTGGCAGCAGAGACAGGCTTGTGGCTTTCGTTGCCAGCATCAGGGCCAACTTCCTGTAAAGGCACCGGCGGGGTTGTCTCTTTCTTCTCGTTTTGAAAAAATGGAACATCTGTAGCTTGTAGAATCTCTGCTAGTGACTCAACATCTGTTGCAAGCTGTTTACTAGTCATTGCTGCTAGCTGGACTGGACTCGGGTCAACTGGCAGAGATTCCTTGGGGCTGTGAGAAACAGGACACTGGTAAGGAACAGCCGCAATAGTATTTACTGAGAAAAATACAGTGCACACTGCAAACAGCAATAAACATACCAATGCTGCAAACAAAGTTGACAAGAACGTTATGTACTACACATTTCGATACCCAATTAGAAGAATTGAAAAAACAACTACATTACTACATTAGGAGGAGCCACAACCTTTCAGTTTCAGGGGACCAAACTAATGTCAAATACACAATAAGAAAAATAATTTGTAATTAGTGACATAAAATACACCTTCAGACACAGGCTCTCACACATTGTCTCTACTGATGCTGAATCGCGTCTGTTAATGCAACTATTTTCACTTCCAGTTTGGTTCAGGGTTTTTTCACTTGAATATGCATATTTTGCATGAGAATCAAATCAGGTGACTGACCTAGGTAGCCAGTAATATCACACTTTGTAGCCGTAAGATAAAGTCCCATCTACCTATTAATGCATGTTTTCTGAATTTCTCTAACTGTAAGAAGTCCAATGTGGGCCCAAAAATCATGTTTTTGTATTGTGAGCTGACACATCATTTATCCACACTTCATTCCATCATTCTGGGCACGGGTACATTTTCATTGCACATGTTCCTCTCAGAACCTGTAATCCTCTCTTTAAGTTCAGCTAAGTCCTGTGGTAAGTCACTTGCTTGGACTGCTTTGGCCATACTGTACTATCATGATGCATTGCGCAACACATTTCCAGTTTACAGCTTAAGTTTCAAAACCAGTACATCTGAAAGCAGAAAGTACTAGACTCAGGAAGCCACTCCCCAGCAGTTTTCCAGCGTTTCAGCAGAAGAAGTTCATTCTGTTTTTGAATCACACATGAAAAAAGGTCACGCAGTGTTGTATCAATGACAACCTAGGACAGCACACGCATGCTGATTTTATGAACTTACCCATTGCTCATATAGAGCTCAGCCAGCCAGACTGTGCCTGCATCCTCCTCACCCGTCTCAAACTCTAACTCGTCTGCCAAAGCTTCAGGCATGCTTAATGGCCTTAGAAAAACTTCTTTTCTCTGAAAGCCTGATTTCATCCAATCTTCATCTTTGTTTTCATGAAGTTCATCTTCATTAGCTTTACCTAAGCATTCTTCACTTGCAATCATATCAAAATCAACCTCTTTCAATGGAGCGAAGTCTTTAGTTGAGGAAAGCCCAAACACATCCTTATTACTCATTCTCTCATCAGTTTCTGGAACAAGAGAACACTTAGTGATCTCAACACTTAACGTTTCTTCAGGCTGTGATTTATCCTTCCTGGATTGGGTTTTTATTGTTGGTGAACACTCAATCTCCTTTTCTTCAGAAACTGCTATTTTATTAGTGCTTGTTTCAGGTCCTGTCTCAAAAAATCCTGCTTCTCTCTCAACCTCTGAGGCTGCCAGCCTCAAACACTCCACCAGGCTCCCCCCTGAAGGCTTCATACTGCCTTCAACATGATAAACAGGTTGTGCAGTGTCCATTGCAGGGCTTGTAATTGCAGCATCACAGAAAGGTTCAGGTGGACATATTTCAATTTCAATGTTTTCCTCCTCCCCAGCTTCGGAATCATAGAGTTTGTTGGTTTCGGCAGGGAATGGCTGCATCAGTATGGAAGCCACTGTCTCATAACTGGAGAACAAGGAGGTTTGAACAAGAACAAAATTCAGAATTCACCACAGGCACATCAGTAAAAATTGCCTTAAGTGGGTAAACCTGAAATGGCAAGTGGAAAGATGCATACAATGCGCTAAGGCTCTCTACACTACTTATAAAACTTCCAGAACAAAAAAAACAAATTGCATCACTTCAGTGCATGCCAAAGCTTCAATATAAAGCTTCTCACATCTTTTTGAATGTTAGATCAAACTCCTTTTAAACAGATTCTTTGAGACAGTTATCATGTGTAATATTGCAGAACTGCCTGGGTGGGACTGACCTATATGTTGATTGAGTCAGCATTCATGTCACTTTCTGATGCATTATTTAGTAATACAAACAAAAACTACTGTTTATTCTACATCTGGTCTTGATCTAGCACCACATACAGATGCATACAGAAAACGTAAGCCACGGGTCAGTATCTAGCACAGGTGTTTGTGCAGTTGTAGTGATTTCCTTATCTCCCACCACCATTTTAATTCCACCCGTACTTCATTGGCCTATCCAGTCAACCTATATATTGTCACTGTAGCACAAAAATCTTTGTATCTTCTTTTTTGTTAACTTTTTTAATTTAGTGTTTAATTTAGATCTCATTATGATCATATAACAGAAATGGCACATGATTTGCCTGTAAAGATTTTCAACATACACTGTTTTATGTTAACAGCCACAATACAAATGCCACTTATTTTTGTTTATGCACAATTTCGTGCTATTTGTTTCATTACGATGTTAAAACTAATTACAATTCTCCCAAGTTTGGCTGACTAGCCATGCAACATTTAGGTCAGGGCAGCTTTCTTTTTACACTAGAGTGTGGCAAGGGCCAAACTGAATCCATTCCTTTATCTGGAGTGCACCCAGAGCAACACTCTCTGATGTAATGTTAGAGTAGAAAGCTACTGAAAGAGGTGAAAACACCCCTCCTATAAAAGTTAAGTCCATGACAACAGGTTAGTGCGCAAAAATCCATCCAAACCAGGTTTCATTTCAAACATGCATGCAACTGTTATTGCAATGATAGCTGTTCTGCACAGAAGACTTACAAGCCAGAACAGGCAGAGCCATGCATGAGCCGAGATGAGTCAAACTTTCTATGCCTCCAGTTCCTGCACTTACCCTTTGTACAAAACTCCAAATATCCCCCTCACCAAACCAGGAGAAAACTCCTCTTCAGGCTGAAGGTTCTGCTTCATAGTGGTCAATTCCGGCTCAAGTAAAAGCTCCTCTCTTTCTGAAATACTGTTTTCATCTTTATGAGAAGTATGTGGAAGGTTCTGGTTCTGTTCTGTGTTCTCAATCGGACCGACCCCAGAGTCAGGAAAGCTGTTTTTTAATGCAGGACCTTCCATCTTGAATGTTTGAACAGCAACTCCATTTGTAGTCTTCTCACTGGATCTTAAAGAGCAATTGCTAATATCTTCACTTTGCTGGTTTACAGGGTAGTCTTGAGGCGCCTTTGGTTGGGTTTCATCCCCTAATCCCTCTTCAGAGCAGCTATGGTGAACACGAGTGAGAATGAATGATAATGAAGAGATGTGTTGTGTCTAAGATCTTTCCCAACTGGAGTGCATTTAAAAATGGTTCCACCATCTTAAATGGAAACCAGAACAGTTAATGGGGTAGAAAACTCATGCATGGATGCATGCAAAAAACAAAACAAAAAAAAACAGCACACATCCAGGAGAACTTCTCAGACTTACCCTTCATCCAGATTAGCCTGAGGAGCTTTCAGTTTGCCTGAACTCATCTCCTGGTCTTCGTTCTTCTTGACATTTTTTTCTAAACTAGTCCATATTGGACTGTCGGGTTCAGGTGTGACCTGAACTTTTGGATCTGTTTTAAAAAATGTGTTGCTTAATGTTGTGCTTAAAGCAAATGAAAGGTTCTCTAAGGGCAATGAGATAGATGGACTACCTGGACCATGAGATACAGATTGTACCCAACAAGAAAAATCACTTTTATCATCTTCCTCCTTCAGCTCCTGATCTGCAATGTTGCTTTTCAGTTGTGCTTTTACAAAAGCAAAGGCTGCTCTCTCATCAGGTGGTTCATTCTTCTTTATGTCTTCTACCTGGTCAATGTTTTTTCCTCTGTTATGAGGTAAGAAACAGAGTGAACAATGTTTCTTTATAGAGGAAACACCTATCTACTGATACTGTGGACCAATCACATTATTTAGAATGGCCATTTAGTATTTTTTTAAGGATATGAACCCATAGATTGTGAAACGTAATGAACTTATACAAACTGGTCCTTGAAATAGACTTAAAACACAGCTTTGTTTCTCATATTTTTGTACATTTTATATTCTGAAATGCACATGAACCCATGCAAAAAACCCCAGTAAAAAAATCTGTCAAAAAAGTGAGTCTGATTCTTATTAGCCAATCAGTCACCAAAATGCCTCTACCCCAACAAACTTACCCTCCATCTGGTACCGTTTGTCCAATCAGAGCTTCAGCCTTACTGTTGTCACATTTCATGGTTTTGTCATCGTTAATCATTTCTCCAGTCACCCATGGGTCCTCTCTCTTTACAGGAAGATCTGAGTCCTCCAGAGCGCTGCACGGCTGGGGGCAGTTCTGTACAGCTTGTGCTAAAGAGTTGATTTGGGGTCTGGATGCCAGGGGCTGGGGAACAAAGGTGGGGGTAAACTGCTCAAGGGAAGTGTCTGTATGATGGTCAGTGTTGGGCTTGGCTTGTCTAGGCAGAGGCTCCAAACCCAGATGAGTTTCATTTGAACTGAGAAAGAAATAAAGAAAGAAAAGGAGTGGAGAGCAAATGAAAAAACTTCCAATAAACAGACAGTCTGTGTAACATGATTTATATATTTTTTTCGGATTTGACCATATTTTGACTTAAAATATGTTTGCAATGACTTTAAAATAGTTTACAGTTCCGATATATCATTAGAAATGTATAAAATGTTGAGTATTTAAGCTGAAAATATAATAACAAAAATAATTAAGTTTTTTGTTTGAATGTGTATTAATTATACACAATATTTTTTTGTATTATTTATTAGGTTCTTTACAATATAAAAAAAACTGATTCATTATTTATGTATTTAATAATGTATTTAATAATGTACTCAGCATATATGAGTACACCTCATTTAAAAATTTATATTTTAATCGACATGAGAATAATTTCCAAAAATAAATACACCAATACTTGTAAACACACCAATTCTTGCAACTTGCAACAAATGTGCACGAAAGCCAATGGTACAGAGTGATGGTAGCATCTTCTCTGACAATATAGAGCAGTACTTCTGTGAATCAAATTATAAAGAAAACTGTAATAATTCCACTACTGTAGAACACAGTAAAAAATCACTACTGTAAAAAACATTAATAATTCCACTACTGTAGAACACAGTAAAAATTCACTACTGTAAAAAACATTAATAATTCCACGACTGTAGAAGACATAATAATTTCACTACTGTAGAAAACAATAATAAATTCACTACTCTAAAAACACAGTAATAAATTTACTACTGTAGAAAACAGTAACAGTAATAATTCCACTATTGCAGTTAGTCTGAGACAGAGTGACCTGAGATAGAATTATTTAATGCAAGGTTATCTCTCTTATATCAGAAAAGTGCTGATATTAGGAATTGTAGTGAAATGGATTACTTACTGATATCTGATGACTTGCTGATAATTAATGACAGTGCATGTCTATAAGTTATTCTAATCCTGAGGTTTAAAGCCAAGAATACTATTCATACCTACCAGCCTTCATGCTCATGTAGGGCTCACATAGGAGGAACATGGGCTAGGTGAGTTTTAAGTGGGCACGAGTGTTTTCACTGAGACTAAGTTGGGCTCCACTAAGTTGGGCTCCAAAGTCCCATGTGGCTCCCATTTAGGCCCACGTGTAGCGTACAACCCAGATAAGGCGCCCCCTGGATCCATCTCTGACATTCATATGTGGGGCCAACATAAAACTCAGGAACAAAACTTTCTGGTTGCCAATTAGGTTACCCATACAGACCCCACATGGGCACTGTAGCTGGGATGTACCATTTACTTGGTAGTTCAGACTAATAGGTTAAATCAGATCAATTTTTTTATTCTGGACAGTATTTAATTGATGGCAATACTAAATATTGTGTAGTTAAATTCTGAAACTCAAACTCAAACTCAAACGAAGATCGCCTTGAGTTCCCTGGTGTTTATAAACTGTCTCGATATGTTTTATATGTATGCAAATGACTTCAGCAAACATCCCAGCATTCAAATTAGCTCAGCACACACTAATAACACACAGTCAGGCTGAGAAAGGAGAACTGTGTATTGCAGGAACGGATGATGTAATACAATTTTATTTACTGTCCACTCTGCTTCTTACCTGGATTCAGGTACAGCAGTCTTGTCCAAATGACCTACTATAGACCAATCAGCTTGCCCACCCTGACCCTCATCCGGACAGGTCTGTGAAGCCTGTGGAGGTGTTTTCTTCTCTGTCCTCGGACGGTTTTCAGTTCCTGGGCTCGTTACAGTGGGCAATACTAAGGGGCCGCTTTCTGTCTGCATGTTTCTAATCAGAGCTTTCCCCTCATCTAACCTGTTAACACCTGCAGCACTGATTGACTCTGTGCTCCAAACATGTGCCTCCTCACTCAGAATTGTGGGTGGTTCTGATATTTGCTTCTGAGTCTGATCATTTTGGTTCTCCTCTATGAAGAGCGGAACCTTAGCCCAGCTGGAGAGAGTAAGTTCTGCTTGTTTTTTTTCCTGATGGTTAGTCTGAGTTCTAAACAGCACAGGAGCAGCAATGACCTCTGCCAACGAAGCTATATCTGAAACAACAGTAGTGTTTAGGGATAGTTCTTCATCAATGGCCTTCAGTGCAGATATACAGGTCACAGGTTTTTCTGGAATAGGTTGGAGGTCTTTAGGTTCATGCTTCGGAGTCACTGTGGAAATCCACTCCTTAAAATCTGTGTCTTCATCAGTCAGTGGCAGCTTCTTGGCCACCTGTTGCTTCGCAATTAGCACCGCAGTGGAGGCCATGGGTTTCTGCTTGGAAGCTGAGACAGAGAGAGGCCACGGAGGAGGAGGATGGGCTGGAGACTCTGTATTTGATCCAGAAACCTCTGTAACATTCCATCCAGGAGAAACAGCACCTGGGTTGCTGTTCAGCTTCAGACTGAAGGGCAGAGAAAGTGGTGAGAGAGAGCATTCAAAGAGCAGCTCTTCTGGAAACATGCGGATGGGCCACCAGTAGACTAGTAAAGTTCCATCATAAATAAGCACATCGAACCAGCAACACGGCAAAACCAGTTTGTGAGCTACCACCACATCAGTACGTTTCTCTGTAACACTTCTAATGCATTTACAACTTTTTGCAGATTACCACACACGGTGTAACACAGGTGTAAAACATATTCTTTAGACCAACCAACTCCTTACAAAAAGGTAAAGCTACTTCTGATTATGGAATCTGGAAAAGAACTGTGAGTTTTCCCCCTCAATCAACAGCTGAAGCTAAGCTGGGCTCTTTACAGGGATGCAGAACCGCACACCAGTCAGAAACCCCTGCACCTTTATTTCACACAGCACTGGCAGAACACACTGCTGGCACTCACCATGGGTCTTTAACAGCACTATGTTTTCCTGGAAAATCTTCTCTGCTAGTCTTTGGTGAAGACTCTGCGATACTGATGCTGCCGGCAGTCCGAGGGAGGCGCTGGTGATTCCCGGCCTGGCTCAGGGTCAAAGGTGGACAGGCCTCAGTGCTCTTAACATTAGGCAGAGCCTCGGGCGAATTTAAATCTGAGAGACAAACACCAAAACAGGGAAAACCTACACTGTAAATTACAGAGCTTCAGCAGAGAGAAAAAAATCTATAATCTCACCATAAGTGTGATTCACCCTAGAGATTACTTCTTTCCTCCTCTGTCAGTGTTAAGCATTGGCTGCTGATTAGCTTGGTTCTGTTTTTCACTGTATGTCCTATTTAACAGCACTCTATAAAAATGATCAAACTTCATAACAATTACTATGAAATGACACATGATTGAGTAGAACCTGGAAAGGGGTGTGCATCTGTTTTGTACACATTTTTAAGGAGAGAATCAGTGCATATAATACAGAGAAAACTAAATGAATTGCAGGGGCAACAGAGCCACTGAAATAAATGACCCTACAGCTGTTTCCTGAAAACTGCTGTAGGCTAAATGGGCAAAATTAATTTTTAAATTCCTGATTGTTCATTCCGCTATGTACCTGAAACCATGTCAGATGGATGATTTGATGTGTCAGAAAGAGACAGAGAGCAAGGCTCATAAAAAGGAACAGGAGAGGGAGATATGTATTCCTGAATGATCTTCGGTTTAAAAACATAAAAAGGAGCAGGGGCAAAGAGATCTGAAATATTAGAGAAAGAAAGACAGTTAGAAATCAATAGAAAGTATATAGTAGGTTGGAGAGAAAGGTCTTACTAGCTGATAAATTTAGCTTCAAAACATGCACAAATAATCTTTAAAATTAAAGTTTAAACAAAAACATTAATGTATCAGATTTCTTCTAAAATGTTTAGTGTTTTTATTTACTGTAGCTACAGCATAAAAAGGGGTTTTCCCTTTTAAACCTAAATTATTTTTAGTGGTAACAAGCAACTAAACTAGTCAGATGTAGCTCAACTGCTTGTTACCTCATTAAGTTATTGGGCTGAAACATTTTTTTAAGACTGGTAATAGAAGCTCATACTCCAAAAAAAAAATGGAAAAAAGCACAACCAAAATGTAAACAGTCAGCACCATGTTAATTGATGGTTCCATTTTCATTAGACGCATTTAACCTTGCCACTCCAGTGTCCAAGCTGATTAATAACATCTGATTTATACATGGGATTCTTTTGCCTAAACTACTGCTAACCAAAAGCACCTTGGAGACTGTCGGTGGGTGTGGGTGGAGAAGGGGATGCAGGGGGTTTGAAAGGAGTAGGCTCAGAGGCATCCTGAGCTTCAGAACCAGAGAGCCTCCTCTGGAAACTGACAGGTGCTAAAGAGAGCAAAGATAAATATCTCAGAGAGGACAGTTTATTTATAGTAGATATGAACTAAAAGTGTAAATGGTGTAAAGGTGTTCACAATGTTTTAAAAGTACATAAAGCTGATCCGTTTTTTTTTTTTTTTAAATAATGCTACATTCATGCTACAGACGCTAAGATTACTGTATACTGCTGCTACTAATCTCCAACACACCAGCTCCACTTTAGACAGAGCTTACTGGCCTTTTCTAAAAATCACCAGATATTCAGATTTACTTTAAAATCAGATGCTGCTGGACCCTGCTGCTAAATTTCACAGCGAGGGAGGGGCTTCCCCCACCAGCACACTGACTCTCCTCCGCGCCGTAAAACCAGCAAGCTAATTGGCTGTTTCTCCTGAAAGGCGGAACTTTCTCCCTGAACCGGCTCCATGATTGCCGTTAAAAGATTTCCCATTCACACAGCGGTCACTGTCTCCTCATTAATATAACAGCTGAACTGAGCCGAACAATATGTTTTTTTGGGGACACAAATCCACCTATTTCTGATATTGGGAGGACACGTCCCACCCATCCCCCCCGGTTCCTACGTCAATGCATGGAGATTTTTGACCAGTTTCTTTATCATTATTGAATCAAGAACACTGGCCTTAATTGAGGAGGGTGTGGCCTTTTGTGGATATTGTTCGGTTTTTAGAAATGACTTTGTAACCTTTTCCAGACGGACAGTGACTTTTCTCATCTGTTGTGATTCAGATTGGGGCATAATGTGTTGCTTTTTGAGATAAATAATTCAAAGGGAAAGCATTTACTTTTTTCCATAGTGGCAGGTTTGTTTGGATAGTTTTTTTCTTAACAAATTAAATCATCATTTAAAAAACTAATTTAGGTATTTACTAGGGCTGGCCCGAATAGCGTTTTTTGAGCTCCGGATATTCGGCACTGATTCGAAGCGAATATTCGAATATTCGTTTTTTTTTAAAAGAGGTAAAAAAAAAAAAAAAAAAGCAAATCACGGCCCCTTTAATCCACTGAAAAATGTTCAATTTGCTCTGACCGACGAGACATATTCACCCCGGATTTTTGGTGTTTTTATCCCGGATTTTTGTGTTTTCACCTCATATTTTTTCTGTGTTTTTAGCCCAGATTTCTTTGTGTTTTCATCCCGGAATTTCTGCTGCCCTACACCGCGGCTTATCCGCTGCGTAAGCAGGCTAGGAGGCTGCTGCTGCACGGTTTCTCCGCTGCGCAAGCCAGCCCAGTAAATTGCTGTTTGTGTTTTCACACTTAGGTTATTTGCTTAAAAAAACAAACAAAAAAAACGTTTGTTCAGGAAGTATTTTATATTCTTAAACATTGTTGATTATATTAGAGGACAGTCATTGTAAACTGTACTTGGTCTATTTCGGTTAAAGGATCGTGCAGGGCATATTACTGATTTTGTATTTTTGCACTTGGGCTATAAGCTCAATATTAAATATTTCGTTTGTTTAGAAATTATTTTATATTTTTAAACCATGTTAAATTATATTAGAGTAGAGGAAAGTCATTGTTAATGACGTTATTGTACTTGGTCTATTTCGGTTTAAGCATTGTGCAGGGCATAGCCGTATTACTGATTTTGTATTTTTGCACTTGGGCTATAAGCTCAATATTAAATATTTCGTTTGCTTAGAAATTATTTTGTATTTTTAAACCATTTTAAATTATATTAGATAAGAGGAAATTCGTTCAGACATCATTTTTGTAGGCCAGGCTTTTGTAACCGATTTAGCCCCTACTGTTGCCACATTACCCCTTACGTTTTATTATATAAATCAGTTTCGAAGAGCCTGCATTTTTTTTATCATGTCTGCGCGAGACTGATTTTTAAACCCACTCTTCCACGCTCCCGCGTTTCTGTCTCGTTACCGCGCCGCAAAAAAATAGCTTCTTTTAATCCCGCGCCCGCCCGCCACATACACATTTCTGCCGCTCCCGCCCCACGTTCCTAATATAAATTAAATAAACTACATTTAATGCTTCAAATTTACTTATATATTTATTAAAACAGCAGCGCTGAATAGTGTGGTCCCGTTCCTTACCCCAGTCCAAACACCATCGGTGTGTGCGTGTGTGTGTCGGTCCATCCTGCGCGTTGAGAGTTTTCTTTAGGTTTTTTTTTTTTTTTACAATTATTACAGTTTTCTTAACTATTTATTAATTTGCTCCCGCATCGTCTGGATTAAACTCCCGCTCCAGCCAATAACAGTTCAGGGGTGCGTTTCCCGATAGCGATTGTTCTTAGGGATTTAAGAACAACTTTAAGAACGACTTAACTTTAAGAACGCCATTTTTCCGACTGTTTCCAGAAGCCACTCTTAAGTCTCCATACTTACGAAGGACCTTTAAGTAGCACTTTGGTGGCTCCGCCCCCGTGTCTGTGAGGTTTAAGGCAAAGCCAGATGAAAACTAGACCACCGATTTATATACAGTTCTTCATTATTAAGCCACAAAGGTATAATTTTGTATGATATAAAAAGCCAAATAAAATATATTTACTTATTTGTTTACTACTACGACTGTCAGACTGGGGAAAACCGTTAATTTAATCCATATGTGTGTGATATGTGTGAATAAAAATTATATTTGTAGGTAATTGTAACTTTTTCTTCACGTGAATACGATTATTTCAACCATATAATAAACCCAAATACTATGAATAAATATGCGCAGGTTAATAAATTAATTTAAATAGTCTGGAATTTAGTCTTTTTTTTATTGTTTATTTTTTTATAAATACGTATGCTGAATGCATCTTTAAATGCATTTTTTTAAGGATCAAAAGCGGCCTCTTTTGTTTTTGAGTCAGAACTGCACGTGGATTCCACGTTAAGAAGAACTTAGTTATTTACGAGTGGGTCAGACCACTCGTAAAGTTACGAACGAGTTTAAGTACTACGTTAGTTACGAAGGCTTTCGGGAAACGCTCGTAATTTTAAGATTGTTCGTAAGTACGAAGTTACGAAGTACTTAGCGTTAAGAACGTTTTGGGAAACGCACCCCAGTTCTGTCCCGCGCGCAAGATATTCTGACGGGACCCGCGAGAACAGAAGTGGTTAGAGTGAGGTGGAACTCTGGAAAGGAGAAAAAAAACGAATATCCGAATACCAAAATTAAAAACCGAATACCTACTCAACGAACGAATATCCGAATACCCGAATATTCGGGTCCAGCCCTAGTATTTACCCAGGTTATTTTTTCAGATATTAAAATTTGTTTGATAAATCTGTAAGTGGGCAAATCATTTTTCACAGCACTGTATTTGCCATGGTATGTTACATTACTCTGCACTTTATCCTCACCACTCAATTGCAAAAGTGTTGCTGCGCTGTCCCATCTGTTGATTGTCTAATGTCTGCTGTATTATTCATAACTACTATACTGTTGTAATTTTATGTTGCACTCTTTTGTTTGAATATTTGCACACTATGTTGTCCGTATTGTACTGTGTGTTCCATATTGCTCCAATATGGAACACTTTTATATGCAATAACAATAAAAGCCTCTTGATTTGACTTAATTTGACTTAAGATGGTGTTGCACAGATAACAACCTGGTCTGGAACTAGAATATCACCTAGGAACTTAACAGTGAGGTGAGCTCTGAGCTGTAATACCTGAGCCAGGTGGGGGCTGGAATATTCTGGGCAGTGCTGGGGGTGGGCTGGGCATTTGGGGGCTTAATGGTACCCCTTGTGGTGCTGGAGTGGGTAAGGGAGAGGACAAAGGCGCCTTTAGGGGTGGAGGGTATGAGGAGGTTGCCCCCATTAGAGTTGTCAGATTAAGAGGTGTGCGGCAGAAGGTTGAGTATGACCCCTGCAAGGCTGGTGGGGGTGAGAAAGGCACCTGCTTCAGAGCAGGAAGGTTGGTAGGTGTTCTACAGGAGGGTGAGGGCAATTCCTGTGCAGTTGGAGGGTTGGTAAGAATGATGCATGAGGGTGAAGGCAATCCCTTTGGAGTCGGAGGGTTGGGGGGTGTGCAGCTGGAGGGCAATGTCACCCCTTGCAGGGTTGGGGCTCGAGGAGGTTTGGCATGGGTGGTTGGGGAGGGTGCTGGACAGAGGGATGTACTGGGTGCAGGGGGTAAAGGAGGACGGATCTGAAGGGACCCTTTAGAAATACCCAACATAGAGACAACATTGCCTGGTGAAAAAAAAAGGAAGAATGACAGAGGGTCAGAGAGTAAATGATAGATGAGACAAAAATACAGAAAAGAAAAGGAAAAAAGAGAAGACAGATACTGATAAAAGCAAAAGCATGTGGGTGGTTTCTGCCAGTTTGTATCTGACCCAAGTCCAGTTTAACTGGATACATGACTGTAATAACAGAGAACAATAAAAAAAAAAAAACGAAGTCTGATCATCTCTTAGCGAGAGAGAGAGAGAAAGAGAGAGAGACATAGAGAGTGTATGAGTGAGAGATATGTGAGCAGGGGCGTAGCAGCAAATTCTGGGCCCTGTACACTCTCAATGTCAGTGGGCCCCTGTCCATGCCAGTACACAATGAACGTGGATTTTCATGGGCCCCTCTTTTTACTCGGGCCCTGGGTAGTCAGGTCCACTTTTCCCCCCACTACCACGCCCATGTATGTGAGTACCTGTAGCTGATGAACTCTTTATTGAGGGCCTTTTCTCCATGCTACATGCTGACTGGTCAGAACCAGAGGAAGCTGACCAGGACGATCACAAGAGAAAAGGATAAAATAAATGTTGAATGAATGAATAAAATAAACAAGATGGTCTATAGGTTAATATGGAAAAGCACTGTGATAAGATGCAGTCACACATAAGTGTAATGTAGTTTACTGAGAGAGCAGCATGAAAGGTGAGAAGATTAGCAGAGAAAAAAATGGCAGGACCCGGATTGAGAAACACTGATATATTTGTGCGTGTGTGTGTGCGTGTGTGTACACCTGTGATGGCTGCTGTACTGGATTGTTTATCCTCATCCTCATCACTTTCATTAAAATCATCCAAGTTTCCAATATCCAGTGGCTTCACGCTCATCAGACTGGCCACACTCTGCATGTCTTCATCACTACAGAAACACAAACACACAATAATAAAATACTTGTGTTTGCTATGTTGTTGCTAAATGGTTGCTAGGCGACATCAAAAGTGATGATTCAGAAGCAGAAGCACAGCAACTGAGTGTATGCACTCACACACAGACACAGTCACACTCACTCTATTGTAGGGTTGTCACGATACCAAAATTTTGACTTCGATACCGATACCAACTGTAGTATCACGATTCTCGATACCAAAACGATACTTGGAAGAAAAAAAAACAATAAAAATATCTGAACATAAAATGTTTATTTTTGATTGGACTGTATTGAACACTGAACAATCGGTGCAAACGTTTTTATTCTAAAATGAAACATTTGAACAAAAAACAAGTTTCGTTATTATGACCTTAACTATAACATAATTATCTAAACACTTCCTAAAAACTAAAACCTCTTCTTTTCTGAAACTACACTGTGGGAAGTTTCTTTGCCTGTTTAAGGTTCTTAGCCAGGAAAACAAGTGTGTCCACATGGTCTTCTGTCAACCTTGTTCTCCTTGGACTGCAGATTAACCACACGTGCGTTATCACATGCAGCCTCGAAAATTACGCTTTTAATAAGGAGATAAAGTGGATATTATTTTTTTTTCTGCCTCAGTTTATTTCATGCGCTGTTTGTATATAATTGGGGATTGCAGGAGACTGGATTGATGGATTCTCTTAAGTCTGGTTTTGAAGGTAAGAGCGTGGGGGAGCCGCTGGTGGGGGTTGAGGGGGTGGAGGGAGTGACCTGAGGTAACCCTGCAGCGAAAAACAAGCAGCTTTTAACTCTGAACACGCGCTGTGACGCGCTCTTTCAGCTCTAATTCAGGAACCGTACACCCTACAGTAAAACGGAGCGAATCCGGAGAGACAGACGGTTCGAATGGTGTATAACATGTCCGCATTCGATCAAATATGGACGTACGAGAAACGGAAATATGAAAATTATGATTTCATATTTTCAGAAGCAAGGCATATTTCGCCCTAAATGTTTATTTTCTGAAAGGAGATCCAGCTAAATGGGCTGAAAAAGCCGAGATTCTAAGCTTTAAAATGGCATATTGGGTGTCTATATTGAACCTATAACTATTCATAAACACAGCCAGATATTAAATATTATAAATTTCTGGCCCGCCGGCGGGCCAGGGCTAGTAAATCTTAGTAACGCTACAGACAGAGTGTATCTTGACTAACTCCACTAACCTGTCGACTTCTCAGCTCTTTGTAGAGATCAGGGTGCTTGTCTGCTAAATGCGTAGCCAGGTTGCTGGTGTTCCCTCCTCTGCACTGGATAGACTTATAACACCGTTTATAAACTGGGTTTGTGGTGTTGGTCGGATTCCCTTCTTCATCAGCGATGTAAGCAAAATTTGCCCACACTTCACTCCTCGCGCCCGTTTTGTCCACAAGTCGCGGACGAGAGACATCTGTTATTTTAGACGTCGCCATTCTACACTCGCAGCTGCTCTCTCTCGCTGCTGCTCTGCTGGCTTGCGCGTGCGTGTGTCGCTCAAGCGAGTCAAATGAATCGATTCACACGTGAATCGATTCATTTGTTCAGAACACTAAGTTTATCTGAATCCTGCCACACCGACTGCTGCGGTGTGAATCAGTTTTCTTATGAACTGAATCAAATCGCGCCTACTATTTTGACTCATTTGAAGCTAGTGACTGGGCTATATAGTATCGAAAGCATCGAACGCTAAAGAACCGAATCGTTTGTGATGACGTAGTATCGAAAAAGAATCGAACCTTCGGTACACCGTGCAACTCTACTCTATTGAAGCTTCCAGTCCAGTGTACCCATTTGCTTTTATAACACTGTATTCAGCCAAAGTACTGTATTTTCTCTACCTCAGTAACTGCTTTGTTCATTTATGTTATAAGCTGACATAGCATGTTCCACATCTCTGCACCTTATTTTTACCTTGAACATTTTGAATGTAATATGTCAGTATTGTACTGTGCTGTTCACATGCTGCTACCTGCATTGTGGACAACCCCATGCACGACACACCAAGACTGAACTAAAACCTGTCATACACACATATCCTGCACTCACACACAGACACTCTTGACAGCATATATCAATATGTGATGAATACCAGACACCTCGTCACCTTATCCTCATCAGCTCATGGGTGCTATGTTGAATTGCACTGTCTTATCTGGTTACTCTAATTTCAATTCTATTTATCGGTTTCTTTGTAGTTTTTATTTTGCCTATTAATGTTTGCAGGTATGCATTTTATGTAGTCTGTATTGTATTGATTGTTCAGTGTTGAACCAGGAGAACTGTAATTGTGCTCCACTGTGTATTTTTACCTGACTTTTCCAAATGGTTGCTATTTTTTTCCACATGCAAACATCTGTTTATAGACACTGCTAGTATGTTTGGTTGTTGGGGTCCTAAGTCTTTTAAATATGAAGATCAGCTTCCCATTATGCAGAAAAGACAGGAGTTCCATTATACAAGCAACAGTTCTGATTGTACTGGGAGGGTAAGGTTGTACTGGTAAAGATCTTGGTTGTACTGGGAATGGTTTAGGTTGTAGGGGGAGAAGTATTCGGGTCGTAAACAGAGGCTTTTGCTTGTACTGGTTGTATTGGGAGTGGTTTCGGATGTAGTGGGAGGGCTTTTGTTTGTACTGGGAAAAGTTTTGGTTGTATTGGGAGTGGTTTTGGATGTAGTGGGAGGGCTTTTGTTTGTACTGGGAGAAGTTTTGGTTGTATTGGGAGTGGTTTCGGATGTAGTGGGAGGGCTTTTGTTTGTACTGGGAGAAGTTTTGGTTGTATTGGGAGTGGTTTCGGATGTAGTGGGAGGGCTTTTGCTTGTACTGGGAGAAGTTTTGGTTGTATTGGGAGTGGTTTTGGATGTAGTGGGAGGGCTTTTGTTTGTACTGGGAGAAGTTTTGGTTGTATTGGGAGTGGTTTTGGATGTAGTGGGAGGGCTTTTGCTTGTACTGGGAAAAGTTTTGGTTGTATTGGGAGTGGTTTTGGATGTAGTGGGAGGGCTTTTGTTTGTACTGGGAGAAGGTTTGGTTGTATTGGGAGTGGTTTTGGATGTAGTGGGAGGGCTTTTGTTTGTACTGGGAGAAGGTTTGGTTGTATTGGGAGTGGTTTTGGATGTAGTGGGAGGGCTTTTGTTTGTACTGGGAGAAGTTTTGGTTGTATTGACAAGCCTTTGGGTTGTGACCAATAGCTCTCCTTTGTACTGGGAGAAGTTTTGGCTGTACTGGGAATGGTTTAGGTTGTAGTAGGAGAGGTTTTATTAGGTCCTATTGGGGGGGCTTCGGGATAAGACTGAGGGCTTTTGTTTGTACTAGGACAAATACTGATTGTACTGGGGGGTGGGGGGTTGGGGGGTTGTACTTAGGTTGTACTGGGGGTTTTTGGTTGAACTGTGAGTTTTGTATGTTCTAGAATGCGGTTTAGGTTTTTGCAGACTGCACAATGCCCCCTAGACCTAGACCACGCTGTTCAGAGAGTTAGTGTGGCATATGTTCTGGCTGGTTCTGGTGTAGTCGTAGTAAGACACTCACGTAGCTTTTCCCTCTTTGAGGAAGACGCAGGACAGTGAGAGTTTGAGCGTGGCCTCTACCACTTTAACCGACAGAGGCTTCATCCTCAGGCTCAGGTCTGTCTGTGTCACTGTCGCACTCACAAACTTCTTCAGGTTCACATCCACTGATGCTAGAACCTTCCGGTGACCCTTTGCTGTCTCCTACAGACACACAACCACAAAACATGAAGCTTGTTCGGTTTAATCTACAGCTTAACAGCTGATGAATAGTTAAGTGAAAAGATTTGGACAATCCAACACCTGTATCTTTTTCACATATAGACATTTGGTCTTTATTTAAACATAATTAGTAGTTGCTTTGAGAGGTGTTATAACTAAACATACAACTGAAAAAATTCTACTCACATTTTCAATAATAAAAGTCCAGTCCTTGTCTTCAAATTCATCTGCATGAGGATCCTTACAAACAAACATCACATTAATTGAATTACTTTAATTTAATGAAAGACTTATACTTCAGACAGTATATGAGACACATTATAAACAGAAGAATTATGAAAAACTAACAAAAAATATTCACATTTCATAATAAACATATCATACTTTCTTGAGCACTGCAGCAAAATGATGTGCAAATGTAAACATTGCATAGATGAGCTGTGTTTGTTTCTCTTGTGCATGTGTTCACAGTGAAGCTGCCCTACCTTAAAGATTGTAACTGTGATGTCCACATTTTCGGGCACCGGCCACACAACCATCCCTCTGTATGGGTTTTTAATCCCCGGCTGCCAACCATGCAGCTAGGGCACACAAACACACACACATCATTCAAAAAATCCAATACAGTACATATTGCTCCAGTACATACCTCCAGGTAATATTCTGGTTAATATGTGAACAAGGCGGGTTTGGTGCAAAAATCCCTGTTCTAGAGCAAAACAATCTTTACACACACAGCTTTTAACTGGATATTCAACACTTTAATGATGATATTTATTATGATATTATTACATTCTGCACAGCATTATTTGGCACATTCACCTTTAAACATTCCTGATTCTTGATCGTATTCTGAAGGACTGTGTCTGGGAACTCGCAGAGGTTTATACAGATATTTATAACACCTCTCTGAGTCAGGCTGTGGTTCCCACATATTTCAAAGCCAACGACATAATCCCTGCCCCAAAAAAGGCGTTGCAATCCTTTTTTAATGACTACCGTCCAGTTGTGCACACAACCGTCCTCAAGAAGTGCTTCCATGGTTAGTTATGCACCACATCAGGTCTCCCCCCCCCCCTCCCTGGACCAGTTTGCATATCGTTCAACCGATGGTGCAGTCTCACTCTTCTCCACTCAAAAACATCATGTTGTTGACTTCAGTTCAGGATTTTTTATTTTAATACAAATAAGGATTAATGTAATAAATGTAAAATGCAATTATATTTATATTAGTGATGTCAATTAAAGTACTTATTTAAGTATATACTTGTATGTTTGAGGGGAGATAAATCCAGCCTTACTATTTCCCTCACAGTGGGAACTGACAGCTGAAATCTCTGAGATACCAAAAAGGAAAAAAAACTTGCAATTGGCCACTTTAAAACATTCTCATAATTGGATTCACCATAGTGTGTAGGTCAAGGCTCAGTAAGCTCACCAAACAAATTTTGTGTTCCAATAATTAGTGCTAAAAGTATTCAAATTAATAAAACTACAAGGGTGCCCAAATTTACACATCTGCTTAATGTTGATAACGGGTAATGCATACTTTCTGTAAATCCTATAAACTTAATTTCACTTGTCTAATATCAATGTGTTCATCTGCTTTAAACAATAAGTTTATTTATTAAAGAAAAAAAATATCTAAACCAATCTAGCCCTGTGTGAAAAAGAGTTTGCCCCCTAAACATAATAACTTGGTTGTGACACCCTTGGTGGAAACAACTGCAATCAAGCTTTACTGATAACTGGCAATAAGTCTTTCACATCTCTATTAAGGAATTTTGGTCCACTCTTCTTTGCAAAATTGATTTAATTCAGACACATTGGAGAGTTTTCAGGCATGAATGGCCTGTAAGATCAATAGCATTTCAAACTGATTTTGACTAGGCCACTCCAAAATCATTTTTTTTACAAAAAGCTAAATTGGTTTGGATAACTTTTTTTCCTCAATAAATTAGGTTTTTGATCATACCTGCTATGGTCTATCCAGCGAAGAGTTACTGCTTAACCTTAGGCAGGGAAAATACTCTGTAGCTGTTTATGCACTTGAGGTCCACACTATAGCAGCTAGCAGTGGCTGAAATGAGCCAGCAAAATTGGTTTGGATATTTTTCCCCTCAATAAATGCAATAGTTAAGAGTTAAATGCAGAAAATATCCCAATGATTGTGAAATTACAGTAATTCACTGTGGAGAACAATTACAGCATATTTACTGTAAATAAATACAGATTGGTACAGATATTTTAGATTACTTAATGGCATAAATAAATACATTATAATACGTAATTATTCTTTACTGGTTTACCTTGTATAAATACTGCTGTGTTTCCCTTAGTCTTTGATGAGTAATGAACCTAAATGCCTAGCTCTTTAAACCTGCATTTATTTAGTGATTTTGCTTCTTTGTTACAGACCAGTTTTGCATTTTAACCACTGTTTTTGCCTAGCACTGTATTGTTTGTGTTTTTTTTGTTACCAACCTTATTTTGTATTTTTGACTTCTCCTTTTGCCTTGCCCTTCTAACTTATTATTAGATATTCTGTTTTTTAACTCCTTGCCTGTTCACTCATGTATGTTTTTATATTCTTTCTGCCCTTATTGTGTTCACCAAGCCTGTCCTACGTAACTCCTGAAAATTTAACCACTTTGTAAATAAACATGTTAAGTATCTGCGTATGTCTACTTCTCGTCTGGCCTGCGTGCAGTGTTGGGAAGGTTACTTTTAAAATGTAATCCCTTACAGATTACTGATTACATCACTCAAAATGTAATTTGTAACGTAATCAGTTACATTACTTCAAGTGAGTAACGTAATCCGATTACTTTGGATTACTTTAAATATTGTCATTTTTTTAAGCCTGAATGAATGTAACAAATAGATAAACAAATAAAACAGCCTTTTCAATCACTCTATAAAAATACTTATGAAACCATTTCATCAAACAATTTTATAAAACACTTGTAACGAACAGTATGGGTATATTAATATTAATTATAGAATTTCTTTAGGTATGAACCTTAAATAAAAAGAAACTCACTACCCACCGCCACATCTCACCTTCTAAGGTCGAGGAGGTCTAATAAATATTACACTGAGCCAACCACAATCAGAGTGCAGTGCAGCAAGATTTAATAAATGTTGGACTGAGTTATCCACAAAAAGACTACACCCTATTTACACAACCAAAACCCCCCATAGCACAGGCCTAATCACAACCCCCCCCCACCCACTCCACCAAATAAACCCGAGATACGGCGATCTCAGCATCAAACATTATATATCCATACAAAAAGTGTGTGTGTGTGCGCGTGGACGAGAGAGGCAAGAGAGAGAGAGGTAGAGGGAGTGACTGGACTAAGCTACTAAATTGTCCCACAGTCACAAATGTCCATAATCCCTTATTCCGGACGAGAGAGAGAGAGAGAGCGAGAGAGAAGTCCTGGGTTTACAGCGCGAGAGAGACGCGGCGGTCTCTTGTTACCCTTAGCTCACCAGATCCGCAAGCAAAGTTGAACGCGCAGGGAAGAAAGTCCCAAAAGAAGTTCTGCAGCACTGAAGATTAAATCCTACCGCCTTGGGGCAAAAAACTGACCAAAAAGATTAAAAATACAGCGTGCACGCCTAGAAAACTCCAAAAAACGTTTCTTAAGTGGTTAAATCCCAAACGCTCGAACCATGCCGGCTCGTCCCGTCTCTCCCCCCATTCATGTCCCAAGTTCCTTGTTTTTCCTGGTTACAGCACCTGGTTGGCCGAATAGTCCCGTGACGTCGTGAGTGAGGTCATAAGGATGAAAGTTCGCTGGATAAGGAATATTATATTGTACTGTAAAATACTACCTAAATTAGGAATTAGAGGTAAACTCAGCACTTCCACATAAAAAAAAAACATTTAAAACATAAAAAAAATAACTTATAATGTGATGTTATGTTTACTGTGCATTTGTCACACACTTCTATAAATTGATGATAAAACCATTTAAAACCAAACAATGTAACAACAACCGTAAGCTATCTATTTGCAGGTTTGCCTCCAGTGTAATTTTGACAACAAATTGTGATTTAGTCTTAGTCATAGTCTTGTGACGAAAATAGTATTTAGTTTTAGTCACAATTTAGTCATCTGAAATGTTTTTAGTTTTAGTCGACTTAATGTCATAAGAATATAGTCGACTAAAATTACAGTAAATTTAGTTGACTAAAATGTAAAGGGTGTAAATGTAAATGCTTTTTCATCAGTTCCCTTGAATTATTAACTCTACATGTATACAAAATGAAACGTTTAATAACCACTTGAGTAATATTGTTAATGTTTGAAAGTGAAATATATTTATATATGATTTAATGTATATTATTATTATTGTAGGTGTGTGACTATACATATTTTACATTTAAAATTTTGCTCTAGAAATCAGGTCATAAAACATCTGAATAGTTAAATTATAGTTTGAACAGAGCTGTAGATGCAAAAACTTTTAAAGGATCTAGTTTTATCTCCAGCACTAACCCAGCACACCTACTGGAGCTACAGTCTATAAATGAACACACATTCACACACTGTGCTGTAGAGATGCTCTCAGGATGTACTGAGAGACTTCATGAGTTAAAGTGAGAAACTTATGAGAAAGTGCTGTAAGGAACTTTACACAGACTTTTGGGTTCATAGATTCACTTATTTTATTGTTTTATTTTCGTTATATTATTGAGTTCCTTTCTGACCTGCTGCTGATTTAACACTAGCTATATCTTTCCCACTGTGAGACTAAACAGATGATCTGATCTTAATGAGTTAGGGTTCTGTATCAGTTCTGTGTTTTAGTGCACTGCTGAGTTAAACACATCAGCTCATGAAATAACATCAGTATTAAAACGCTGATCTCTGCATGGAGATCTGTGTGACTCTGGTCTGCAGAAGCTGAAAGATTAGTGGTGTTTTTACCGGTAATGGAGTCGCTCCACGCGGTTTACACGTTATCTTGTTTTTCGCGACGTCAAAAGAGAAATATATCGCCTCTCCCCTCTCTCTCTCTCCCTGCTGAACTCTGTCGAGTTAACTTCCAGTCGAGCTCCGTATCGACAGTTTAATTCCGCGCGGCGCTGCTGCAGGAGAGGCGGGTACTCCACCTTCGCTAAAGTACCAGTGATTGGATCTCTTCCTAACTGGTCCCTACCTTTCACAGACCTAAATCAGTTCTGATTGGATTTCGTCCCTGCCAAACATTTTCGTCTCGTTTTTATTCGTTGACCAAAATGTCAGTTAATTTCGTCTCGTTGTGTGTGCGGAGCCGCTGTGAGCCGCTGCCCCTCCTCCCTGTGTGTGTGTGCAGCGAGACGGGAGGAGGGACAGAGAGTTCCCTGTCATATCAGAGCGTATTCACCGCAAAATGTTATTTGCGTTTTGTCAGTGTTGGATTGGAAGAGCAAAAATAGGAAAGTACCGCAATGTAACCCTTTTATTTTAGCAGAGTAACTGTAATCTGATTACCACTTACTGCAGCAGTAACTGTAACGGATTACAGTTACTTATAATTTGTAATCTGATTACGTAACGCCGTTACATGTAATCCGTTACTTCCCAACACTGCCTGCGTGACATAAAGGAAATAGCAACTTGCTCTTATAGCCTACAACACTGTGACCAGGCCATCAACCATTATATAAAACATAACTAAATACCCAAAGGAAAAGTAGATCTGTTTTGCAAAAGTCCACACTGTTGGTGAGTTACGGGTGGCAGCAGTATTCATAGGGCATCCCAACTGAAAATATTAATCACAACAAGCATTATGTGATTTATCATGAAACATCACAAGTTCAAATCATAGGACATCTTTAGAATTCTAGGAGGGAGACAACACAAACAAATGGCAAAACTCATGTTATTGTAATATCTCACTTTTGATATAGTATCTTGTAGTAGTGATGCTGTGTGTTTACATCGCTAAATAAAATGAAAAGATGTAACAAGGCTCTGTAAAAAGAGTGCATTACAGGAGTAGTTCAGCCAACTTGGTAAAATGAGTTATTTGTGTAAAAATACATATTCTAACGTTTCAATATTAAGCATGAACTTTAATGTTGGCAGTAGTAGTGTACCTTTTTTGCATTTCAAGTCTGCAACACGCTCCATAAGAGTTACACATTAAAGAATTTACCTTCTCACAACATCATACTTTATTAGGTCCCACTCTACATGCCAGAACCTCTTAAGTTGTGCAATAAGTTGTCATCGACTAGAGACAGGTAAAAAAAAAATGATCTGAAGCTTTTGGAGTGGCCAAGTCAACATTTGATTTAGATGATGTGGCATGATATTAAACAGGCCACTTAAAAACTTAAAAAAAAGAAACATGTGGGGGGCAATTGTTTTTCATGGCCCTATATATAATGCATTACACAATTTTACAATGTTATTTTTTTTTAGATTGTGTCTCTTACAGTTAACATGTGTGTTCAATAAAATTTATAGACCTCTCCATTCTTTATAGGTGGGAAAATCAACATTGCATCACATATTTATTTTTCCCTCAATAAATGCAATAATAATTATTTAAAAAATGCTTTTTTTACTCTCTGCTTTTACTCTACGGTAAAACCTTCCCTGATTTTTTAAATATTTTTCGTGAGGTTTTTTGTTCATACCCGCTATGGTCTATCCAGCGAAGAGTTACTGCTTAACCTTAAGCAGGGAAAATGCTCTATAGCTGTTTATGCACTTGAGGTTGGCTGAAATGAGCCAGCAAAATTGGTTTGGATATTTTTTCCCTCAATAAATGCAATAGTTAAGCATTAAAGGCAAAAGAATTGCTGTGGAGAACAATTACAGCATATTTACTGTAAATAAATACAGATTGTTACAGATATTTTAGATTACTTAATGGCATAAATAAATACATTATAAAACGTAATTATTCTTTACTGGTTTCCCTTGTATAAATACTGCTGTGTTTCCCTTAGTCTTTGCTGAGTAATTAACCACTTTCACAGAGGTCACAAATGAACCCAGGGTAACTTCTTAGCAACTGATGGCCTTTCTCACATAAGCTAGTATTAATGTTCATAAGCCCATTAGGAGAACAGTGAACAACAATGGTGTGCATGGCAGGGTTGCAAGGAGACACTGCTCTTCAAAAAGAACATTTCTGTTTTGGAAAAAGGAAAAGGCTGCATTTTAGCATAAGACCATTGTTTCATTTGTGGAGCATGGTGGTGGTAGTATCATGGTTTGGGCCTGTTTGCTGCATCTGGGCCAGGACGGCTTGCCTTCATTTATGGAACAATAAATTCTGAATTATATCAGAGAAATTCTAAAGAATATCTGATAAGGTCAGTTATATAGCAGACAACAACCCTAAGCACACAAGTCATTCTACCAAAGAGTGGTTCAAGAAGAATAAAGTTAATGTTTTTGAAAGTCCTGTCCTTGATCCAGTGAAAATGTTGTGGCAGGACCTGAAGCAAGCAGTTAATGTGAGGAAACCCACCAACATCCCAGAGTTAAAGCTGCAGGACTGATCATGGTCGATGGATGCCTGTGTTTCAGGGAGCCTCTGTGACTATGTTACCTTCTGGCTCTCCCCCTATTAGTTAGGCTGTTTTATTCTGATTTTATTCTGGAGTCATTAGCCACACTCTGATAATGTTTTATATTCTCCGTTTTACATAAATCCAGTTAAAACTAATTCCATCTCTCTGCCTTCCTCTGAGTTACTGACTGCCCACCTGTCTGACCCGATACTGATGGATGTTGGACCCTCAGGCTCTCGTGGCTCCTGTCCGGCCAGACTAATGGAAGTTTCTGAAGTCAGCTCTTCTCCATCACCCACCACAGATCAGCTGCTCATCGTCCATCTTATTCTCCACTACTGATTACATCCAAGCTTACATGAACTCTAACTTCTTCCAGTAGTGGCGCTGCTATACTCCTGAATATATATGTGGATGTATAAATACTTTTTTAAATTAATTTAAAAGCCGTTTGACCAGTGGTAGGATGGTCCCCCCTTAAATGTGAGCCTTGGTCCTCCCAAGGTTTCTTCCTCCTCCTGCAGCTCTGAGGGAGTTTTTCTTGCCTCCGCGCTCACTGGGGGTTCTGTTTTCTGTATTTTCTGTTTAATCTTTTGCCTGACTCTTTGTCCTGTGATCACGTTTCTGTAAAGCTGCTTTGTGCCAACACCAGTTGTAAAAAGTGCTATACAAAAAAGTACAAAAAAAATGTTTAATTGCTGTTATTACTGAAAAGGTCATACCAGAATCATGCTTTTTTCAACTGCTAAGATGTATTTACCAGTACTTTAGATACTTTTTACATACAGTGCAACCACTTTCCAAATACTAAAAACTAGTGACTTTACAGAAAGGGCATCACTTGTTTTCTTTAAAACTTTTTATAAAAAATGTACTTAAGTGTCAAATGTGTGTAATATGTTGTCTACAAATTAAAATACACAAATACAAAAACAACCCTTCCTCTTCTTTAAACACCATCACTAGTTGTTACTCCTCTCTCTCTCTTATCCTGGCGCAACTAGTCTTTTCCAGAGAACTGAAGTAACAAAGAACAAACTATTTCCTTAAGTAGAAATATTGGTTAACTATACTTTACAAAAATATTTTTTACTACAATTATAATAGAAGATTCATTTCATTTGCTAAGCGAATGCATATTGCATAATAGCAACATGAACTGCATCAATAGTATTGTCCCCAACAGACAGATGTTGGTATTTAGAGTTTTGAAAATGTGAATAAATCTGATGTTGTTTTGGGTCATATTTGTTCAGAAATATTGAACAATTTAAAGGGTTCACAAAATGTCAAGCATCACTGTATTAAAAAAAATGTTGGAATTTGGGTTACATGTCTTTATAGATGTAATGTAAATAAATAAAACAGTGGATCTGAAATTAAGACCATTAAGATCATTAAAATTAGTCAGAACCATTGCAATGGGTTACACTTTACCTTTGAACAGATGCGTCTGTTTCTTCTTGTCCACACAACCCTCAGTTTGTCTGGCTGCCTGTAAAACATTAGAAAACGTATCATTATTCAAATTTAGTCTATATACAAACCAATTGCTCTAAAGAAACTATTGTAATGTTACTCGGACATATTAATTTATCTTTGTTGTTGTTTCAATCTGTTGTTGATATTCCAATTTTTTACAACTGCTAAGAAGTGTTTACCAATACTTCAGACACTTTTTCTAACTCTAAACACAGCAGCACACTCACCTCATACAATAAACTGAATAGTTGATTTCCTGCGTGAAAGCACATTTTGTTTTCACAACACAAAAACCTGGATCCACATCAACTAATTCTTTCAAAACACTAACGCATGTTCTCAGTTCCAGAGCTACATATAATCAATCACTGTGCAACCACTGTCAAAATAATAAAAGCTCCATTACAGAAACATTGACATTACAGAAACAGCATCACATTTTTTTTTATACATTTTTCTTTAAAAAAAATGTATGTGAGTTTCAAATATGTGCAACATTTTGTCTACAAGTAATATTTATCATATCGCACTATAGTGTACACAAAAATAGTCTGTGGAAGTCACTCATGAAATTGTTGCCAAACTCTACAAAAATGTTATTTTAAATGTCATTAGCCTTAGTTCCATATGTGCACAAATACAAAAATAATCCTTACTTTTATTTAAATATCAAACATTCTGACTCCTCTCCCTCTCTCTTATCATGGAAAAACCTTTCTTTTCAGAGGTGTCAAATAACAAAAAACAAATATGTTACTTAGAAGTAGAAATGTTGGTTACCTATGCACTATAGGACCGTGTAGTGCAGCCTAAGCTTTTCCTTTCTATTACTTTTACTTTTATACTTTGTAGTTTTAAAACCAGTAGTTTTAAAATTTTGCTTGAGTAAAAGTTGATACTTCAGTTAATACTATTTAAAACCCTAGTATCTAAACTTCTACCTACAGAGTAACAAATAGAGATACTTTTCACACTTTTGTTCCTCTTCTTTATCCTGACCCAACTCTTCCTTTCTCTTGTCCTTGTTTAACTAAACCTTTTCCTGGACTAACTATTACTTTACCCCCAACCAGACATATATATTTTTTTCCTCTCTCTCTAGGTGCTACACTGGCAACACTCTGTCCAAACAGATCTCTTTTTTATGTCACTGAGAGCACCTGGTTAAGTCTAATGCTAAGATCCAGAACCAGCTGTGGTTTTCTTAACAGTTTCTTATTTATTAATAATAATCCGTAAATTCTAAATTGTATTAGTTATAATAGCTTTACACCTGCTATTGTTGCAGAAGCAGTAGTTATATACTGTATTTAAGGTTTGGAACATGAGGTAGTTAATTTTGGCATGCTGTATTCAAACAATTGTAAATTAGATAAGAAAGCTCCAGAATTGTGTAAGTGGGGAATCTTGTTTGTTAATAAATTGGAAGCATGTTTAAAACATGTTAATTGAATGTATATTGTGTGATAGCAGCATGAATTGTATGAACAGTATGGTCCACAACAGACAGATGTTGTTTTAAGCGTATTTAGTTTTGAAAATGTGACTTCAGATTGGACAAAACATGTTAGCGACTGTAAAAAACTGTAATCACTGTTAATTTCCCACCAGTTTTATTTTTCTGACTTTCATCACTTCTAATTTTTTACCATAAATTCTTATGACATCCTTAATAAAAACATAACTCAAAAATAATGTTATTTAATAATACGTCAAGCCACAGACAATGTTTGAACCCCCGCTCATGCAGCTTTGCAACCAAGCTGCATCAGCAGCAGCTCGAAAAGAAGCGGTGGCTGACTTCACATGTATCAGAGGAAGCATGTGCTAGTCTTCACCCTCCTGGTGTGTAATGGCATCATTAGTAATAGGGGGAGTCCTAATGAGTGGGTTGGGTAATTGGCCGTGTACATTGGGGGAAAAATTGTTAAAATTAGAAATAAAATTATAAAAAAAAAAAAAAGCCACAGACAATGGAAAAAATGTCTTCTTAACATTGTGCTTTACTCACAGATACTCTTCTCATACACAGGAAGGAGCTGCAGATCACAGACAAATATCAGCTTTTTTCCTATTAAAACAAATAGGAGTTGTTCCAGGGTTCTGTTGGATTTTAATGCTCCTTGTTTTTAGCGTGTGTGATTGTGTGTGAGTAAATGTGCTGCCGGCTGTGGTTGTGAAACTGGTGTATAGAGTAAGAATTGGAGGAAACTGGGCCTGGTCTTGTGACCAGGTTTGTTTTTAACGCGAGGCTTGGTGTACAGAAACATGCAGCTGTTTCAGAGACACATTTCTGATTAGGGTACATATGAGTGAACGTGTGTTAGTAAAATGTGTGATGCTGCTCCTATCAGTAAGCACAAACTCAGGTTACATTGAGTAACACTAAATAGCTAAACTTAGCAAAGCTGACGACTTTAAAGGAGAGAGAATTAAAAATAACTGCCAGCATGGTGTGACCCAGTATTTATCAATGCTGTCCTAAAAAACAGATTATCTGAAATATTATCGTTAACATGATTATTGCATCTGATACATATAGTATAAAAAAGTTTGGGTAACCCTGATATTTTCAATATTTTCCTTGATAAATCATTGGTTGTTTGGATCAGAAATTTCAGTTAAATACATCATATAGCAGATGAACACAGTGATATTTGAGAAGTGAAATTAAGTTTATAGGATTTACAGAAAGTGTGTAATAACGGTGTGCATAATTAGATTGGTAAGTTTATTGACCTTTGACATACACACTGAGGTAAATTAAAATGAAAAAGGGTTAAGGTGACCAATTGCAACAATTTATTTGCTCCTCTTTGCATCTTCTCTGAATAGTGGCAACATGGGAGCCTTAAACCAAACTCTCAAATAACCTGAAAACAAGGATTTTTTTAACACCATAGTTTAGGTGAAGGATATAATAAGCTACCTCAGAGATTTCAGCAGCCAGTTTTCACTGTGAGGAACACAGTGAGGAAATGAAAGAACCACAGACACAGTTCTAGTTAAGACTGAAGAAAAGACCAAGAAAAATCTAAGATAAGCAGAGGAGAAGAATGGTGAGAACAGTCTCACCATTCACAGATCAGCTCCAAACACCTACATCATCACCATGCTGCAGATGGAGTCACTGTGCATTGTTCAACTATTTATTTTCACAAGGAGAGACTGTATGGGAGAGTAATGCAGAAGAAGCCTTTTCTGCTCACATGCCACAAACAGAGTCGCTTAAAGTATCAATTAATCAATCAACCTTTATTTTAAATCGGAATTAAATTGAGGGCAACCCTCATTTTTAATGTAGCCAAGCATTTACAAATACAGGGATTGACATGACAAGAAAAATAATAATAACATTTAATAATTAAAAAATAACACTAAATAAAATATAAAAAATAGATAAAAATATAATAATAATAAAACATTAATTATAATAAAAATAATACTAAAACTTGGTTTAATTAAGAAATTAAGATCAAAAGATGTTTAGATTAATAATGTACAATTAAGCTAAAACTAATTTTTTGCATGATACAATAAAAATACAAATAAATAAAAGAATAAAAAAATAATAAAAATTAATAATAATAATAATAATAAGAAGAAGAAGAAGAAGAAGAAGAAGAAGAAGAAGAAACTAATCAAAATAAACTAAAATATAAAACTATTAAAAAATATAATAAAATAAATAAAAAGGAAATAAAGAACTAAGAGAAGACCTAAAATAAAAATTAAAAGTTAAGAATAAATAAGATAAAGTAAAACAGGTACAGGCTGTCTGAAAGTGGTTAGATAATAAATGTTTAAAATTATTTAGTAACACCAGTGAGTTGAGTTTTAGTGATACCTGTAGGGAATTCCAGCTCGCTGCTCCACTGTAGATAAAAGCTGATTTTTCCAGTTCACTCAAAACTCTCCGAAACTGGCAGCTGATCAAATCACTAGAGCGAGTCAGATTATTACTGTTCTTTACAGTAAATATCTGCTATGCTAAAGCACATTTGAACAAGCGAGCTATATCTTGGAAGAAGGTGCTGTGTGGGCGGTATGTATGGCGGAAAAAGAACGCAGCATTCTAAGATAAACACTTGCTACCCACAGTAAAATTGTCTCGAGGCACAAATCTGGGGAAGGATACAGAAAATTTTCTGCTGCTTTGAAGGTCCCATTGAGCACAGTGGCCTCCATCACTCGTAAATGGAAGAAGTTTGGAACCACCAGGACTCTTCCTAGAGCTGGCCGGTCGTCTAAATTGAGCGATCGGGGGAGAAGGGCCTTGGTCAGGGAGGTGATCAAGAACCCGATGGTCACTCTGTCTGAGCTTCAGCGTTCCTCCGTGAAGAGAGGAGAACCTTGCAGAAGGACAACCATATTTGCAGCAATCCACTAATCAGGCCTGTATGGCAGAGTGGCCAGGTGAAAGCCACTCCTTAGTAAAACGCACAAGGCAGCCCGTCTGGAATTTGTCAAAAGGCACCTGAAGGACTCTCAGACCATAAGAAACAAAATTCTCTGCTCTGATGAGACAAAGATTGAACTCTTTGGTGTGAATGCCAGGCATCTTGTTTGGAGAAAACCAGGCACTGCTCATCACGAGGCCAATACTATCCCTACAGTCAAGCATGGAAGTGGCAGCATCATGCTATGGGAATGTTTTTCAGCAGCAGGAACTGGCAGACTAGTCAGGATAGAGGAACAGATGAATGCAGCAATGTACAGAGACATCCTGGATGAAAACCTGCTCCAGAGCGCTCTTGACCTCAGACTGGGGTTCATTTTTCAGCAGGACAACGATCCGAAGCACACAGCCAAGATCTCAAAGGAGTGGCTTCAGGACCACTCTGTGAATGTCCTGGAGTGGCCCAGCCAGAGCCCAGACTTTGTCCGATTGAACATCTCTGGAGAGATCTGAAAATGGCTGTGCACAGACGTCTCCCATCCAACCTGATGGAGCTTCAGAGGTACTGCAAAGAAGAATGGGCAAAACTGCCTAAAGAGGGGTGTGCCAAGCTTGTGGCATCATATTCAAAAAGACTTGAGGCTGTAGTTGCTGCCCAGGGGTCGTTCTACAAAGTATTAAGCAAAGGCTGTGAATACTTATGTAAATATGATTTCTTTGTTTTTTAATTTTAATAAATTTTCAGAACTCTCAAGAAAACTTTTTTCACATGGTCATAATGGGGTATTTTGTGTAGAATTTTAGGAAAGAGATTAATTTAATACAATTTGGAATAAGGCTGTAACATAACAAAATGATTATTATAACATATGATTAGTCCATTTCAAGTGGACTCTTATTTTTTTTCCAGAGCTGTATATAAAATCACAATAAAGCACATTGTCGGTATAGGGCTATAGTGTTATATGGCTAAGTATGTCCTCCTGGTCAGAATTACAACTACAAATCGTCCAGATTTAGAATGTGTATACCTTGACCAGCTAACTCGCAACTACAGCAGCCATTTACTCCAAGTGTAGATAAAAATTGACTGTATCAGCTTCACACAGAGCCTATCCACACAGACTTTGATCCTTAATTAGAGAGATAAAGGCACTGATAAACACTTTCCTCACACACTCTGTTCTTAGCTCTTCTCAGACCTGCAGTGATGCAACAGATTATACTACTAACCTAAACACTGGTCACACTATCTGCACTCCCCCCTCCTTCCACACACACACCACCGAAACACAGAGTCTGCTACAGTATCCTGTGGAATTTACAGACTAATGCTTTTTATTAATCTCTTCACTGTATATTTACTAGTTCCTAAGTTGCTCTGGCCACAAATGTGACCATGACAGACAATTTTGGAATAACTGCTATTGAACAAAAGCCAAAATAACTATATGGCATCCTTGTTTTACAGTCAATTAATGTCAGGCGAAAGTATTCACAAGTAAACCTTAAGTAAATGTTTAGCATTCTTTTTATAATTCTCAGACTTTCAGTAACACACACATACAGTCGATGTTCACGTTAATATCATGTCTGATTGTGAGTTGGTGTCATTGATATTGACACGGAAGCGTCGTTTGTTTCTTTGTGTATTTTAAAAATATGTTTAACTTCCTTAACATGTCTTCATTTACTTAATTTACTTCATAATTATAAAAAGGAACGCTAGATACTAAAACACGGGGTATGTTATTTTCCGTTTTTCCTTATTGGTAAGGCAGTTATTGCCTCACCATTTAAGGTGGAACGGACAGTTCGAACCTAAAGACCAAGTTTCAGGCAGTTAAAACGCCCTTCCTGGCGAAACGACTACAGGAAACCTCCCCAAAACAGCCCGAACTCAAAACAATACAAACCAACTCACCATTTCTTCGTACATTCCAGAACAAGCTCCTGATATGAAGCCACGAACTGAAATTTGGTGGCTTTTTTGCCCACCCGCTGCAGTCTCTTCCACACCGAAGTCATGCTGGGAGAGAAGAGGTGCTGCTAATCCGCTAACGGGGCATGGGGAGGGATGGAGGAATGGGTAGAGATGAAGCGAATGGATGGATGTTCAGGGCTGCGGTCTACAGTCTCTTTCCCGTCTGTAATAAAGCTGATCCCCGGCCAGCATGCTTCTGCTCTCCTCCATCCAGCTGCTGAAGAACTAGAGCTAATCGCTAATGCAGAAAGAGGAAATCCCCACAGCAAAGCTGTGCAGTAAAGAAGGAGGATCACCTTCTGAAAATAAAGGTGAAAGAGCATTTCGTAGCCATCAGGGAGGAGTGTGTGTGTGTGTGTGTGTGTGTGTGTGTGTGTGTGTGTGTGTGTGTGTGTGTGTGTGTGTGTGTGTGTGTGTGTGTGTAGTCTGCACTCTTTTCCAATACATAACCAGCACAATGCATTTATTGGTAATTAAATGTAAAGTAAGAACAAGTATTGGGAGGAAGCAGAGCATGTGCACAACATGTAAGCCTGATTTTACCTAAATTAACCCAAATAACATAAGACTGAACTTTGCCAGATTTTTCTGATATGTTCAGATTTGACGTTAAGCAAAGTTTTACAGTTAGTTGTGATTAATTGTAATTGATTTTATTTGCTCAAATGTAACTCTAAACCAACAATATTTTATTCCACAGCTACAGAAGTGGCCTAAAAAGTTTGATCAGAAAATATATTTATTACAATTACTTGTTGTTATGTCTAACCTCACTGGCACAAGTGTGACTATCTGTTAAAAGATGGGCATTTTACTCTATAACTACACCAGTTTTACAGATAAATATATCACTTGTTTTACATATACGTTTTACATATTTAGTTTAATATGTATTAGTTGAAAGTATTAGGTGCTTGTTTAAAAGCTTAGTGGAAATGCTTTATAATTTAACACAGGTCAGTATGCAAACAAATGTTTTCTATGCCATAATGTTTTATCTCTTTGATGTTTATTGTTAAACAGTAATTAATGCAGGGTTTCTGGGAGCTGTTATTATTGAGTTGTTTCTGTGGAACATGTTTGTTTAACATTAAACACTGAATTAGATCAGATATCAGTCCTCTGAATGTTCCTCTGCACTGGTGATCTGATTCTCTCAGACTCAGACTGCTGGGTGTATTTTAGGACCAAGGTCTAGGGGTGGGGGTGGGGGGGGGGGTTTCCAGGTTATTTTAGAGCAAAGGGATGGAGGGATGGACAGACAGAAGCAGCTGAAGGGAAAGAATGCAGTGACTGATGGACGTGGTGGGACCAATAAGAAACACTTACTCCACTATGCAACATACTGTGAAATTCATCGTAGATACTGTAAATTAATAGTGGATACAGTATAATTAATTATATTAGAAAGACATGACCATACTATATACAGTGGTATAAAAAGTTTGGGCACCGTGATAATTGTCATTATTTTCCTTTATAAATCCTCTGTGGTTAGGATCTGCATTTTCAGTTAAATATATCATATAGCAGATGAACACAGTGATATTTGAGAAGTGAAATTAAGTTGATAGGATTTACAGAAAGTAAATATAGTACAAAATAATTCTTAAAAACAAAATTAGGCAGGTGCATAAATTTGGGCAGCCCAACAGAAAAATAACATCAATATTTAGTAGGTCCTCCTTTAACATAAACAACAGCCTCTAAATGCTTCCTATAGCTTTTAATAAAGACCTCTGGTATTTTGGACCATTCTTCTTTACAAAACTGCAGTTCAGTCAGGTTTGATAGTTTCTGAGCATGAACAGCCCACTTTAAATCACACCAAAGATTTTCAATAATATTCAGGTCTGTGGACTGGAGATGATCATTCTAGAACATTGTACTTGTTCCTCTGCATGAATACTTTTAGTAGATTTTGAGCAGTGTTTACGGTCATTGTCTTGTTAAAGTATCCAGCCCTGGTTCAACTTTGTCACTGATTCTTAAACATTGTTCTCAAGAATCTGCTGATATTGACTGGAATCCATGCAACTCTCAACTTTAACACGATTCCCAGTACCTGCACTGGCCACACAGCCCCACAGCATAATGTAACCATGACCAATTTTTTGTGCGAAGTGTGCTGAACCATGCACAGTGACACCATCTGCAGCAAGATGATGTAGGTTTTTGGAGCTGGTCTGTGGGTTCACTACGTCTGTTCTCACCATCTTTCTCCTCTACTTATCTGAGATTTTTCTTGCCACTTCGGGTCTTAACTAAAACTGTGCCTTTTCTTTTCCATTTACTCACTATGTTCTTCACAGTGGAAACTGACAGCTGAAATCTCTGAGATATCTTTTTGTATTCTTCCCCTAAACCATGATGTTGGTTGAGAGTGGTGAGAAGCCATCACTGTGGCTCCCAGTGAAGGTTAAAGGCTTTGCTCAAGGACTCGAGTGGCAGCTTGCCAAATTTGGGTATTAAACTCACAACCTTGTCATCAATGGCCCGGTGCTCTAACTGCAGTTACTGGATAATTCATAGTAGTTGATTTGTAATTCAGAATTCAATAATTGCTATTAGTTACTAAATAATTTATAGTTTATGGTGAAAAATTAATAGTGGATACTAAATTACATATTATTTATAGTAGACATAGAATAAAATCTTATAAATAAGACCTAATAGAGTAATAAGCTGATGTTTGAGGGGTTAGGAATTATTGTACTGCATGCAAATAAAGTTACTGAGTGTGTGTGTGTGGGTGTGTAGTAGGACAGATGGTGCAATATTACTCACAGAGTGTTTCTAGGATCCCTCCCTATACTGGGCCCACTGCAGGGTGTGTGCTATCCCAATGTGTGACTTAACACATGCACACACATACCGACTTACCCAACAGCCGCTAACACACACACCTCACTGTAAAATTGCATTAGTGATTCAGCCACACTCAGCCAGGCAGCAGCCAAGCCCATACACACCACTTACATACATACATACACACACACTGTTGCTTCTGTATTTCACTTTAACGTTTTGATCACATATTTTTATTACATAAGATTTACTGCGCCAGAAGGTTTGTGCGGTTATTTCTGGACTAAAGCAGTAGGAGAATATCAACAATCATGGGACAGAATTTGATCACTTGAAGCCTTCCAATCATTTTGTCCTGCAATTCCCAGTAACATAAATGTTTACATTTATACCTGCAATCTTTTTAAGACTTGTTGTACTAAAATATTTAACCCTAACAACTCAAACAACCATTAGGTTGCTTAAAAGCTTTTACACAGACTTTTACATTAGAAAACACTGTAAAATCAAAGTTTTCATCACAATTTGATTGAGCAAAAAGTCAATACAATACATTTTGGGAAATGTGGTACCCAAGTCTTTTTTTTTTGTTGAGCACATTAAATTGGAATAATGCACAAAGAAACCTTCCACTATTGTTAAAAATCAAACCCTTTTTACTCAGATTTTGCAGTCAAAAGATTTAGATTCTAAAGCAACACGAAGGTGATCAATAAGGGATCTTTTGTCACTGGTCTGTACTTCTCCTTTAAAGGATGCTTATCTAACAATATCCCCCATCTGTGCTTTTATTAATAGAAAGCTAGAAATGCCATTCATCAACCAGCTCTTCTCCACCAGCCCAAATATGAGCACTTACCCAGACTGGAGGAATTTCTCTACCAACTTTACCATACAGAAGAGAAGCAGGCCAGAGTAGATCAGACTAGAATGTAGTATGGAACAGGATATCACAAAAATGGACACACATGGGGGTGTGGTGGGGGTGGTGGTGTTTCAGGTTTCCAGAAAATTTCAGAGAATTCCTTTAGGTTTATCTCAAAGAGGGTTAGGACTTTGGTAAAGTGATGCTCAATACTGACTCAACAATAACAAAAAAAGAACAAGCAGTTTCATGATAATATTTAAAAAGTGAGGTTAATTAAGAAAACGATCACGAAACGACAGTGATCACAATCACTAATGACCACTATTTATGATTTGAATAGCCCCAATTTCATAAATCTGGTTGACACATGAAACAATGAAATGTTGAGGAGATAAAGTAGAGCCATTAAGGAGATGATGGCATAAGAGCCATTGAGGAGATGAGGTAGAATAATGTTGTGTTGATGTGGGGTGGAATGATAAACTTTTGAAGAGATGGGGTAGGGTAATGAGACATTAAGAAAATGGGGTGGGTAATTTTGTGTTAAGAATACGGGGTGGAGTAATAAAACATTAAGGAGATGGGTAGAGTAAAGAGATTTTAAGGAGATAGGGTGGAGTAATGAAACATTGAGGAGACGGGTAGATTAATGAAACATTGAGGTGATGGGTGGAGTAATGCTGTGTTGAGTAGATGAGTAGGTTAATGAAACATTAAGGAGATGGGTAGATTAATTAAATGTTGAGGAGATGGGGTTTAGTAATGCTGTGTTGAGGAGATGGGTAGATTAATGAAACATTGAGAAAATGGGGTGGAGTAATGCTGTGTTAAGTAGATGAGTAGGTTAATGAAAAATTGAGAAGGTTGGGTGGAGTAATGCTGTGTTAAGTAGATGAGTAGGTTAACGAAACATTGAAAAATGGGGTGGAGTAATGCTGTGTTAAGTAGATGAGTAGGTTAATGAAACATTGAGGAGGTTGGGTGGAGTAATGCTGTGTTGAGTAGATGAGTAGGTTAATAAAACATTAAGGAGATGGGTAGATTAATGAAACAATGAGGAGATGGGGTGGAGTAATGCTGTGTTGAGGAGATGGGTGGATAAATGAAACATTGAGATGGGTGGAGTAATGCTGTGTTGAGGAGATGGGTAAGTTAATGAAACATTGAGGAGATGGGGTGGAGTAATGCTGTGTTGAGGAGATGGGTGGATTAATGAAATGTTGAGGAGATGGGGTTTAGTAATGCTATGTTGAGGAGATGGGGTGGAGTAATGCTGTGTTGAGGAGATGGGTGGATAAATGAAACATTGAGATGGGTGGAGTAATGCTATGTTGAGGAGATGGGTAAATTAATGAAACATTGAGAAAATGGGGTGGAGTAATGCTGTGTTGAGGAGACGGGTAGATTAATGAAACATTAAGGAGATGGGTGGAGTAATGCTGTGTTAAGGAGATGGGTAAGTTAATGAAACATTGAGGAGATGGGGTGGAGTAATGCTGTGTTGAGGAGATGGGTGGATTAATGAAACATTGAGGAGATAGGGTGGAGTAATGCTGTGTTGAGGAGATGGGTGGATTAATGAAACATTGAGGAGATGGGTGGAGTAATGCTGTGTTGAGGAGATGGGTGGATTAATGAAACATTGAGGAGATGGGTGGAGTAATGCTGTGTTGAGGAGATGGGTAGATTAATGAAACATTGAGGAGATGGTTGGAGCAATGCTGTGTTGAGGAGATGGGTGGATTAATGAAACATTGAGGAGATGGGTGGAGTAATGCTGTGTTGGGAAGATGGGCTGATTAATGAAACATTGAGGAGATAGGGTGAAGGAATGCTGTGTTGAGGAGATGGGTAAGTTAATGAAACATTGAGGAGATGGGTGGAGTAATGCTGTGTTGGGAAGATGGGCTGATTAATGAAACATTGAGGAGATAGGGTGAAGGAATGCTGTGTTGAGGAGATGGGTAGATTAATGAAACATTGAGGAGATAGGGTGGAGTAAGGCTGTGTTGGGGAGATGGGTGAATTAATGAAACAATGAGAAGATGGGTGGAGTAATGCTGTGTTGAGGAGATGGGCAGATAGTAGGTAGTTTTATTTCCTTTTTTTATTTTTATTTATTATTATTTTTATGATTTTAATAGTTTTGTATTTTTGCTTTTTATCTTATTTTGATTTTCTTTTATTGTTATTACTATTTTTATTATTATTGCTTTTATTTTTGTTCGTTCATTTATTTACAAGTTAGTTTTAGCTCATTTTAACCCATTTTTGTTGTATTAGTCTTCCTTTCATTAGATTTTAATTTTGGTCAATTAAACCATACTTAATTATAATCATTAATTTTATTTTTTATATATTTTTATTATTATTATTATTTATTTTTTTAATCTATTTTTATATTTTATGTACTGATATTTTACAATAATTAAATTGACCTATTATTTTCTCTGTTATGTCAATCCCTGTTTCTGTAAATGCTCGGCTACATTGAAAATGAGGGCTGCCCTCAATGTACATCCGAGTTAAAATAAAGGTTGATTGATTGATTGATTGATTGATTGAGGAGATAGGGTGGAGCAAGTCTGTGTTGAGGAGATCTAGAGTAATACAGTAGACAGTAGGTTAAGGAGATGGAGTTGTTAAGAGGGATGGAGTGGAGTAATGGATCAGTGAGGAGATGTGAGGGAGCAATGGGACATCAAGCAGATAGGGTGAAATAATAGGCTATTGAGGAGATGAGCCATGGGGCATAGAGAAAATGTGGAGAAATTATGTGCTGAGGAGGTGGGATGGTGTGATTGTATGTAGAGAAGGACAGAGCAGAAAAAGGCACTTTTAAAACCCTAAAGACCCAAACATAAAATAGTAATGTTTTGCCTTTTCAGAGTTTATTCCTACTTTTGCTAAACTACAGTTTTGCTAAGCCAAGTTAGACAGGAGCTCCACCCAGTGGCTGACACTGGTAGTGCCATTTTCCCCACTAAATCTAGAAAGAATTCGGATTATCATCAAAATTTTTAGTTACAGAATATTTAACTGTCTTTTAACACTATGGGTTATTAAAAACTGTGTTAAATCAATTTAACTGCACCCCCAATTTTTTTTTCTTGCCACTCTTCCATAAACTCCAGATAGTTAATATTTGTCTTGTGAACAGATTATTCTCCCACCTAAACTGTGGATCTCAACAACTCCTCCATAGTGACCATGGGCTTCTTGGCTGCTACTTTAATTAGTGCTCTCCTTGTCTGGGCCAGTTTAAGGGGAAAAACATATCTTGGTTGATTTGCAGTTGTAGGAGCTTAAATATAAACAAAATTGTTGGGCTTTTTCTAAGGTCTTATAAATATTTAAATGATATGGGCTTTAATTAGAGAATACACTATGATCAACATTTGGAACTATCATTTTTCCTGGGAGAGAGAAATGCTTCCAGTTTGGTTTACCACCATTTTTGCTCATTTTGTTTTAATATTTAAGCAGTGTTTTACTGTGTAAAGCTGCTTGTAAGGTATTATTTTACACAGTCAGGTAATTATAAACACTGTGAATAAGGAACAGCTAAGCATGTGTTCTATTATGTGTTTCTGGGGGTTACTTCCTCTTCCTCTATCCGGTCTTTATGGCCTGAAGCAACAGGAAATGAGGCACTGTGCTCAGTATTTCTGAAGTTCAGAATAAAAACAGGTTCAACACTGACTGCCATCCAGTGTCCACAGAGAGACCAGACCTTACAGCGTTCACAGAGGCACAAAGAGAAAAGAGAGAGGCCTTCTTACATTTCTTTTTGGCTAATGTAGAAATGATTGAGATGAACAATATTAATGGCTTTTCAATTAATTTCCATGTCACAGATGTAATGACAATATTACAGTATAATAATACAATTATACCCCATAAAGTATATCATTCTTTTTGAAAATTACCTATATTCAAGCATTGGAACTGTAATATAAATTATATTGTATACAAATACATTTTGTAATATATATATATATATATATATATATATATATATATATATATATATATATTTTTAAATCAAAGTCAACATTCTGTCACAGATCAGAAAATCAAAAAATGGAAAGAAACAGTGAACTGCACTTCACTGACCAGAGTATTTACACTTTAAATATGTGGCCATAATCTAGGTATTATCATATATCATTTTAGGTCACACTATCTTCTTTTGTGCTGTTAATAGTGTTTGCTAAGTATGATGTTCAGATGATATACTGTTCAACTATTCCCAGTACAGTAAAATGAATCTGCCACTGCGACACACTTGAATAGACATATCCCCATCTCTGCAGACATCACCCTTCTGAAATGCCCCATTTTTATTTGCACTGCTGTTTTTTCATTTATTGTCCACTAAATTTTTGCATTTATATAACTACGTTACTACGTATCAGTCGTCTTTTTCCATTTGAACACAGACATTTAAAAAGTTCTCTACTTATTTTATTTTATATATAACTTTTTTATTGCTCTGTAATTTATATCTTCTGTGCGCAATGTGTATCTGCTACTGGAAGCCATGAATTTTCCTCTGTTAGTGGTGGTCAGAGGTACCGCCTGCCATCAGGTAAGGCAGGCAACTGCTTGGGGCCTCAGGCCAGTGACAGTGTGCACATCTGCAAAGACAGTAGGAGAGACCTAACCTCCCTAAGGGGGCCTTACCTGACTCCACTCACTTCGGTTATAAGGGATGCATTAAAAATGAAGAAAAGGAAGAGGAGGTGAAAAGCAGTACAGTGGTAAATGGAGAAGATTATAACAACTTAATGCTAATAATGAAATAATGAAATGCTATTCTGGCCTGTTTGTGGAGGACAAACATTTGACTTACATCACTTTATTACTATTGTTTTCTTTGGGGTTTTGGGTCCTTACTAAAGCTAGAAAATTTGTCCACTTGAACCCAGTCCTAACAGCAGTGCACTGCCTCCCAGTTAAACGTTATATTGACTATAACTTTCTTCTGTGAATGTATATTGCCTTAAAAAGGTCGCTCCTGAGTAGGGCTGCAGCTATTGATTATTTTAGTAATCGAGTACTCAGATAAAAGATTAAATAAAATATTTTACTTAATAATGAATTACCAATTGGTTTACTTTTTAAATTCACAACATTTCGACATTGCAAACACAAACAGAAATAAATAAAATAGACATAAATATCACAATTAATAATTTAATAATTAAATAAATTAAGTTAAATTACTTCAATTTAGGATTTCTTGTAAGTATTTAATATAGGAAATTAATTAATAATAAAGGCATAAACATTGGTTTTATGTTGTGCATCTTAGCTAAATGATACAGTAAGTTCATGGCCGTGTATTCCGGCCAGAGTAACTTTAGCTCAGCTAAACATGTATATGTTTATAAACTCCACAGCGCTGAGTTTACTGATTACATAAAGCCTGTCTTAAGTCTAGAACGTGTCTCCGTTGTAATAAACTAACCACAGACACATTAGACAGGATTCCTAATAAATCGGACTCCACAGCGCTGTCATTATGTTATTAAGGTACATTAATGTTAATCTCATTGATTTATTTAAAATAAAAAAAAAACTGCTCACCGATCTAAAAACCTCCACCTGCTTCCTGTGCGCGGGTGACGTAACGCTAAGTGCGCTATTGCACATTAAAAGTCTCTGAATTCCATGCTCTGCGTTTTAAAATTAATTAAACCATTACTCGAGGAACAGAAAATCAATCGATCATTTTTTTAATCCAGTAACTCGAATTACTCGTAATCGTTTCATCCCTACCCCTGAGTACTTGCAAGACCTTATCTTCTTTTATGAACATCACGATTATTCAGGGATTATCAATGAGTGCTGGTTTCCTAGTAATTCAGCACGAGGCTAAACTTTCTCTTATAAAGCACTCAACTCTGGAATAACCTTCTGAAAATGTTTGGGAATCTTTAAGTCTAAACTGAAAACTGTTTAGTTTAGCTTTCAGTATTTAAGGTCTCATTTTGCTTAAATCCATTTTTTCATGTTCTTTGTGAAATACTATTGGTCTCTCTGAGTTGTATATGATGCTACACATCAAAGGTGTTATATTTGCATATGCGAGCAAGAGGCAAAACCTGTTTTTATTCAGTGACCACTATTTCAGTGATCTAAAGCAGGGCTAAATAGAGACACCTGAGCACTTTTTTTTTCACAAAAAACGGCTCACTTGGCATTCATTCTTACTAGACATTTTAAAATGAATTTAAAAATGATGGAATGAGACCTTTAAAATCTGCAGATCCAGGGGTTCATGGACATAGGTAATTGTGGTAAACTTAGATGCTGGTGCTGCCGTCCTGCCCACTGAACACAATCACCTAGGTTTGTGGACTTAACTGAATTATTCTATATTAGACTCATGTGGATGTATAAAGACTATCATTCATTTAGAGGACGCTGGGCACCCCCAAGGTTTCTTCCTCCAGCCCTGAGGGAGGTTTTTCTTGTGACTGTCATATGGATGAACGTTTCAAGTTAAATCATTGCCTAAAAGATTTGTTTATTAATTTCTGTTCATCTTTCAGTATTTTGACTTGTGGCTTGTGTTTACTTTATTTACCACCACTGTGCAAAAATACCGTTTTGGCCTCTAGAGGGAAAACTAAGTTCCATGCACCCACATTGAGGCAAGCTAAATCCTATCCAACTACAACTCGCATTAAAATTGGCTGTTTTTAAGAAATTTCTATAATTTTAGAATTCTTTTTGAGTCGTACACTCCTAAACAATAACAAATAATTCACTGCATGAACATTTTAAACACAGCACAAACACAAACACAATCACATTCATCACAGGTGTTTTGTTGTCATAAAAACAGTGGTCACAAATCCCCTAACTTCAGTTTACTTTTAACACACAAAGGTCAAATAAACATGCTAATGTAACCAAAAATGAAATGTGTTAGCAAAACTTTATTTGCATAACTGAAGACAGATCTGTTGCTGCTACGTTTCCGTTCAGCAACACCAGGGTTCGGATTGCGTTTCTGCTTTAAGTCACAATGTTTTTGCTTGAGGAAATACTCCAGTATTTTTTCCAACCAAGACCTGCCTACTTACTTATTAAATTCATTTCATATCTTTAGTATAATTATTACCAGTAATCTCCATCTGCAGTCTATGGTCGTGTAATTTAGCCAATAGGCTAAAAATAGACCTCCTGGAGTGATGACGCACTGTGCACATTTCCGTCTGTGTGTGTGTATTTATCTGACTTTCAAGATAGCTGCAGTTCTCTGAGGCTGCGTAGTGAGTCTGCACAGGTGCGGATGAGACTGCACAGCTGGATGCTGGTTTCCACTGAGACAGCTTGCTGAAGCTCTTGCGTGGCCCAGCGCAGTTTGTGCAGGACAGCCTCTTCGGCATGTGCAAGAACTGGATGGGCCTGTGGCAGGACAGAGGGGGAAGAGGTGGCCGGCTGAGTGGCAGGCGGCGGGACGAAGGCTGGACTGCCAGAGGTGTTGGGCAACATGGCAGGCTGCAAAGGAGGGATCGGAGCTCGGAGTCCAGACGCCGCACCCTCACAATGTTCTGGCCTGGGCAAACCCGTGATTGAGAGCGGCAGGTCGGTGGGCAGAACGCCATTGGCCTGGGGGTGGGGCTGGGAAGCTAGTTGACGCTCGCGTACCTGTGACAGTGCTGCCTGAGCATTCAAAGCTAATTAGAAAAATGAGAGACAAAAATAAATAAGCATTTTACATTTGTAACCCTTTTTGGTATTTTGGAAATGTAAAAATACAACTACTAATGACATCTTGCTTAAAATAGAGAAAAAAAAAATTCCCTTCCTTCTTTCTCTCACTCACTGAGAGAGAGAGAGAGAGAGAGAGAGAGAGAGAGAGAGAGACCTGGGTTGTCTTTGTCAACATCCGAGTCCAGCTCCTGACAAGCAACACAGTAATTTTTCTTTTGTTTATCCTGGAGAAGAATTGTCTGCAACAAATGAATAAATCAAAGTTTATATACACACACACATTTTATGTTTAAGCCGTTTTTCATGGCTGCTCATATATATTTTTTTTAATTGGCTCGATGAAAAAAAAAATATTTTAAAACTCTTTAAACTACCAGGAAAATAACCATTGCTTCTTTTAAAGACAGAAGGCCTTTCCCCTCAGTCAGCAGGAACATTATTGTGGAGGCAACTTTCTATTCTGTCCTTGATTAGGGGGATGTTGGGTACAGAAATGCCTCAGCGATCACCCTAATAGCTCTGGACCCTGTGTAACATTATCTGTAAGAAGGGAAAGTCACAGGATACCTTAGCTTATTGTATCTTCTTTAGATTTTCCTGTTTTTCACTGATCGGGGTAAAACTGCATTTAGCTATAGTGCAGCAGTCCTTCTCCTTCTTTTATTTTAATACTTATATTGTTATATCTTTACTTTGGATTCTTTGTTGTAACAATTTTACTCCGTTTTGTGTCCCCTCGAAGTAAATTTGAGCTTAAATAAAGAATGATGATGACAGAGGATAGACTGGACATAAAGTCTACAGGTAGCCTTTAAAACAGTTTGCCCCTACAATGTGTCTCAGTGATCTTACCCCGCACAGCTCGCAGCACTCCCCCAGCATTTTGTAACCTTTAAGCAAGTAATCTCCCATCAACTTGCTGATTTTGTCCTGGCGCTCTCTGCGAGCCTGGATCACCTTCATCTCTGCCTCAGTGGGAGGCTCCCATTCAAAGTCTTCCTCATCTGAAACACATGCACACCCAGATAGCAAAAAGCATTCTGGCCGGATCCGGGCCGAGTCTATCACAAGTTCCGCGCCGGATCCGTAAAACGGTTCTGGGCCGGGGTCCAGATGCACAACGGGCCAAAACCGTCACGGATCCGTTTTACGGAGTCAAAAAGATACTGGGCCAGCACCAGTCCAGACCAAGCGTTTCAGGTGTTCCTTTAGACCGAATATGGGCCGGATCCGCTTACCGTTACACTCGCTGGAACAGGTCCGTTACAGATCTGGACCAGATCTGGATCAGCCCCGGATTAGTTCCGTATTAGCTACGGCCAAGCCACGGCCTTTTCACGTTCCCCAGCCTACTTATTAATGATTATAATGACATATTTCAAAATAAAAGTAGTAAAGAAAGAGCACTAAGCTATTTGACTTCTTTTTTACATTGATAAATTAAAAGAGTTTAATACAGTACATTAAATTACAAATGCAATATTTAAATAATATAATAAAAAAAACATTAGTTGTAAATGCAATCCTTAATTAGGTTAGCTAAATGAAATACAATAATTATAAATGCAATACTTAATTAAGCTAATTAAATAAAATACCATAACTTATATATGCAATACTTAATTAAGCTAATTAATGAAAGTACCATCAGTTATAAATGCAATACTTAATTAAGCTAATTAAATAAAATACCATCACTTATAAATGCAATACTTAATTAAGCTAATTATATAAAATATCATCACTTATAAATGCAATATTAATTAAGCTAATTAAATAAAATACCATAACTTATATATGCAATACTTAATTAAGCTAATTAAAATAAAATACCATCACTTATAAATGCAATACTTAAGCTAATTAAATAAAATACCATCAGTTATAAATGCAATACTTAATTAAGCTACTTAAATAAAATTTGATTACAATTAAACAATTTATAAATCAACAGGCATTAATACAATTATTTTAATAATAAAATCATTTTTAATTCACATAATATAAACATGCAGACACAGACGTTTTTTGCAGCCAGCTGTGCCTCCACTGATGAGAGCATTCTTGGACACTTAACACCACTACAGTGCAGCCTATAAAAAAGACAAAATAAGAAAATATTTTATTTCAGAAACAGCAGAAAAGAAGTGGCTAGAAATGAATATAGCGTACTAAAATGACAAGTGTTTTTCATTTGACCAAATTTCTAAAAGATATATAAATGTCACAGCTGTATTTAATAGGGGCCAGCTAATTTTCATTTATACCATTTCACATAATAAATAATTACCATTTTACTGGAATTATGCACCCAAAATTAAAAGAAAGATAAATAAAGTGCACTTATAGCTTTGGGGTGCATTTCCCAAAAGCTTTGTAAGGCTAAGAACTTTGTTAACTCGTACTTAAAATTATATTGTATTTTATTTACAATAGAATATAAGTCAGCGGTTTTTGATAAATGCATTTGTTGTTGCAGTTGTAATTGTGTTTTTGCTAATAAAGCGGCCAGGTGATAAATGTTCAGGTTAACCCTCAAGCCCCCTTCAAATTTTGCACCCTCTGGACACGTTTGTGGTAAAAATGTACAAGCACCTAAAAAATGCTCTTAAGTCATTATACATCAATATTTTTTTTTTTTTACATAAATAAACTTTTTTTTTTCATAAAATCACTTAATCAACTTCTGTTATACCCAAAACTACCAAACATTAAATAATTTTCAGGATTTTAACCCTTTAAATGACAGTTTAAATATTTTAACTATTGTTGTATTTTGGCAAAAAAAAAAAAAAAAAGAAAACACAAAAATTATTTTCCACAAAACAAACAGCAGACAAATGAGGCATTGGTGACTATTAGAGTCTTGGACATGTAAAAGATTAGCAACAAAATTGATTTGATTGCATTATTATTTTTTTACGTAGTGCCAGATTTTAATTTTGCACCCTCTGGACACCTTTGTTGCCAAAAATGTACATGCACAAAATCAGCAATAAAATACTCATATACATTTTTTTTTGCTATTTTTTCATAAATCACTTAATCAAATCCAGCCCTGATCAAAATGATCAAATATTTAATACATTCCAGGATTTTAACCCTTTAAGTGACAGTTTAATTACATTCATGATTAATTATTCATTAAAAACCCCCACAAAAGTTGTACTATTTCTCATATAATAAATATTAGATGTATGGGGCATTGGTAGAATTTTTTTATGTAGTGTCAAATACTCCCTCTGAACACCTTCGTGGCCAAAAATGCCCCATTGACTTCCATTGAAAACACATTTTTTTTTATCTCACTGTAATTACTGTATAAAATTATTAAACAGTTATTTAAATGGTTAAAATCCTGATTTATGAAAAAAAGCAAAACAATATTGATGTATAATGATTTAAGAGCAGTTTGTAGGTGTGTGTACATTTTTGCCATGAACATGTCCAGAGAGTGCAAAATGCGTCCAGAGAGTATGAATGACGTGAGAGTAAAAGACATTAGATTTCAAAAATTTAATGAAAAAGCAGGTTTTCTGCAAAAATGCATTCCCCTGGCTGCAACATAGCCAAAACGATCACCAAATGAAAAAAAAAGTTGAGTCAGTACATCAGTAGGTGGGCCCATTACATTCTCATTGAAGGCTAATGCATCCAACATTGATTTAAATGCTATTCTCAGTGGGCCCTGTTTCTTTTCAAAATAGATATTAAAGTCACCAACAATGATAACTCTGTCAGAGTTGAGAGCTACTGCAGCTAAAAAATATACTGAATTTCTTAGTGAATTTTGCATATGGTCCTGGAGGACGGTACATAGTTATCAGCAGGAATGAATGTTGGGTTTTGGTGGCAGTAGATGGGCCTGCGACTATAAGGTTAAACAGTTCAAATGACTTAGCTTCAAACTCTGTATTTTGATTTATTCCTATAACTGACGACTACACCACCACCCTGACCAGTCCTGCATGGGTAGATGAAATAGCTAGAACCTGGGGGGAGTGGACTCATTTAGAGCTAAATATCCATCAGTTTTAACCCATGTCTCATAGAGAGTGCATTGTCAATGATAATTTAACCTACAGTAACTGATTAAGGTGCCAGCGATCTTATATTTAACAGCCCCGATTTAATGTGGTTGTTGCTGTAACTCAGAAGGACAGACGAGTTTGTATTAATTCTAATGGAGTTGTTAAAACAGATTTTCCAGCTATTTTGATAACGTGTTTTATTTACACTATTATGAAGAATTGACATACAAATAGTACAAGCAGAAATACCAGCAAACAAACCTACTTGGCTGGTGTGACTGGGTAGAGACAGTCAGTCTCAGCGTAGCACCGCCTCGATGTTCACAGAGAGAAGCCTGTCTCTGTGGAACGGGGCCGGTCGCTCCCGAAAGCTCATCCCCACGTGGAGGGCGATGGTGCCGGGGTTCCTGCTTTGGCAATGCGCCCCAGGGAGCCGCTTGCCGACTACCAGCATGCAAGCATCTGGAAGACATGAAATTGTGCCATTACTCTTAGATACTTTTAAATGTCTAACAATTGAATCTCCTATAATGAGAGTACCGCCCTTGGTAGTTTTCCTCTGTGCTGGGGGAGGCGAGGGCTGAGGACCTCGAACCATTTTGCGGATACCAAATCCTGCTGAGAAAGTTGCAAATTAAATAAATTATTTTTAAAAAATCATAAATTGTGATTTCCGGATTTTTATTATGTCTGTCACGGTGGACATGCACCAAAGATGAAAATTTCAGACCCCTCAATGATTTATAAGTGAGAGAACTTGCCAAGTCGCAGGGTGTTCATTTTCCTCACTGTATATATGTGTGCCTCTAGGTCAACTCAGTTCCACAGAGTTCCACCATGTACCACCTAACTGCCCACTGATTTTATGCTACAGGTGGTTTCCTGCAGACAACTGGTGATGGTCACGGTCTTAGCAAGTGTGCAGACTCCAAGTCTGTGCATTCTGTAACCCAGTTGTTACTGCACCATACACACACTTATATGGAATTCCCAAGGAAATACAGGATTTACAGGAATTGCAAAGGGGAGGAGTCAACAAAGACGCTCTTTGAACCTTTTGCAAAGCTCTATGGGAAACACTTGAAGAACTGGCTCGTTCTTTTCTCACGTCATGCGTTAGTTTGTTTGTTATTCACTAAGATTGATCACTTTCAGGAAAAACACCCCTGTCCTATTTAGTGTGTCATGGTGACCATGTGTAATTACAGTGAGTCTGGAGAAATCCTGCAGTAGTTCTCTCCAGCTTAAAAAAAAGCAAAACTTTTAAAACTGTTATTTTTAGTTTTCTAGTCAGGAATAGACAACTGATTAGGAATTATTTTAGTTCAAAAGGTGGCAATCATTTAAGATAAAGCAAAGGGATGAAAAGTAATGAAGTATTAGTACTTGGTTACTTTACTCAAGGGTATAGAGTTAGCACGGACACCAATATCCAGTGATTTTTTAAATGGTCCCCGCCAACAATTTGATTTGATAATTTGAACCTCGATCTGATAACGCCTGATGTAATTGTTATTATACGTAACACAAATGTTTTAAAAGGAAAGAAATGTATATTTCTTACCTTAACTACTCTATGTATAATGTCACTGCTCAGTGCATCAAGTACTGTTAGGATCCAGGCTGATCCTGCGAGGGGGAGATGCAGCAAGCGCAGACAGAAAACAATACACAAACTTAAAAGCTATTCTGAACTTCAAAATCACTGTTTCACTCCATTGAGGTGTAATACACTGAATAATATTCCTCTCATGTCTGATCTGACCTCCACGGTGTTGAAACGAGGCTGAGAAAGTTCTGATAGCAGGGCACGCAAATACTTACATAGCCTTGTTTTAACACAGTGGAGCCCAGATCAGACATGAGAGGACTTTTATTCTGTATATTACAGCTCAATGGAGTGGAACACTAATTTTTATGGTTGTAAATTTACTTCTTTAAAAATGTATATAAATTAATCAAGAAAATCTTACAGTGTCCCTTAAAGTTTTTAGTGCAGTGGCACAACAAACAATTAAAATAAGAAAGTGGATAAATGCTACATTAAGAGCAAACATATCAAATCAAACGTGTATCAACAGACTTAAAGTCAAAATTAATTACAGAACTGCTGGAAAATAGAATTAATTACCTTGTTAGGTGATTTGATGGGTAAATGATTACACCTAAAAAACAAACAAAACAAAATTACATTCAGTATTGTAAGTTAAGCATTTTCTTTTTTAAAATAAAGGCTGAACTTTAACTTACCATACATCAGATTTGCATCAGACTTTATGTATCCAGATTGAGTTATCCAAAAACTTATTTGCAAATAATGAACAAACTAAACTAAATGAGGCAAGTTTTGTAAACCTAACTATTAATCACTGTTGCAGCAACCTATACAAGGTGGAGCAGGAAAACGTCTGACGAGCTTTATTATAATTAAGCCCAAACACAACTATTTAAGGTTCTAAGAATAACTAAAGTTGTTTATTTTAATAAAAAAAAGGTGTGTTACTCGAGCAAAATGAGTTAACAGCGTTTATTTCAGCTAGTTAGCCTGGTTAGCTTAGCTAGTTATACTAGCTAATACTAGCATAACTAACTGGTATCGTTAACTGAAGCTTTTTGTCAATTTTGCCTACAAATTGACAACAATTAACATTAAATACACAAAAAAACAATTGATATTATCCAACATACACGTGATAAATCAACTTTAGCATATACAAGATTAAAAATGAGCAATAAATGTAATTAAATGACGCTGATAGCTAGTTAGCTAGTTAACTCACCTGAAGCGCAGATTCAGCAGATGTCAGTTGGTCCTCGCGCTGAGTTTGAATTTCTCCCGCTCCTGTGCCGCTCCGCCGATGCGGCCCGGATCCGCAAAACGACACTGAACTGACACTGAACTCACGTCTGGTATCTGACTCCGTGCCGAAGTCATATGGAAGGCGTGAAATGAGACGGACTGTTATGCGGATTTACCGTCAGTAAAACGGATCTGAACGTGAGTCACAATCATAACCCGAACCCGGAGTGAAGCCGGACCAGATCCACTAAACAGACCTGACTGTAGCGCGGATCTGCCGGAGGTAAAACGGATCCGGATCGGAGTAGTCTGCTATCAGGGCAGTTTAGGCTCTCTGGAACTCCCCGTTCCACCCCTAACATCCAGAGATTAATTTCACTCTGATTAGCCACACAGACGCGCGTCTAAACACATCATAAACACTCTATAGGCTACACGTTCACACAGATACAACACCCAACCTCCATACACACAACCGCTCTAACAACACACGTTAGCTTTAGCACGCAGGCTAACCGTGCCGATACTGAAACCAGACGCGAACAGTGGCTAAGTTTAGGATTTCTACTACTCTTACAGAACTGAAGTAAAATAAAAAACCGTATCCAACTCAGAAAATAGTTTAAATAAATGTTCTAAGTGTTTCTAAAGCTGTAAAAGCACCTGCGTTCAGCGCCATGCTCGCCCTCCTGCAGCAAGATGCACCGGCATAGAGCGCAGCTCAGCCAGAGAGAGCGCCGCCTGTAGGACCGGTGCAGGGAGCGATACTGCAACAGTATACGGACACTTGTCACTACCCGATCTGTGCCCCCTGCCCGATTTGTGCCATGCAGAATTTCAGTGAGGGATTAACTGGTGTTAGTTGTTTGACGCATGCAGAACCAGGTACAGGCAGCTGTTATTTATAATACTTTGCTGTGTATTTTAAGAATAAAATTATGTTTTTTTTACACATAAATTCTTTGTTATCTTGAGAAATACTACAACTGGTCAAAGACCACCGCCCCAAGGTAAGCTAATTAAATTTCTAAAATGTCTTATACATCTGTTAATACTAAATTGACAAAGCATAAAATGCACAGTTTATATATCAACTGCTCAAGGACAAAGAAAATTATTTTCTGGTTGATGTTTGTATTTTGTTTGTAATTTAAATTGTAATTTAAATCTAGATTACAGAAAGATAAACTAATAAAATGTGAAGTAGTTTACAGACTTGGTATATGTAAAAATAAATAAATAAATAAAAACACCACAGGCTTATACATTTTAACAAATTCGAATTATAATAAGTTTAAACACCCATCAGTCTATCTAGAACAGGCATGTCAAACTCAGTTTGGCTCTGGGGCCGGATCCAGACTTTCTGTTCTCAGGTGGGCCGGATCAGTAAAAGAATGTCGACTTTCTGTTCTCAGGTGGGCCGGATCAGTAAAAGAATGTCAACTCCAAATATTTAGCTTTGTTTTTCAGTACTATGCTTTATTATTCAGCCTACATTTTTAGCCTACCCTACATATTATAATCATGGATGAAAAGGGATCTTTTCTAAGCACAACACATTTATTCTCTCTCTCTCTCTCTCTCTCTCTCTCTCTCTCTCTCTCTCTCTCTCTCTCTCTCTCTCTCTCTCTCTCTCTCTCTCTCTCTCTCTCTCTCTCTCTCTCTCTCTCTCTCTCTCTCTCTCTCTCTCTCTCTCTCTCTCTCTCTCTCTCTCTCTCTCTCTCTCTCTCTATATCTCTCACTGCATTCCTGCAGTCTACTTGCTGCTGTGGTGAAGCAAGATTGCCGTGTCTGTGCTGCATGCGGGACATTTACTGCCCTCTAGCGACCGGAGAGAGCATTTAATTTGTATTCATTTAAAAAAAATCACAACAAAATCACGAGCTAGAAACTCGCTTCTTTTTTTGACATACTCAGAAATTTATGCCGCGGGCCGTATGTTTGACATGCCTGATCTAGAATTTAGAAAACGGAAGATCTCACAACGCCGAAAACTGTTGACAGCCGTGGCTACCCGGGCTGCGTCCAGAAACTTTTGCTACTCCCAGGCATTTTGGCTGCTATATATATATATATATATATATATATATATATATATATATATATATATATATATATATATATATATAATTTTACAAATATGGGATCATTAATATAGTATAGTATAGTATAGTTCTACTGAGCATACAGCTTATCTAAACAAAAAAATATATTAGTGCTTTACTGGCTGTATAATTAGATAAGGAACCTAGTTATTTAATGTTTGTATTTGTGCATTCCCTTCTCCATTCCCACGTGCTTTGTGGGCGTGGATGCAGTGATGTCATTGGAAAATCCTTAAAAGTCTTCCGGAGTAGGATGCACTGATGTACCCTCCGTTGGAGGCCTACTACAGGTGGATTTTAAGCGGCTTATTTCGTCTTCTACGGTATTCGGACAGGCGGCAAGATGGCGTCACGAAATCAGTTTCCGGGTCACGGAGGAGAGTAGGAGGATCGGTAGGAAATGGAGACACTTTTGGGGTTTCTGGACGCAGCCCCGATCTGTGCCCCCTGCTCAGTTTGCAGTGCGCATGCACGGCACAAATCTGGCAGGGAATACAGATTGGGTAGTGACACAGCCATCGCAGCCTTCCCATCCTTCGAAGGACACACCATCGAAGACCGCATCCTTCAAAGGATGTAGCCCCTGAACTGGGACACACCTAAAGCCACTACCCGATCTGTGCCGTGCCATGTGCACGCATGCGCACTGCAAAATGAGCATGGGCACAGATCTGGTAGGAAATGCCAAGTTGTACTTCCGTCCACACTGTTGCAAACAGCATGTAAATATGGTGTCAAAATAAAGGATTTTAAATTTTACAGAGCTGTGAAGAGTACATTTTAAATTGAGCAAATGAATGAGCAAGGAAGTGGTGTGTGTGTGTGTGTGTGTGTGAGTGTGTTGAGAGGGATGGGGGTTTGCTCTCATGCTCTCTCTGAGAGTAAAATAAACTGATATTTTGATGAATGTGTTATACCTCATTTTTAATGGTTAGTAGCATATTGATACAGGACCACATTTAGAGACATGGTATTTGGTTCCCATTTCTAAACATGAATCACAGAGTTTTGGCAAATTTATGAGCTTGCTGATAAAATGTACCATGCAGAATTTTACAACTGGTCAAAGACCACCCCCCCATAAGACGGGTATAACCCAAACAGGTTTGCTATAATGGTAAACTAATTAAATTTCTAAAATGTCTTATACACCCGTTAATACTAAATTGATAATGTGTAAAATGCAGTTTCTACATCAACTGCTCAAGGACAAAGAAAAATATTTTCTGGTTGATGTTTGTAATTTATCCCCTAGTCTATCTAGATTACAGAAAAATAAACTGCTAGTTAGATAAGGCCTATGCGAATAAATGCGTTCTGGCTCTATTCATTTATTTATTTCTTTTTATTTTTTTATTATTTCATTCATTTATACATGGCAAGCATTATAAATTGACACTTGAGTATGTAGATGTTAATGTTATCTCTGAAGGTGTAATAAAATGTGAAGTAATTTACAGACTTGCTATATGTAAAAAAGATCAAAATAAAAACACCACAGGCTTCACATTTTCACCTAGCCATTTTCTTAACAAATAAACAACATATCTGAAGTCTAAGAATAAAAGAATAAAAGTAAGAATAAAATTATGTATATATTTTTTATACATAAATTCTTTGTTATCTTCAGAAATACTACAACTGGTCAAATACCACCCCCCCATGGTAAGCTAATTTCTAAAATGTCTTATACATCTGTTAATACTAAATTGACAAAGCATAAAATGCACAGTTTATATTTCAACTGCTCAAGGACAAAGAACATTATTTTCTGGTTGATGTTTGTATTTTGTTTGTAATTTAAATTGTAGTTCAAATCTAGATTACAGAAAGATAAACTAATAAAATGTGAAGTACAGACTTGGTATATGTAAAAAAAAATAAAAACACCACAGACATACATTTTAACAGATTATTTTAAAATTATAATCAGTTTATCTAGAATTTAGAAAACGGAAGTTAAGCTTGATCAGCGATCTCACAGCGCCGAAAACTGTTGACAGCCGTGGCTACCCGATCTGTGCCCCCTGCTCAGTTTGCAGTGTGCATGCACAGCACAAATCTTGCAGGGAGTACAGATAAGGTAGTGACACAGCCATCGCAGCCTTCTCATCCTTCGAAGGACACACCATCGTTTCCCAAGTCCACAAGAACACAAGTACAGACAAGAACGCAGATTGAGAAATGGCCATGGTCTACTAGTGATGGGACGAACGACACTGATGCGTCAGCACTGTGCCGAGCGCACAAGCGTGAAACCCCGTATTGTTGCGTGTATTGCTTTAAACCAAAATCACGTGACCGATACAGGAAGTGTATCGTTTGGATGTGCCGTGCCAAATTGTGTTTATAAGGAAACAAACTGTATCGACATGTCGCAGATTTTTTGGATGGAGTTTTGCCGTCCCTACTGGAAAAAACAGCTCATACCAGCTTAAGCTGTGTTTTGGAACATGGTAGCTGGTTTCTAGCTGGTAACTGGTGTATAGCTGGTCAGAACATCTAAAACCAGCTTGTAGCTGGTCTGTACCTGGGAACTGGTTCATAGCTGGTCAGAACATCTAAAACCAGCTTGGATGTCATCACATGCCTCCTCCATTACATGAAGTAGCACAACACGCTCGTGGGGTCTGCGTTTGTACACTTTTTACCTCCATGCAGAAAAAAATTATATTGGATTGAGAAATGGGGAATATGGTGGAAGGTGCAGCACTTAGTGAACCAGTCATTGACTGCCCGGTGGAAACTTACATTATTCCAGATGACAACATAGGAGGGCTGAATCAGTCACTTGAGGCCTCTTTTACAGTTTTTCCCAAATGTTTAAACGCATTTCTAGAAACTTGGCTCAGTTTCTCAAAACTCTAAACACAAACTGAAAATGATTAACTTCTTTGTTGAAACTTCACAAATCTCCAGCAAAACTGATTCCTTTCACCAAAACAACACACACAGCTATTTATATGCTTATCTTTTGCAGAGCATCAAATAAACACTGACAAGATAAATTCAGAGCACTGTTATCAGAAGTATTTGGTTATGTTTTTGACGTCATGAGGCCGCTGTACAAATTCAAATGCATACAAGTCCATGGAAATATGTTGGCTTTCTGTTCTTCATATTTATTCTTCTTATATTTATTCTGTTCTTCACATTTATTATAGCATTACAGTACTACATGTTTATGTGACACAAATGTAAGCCATTTTTTACTGTATGTAGTAAGGTTGCAAAACTGTAATTTTCACCTATGTCAGTACAATGAGAAACATGACGAGTAAAAAAAGTTCACATACAAAGAGGTAGCAAAAATGTATTTACTGCAAAATGCAAAGAAACAGATCACTGTTTATCAGACCTCTGATCTCGATCAGGCCAGAGGACCTCATCTACTGTATACAAAACCTAGAATTACTATGAACCGGAACTTCTTAAAACAAAGGTGACTCTGAACGGGGGAGCGTAATGTGATTGGGTGAGGGTGAGCGGTTTACGGTGACGTCATCGCCAGTGGGTTCTTGGGAAATGGAGTTCAGGAGTGTGGAAGGAGAGCCTTGTGGTGTGACACACGTGAAGTTAACGGAACTTGCCAATAACGCTTAAGCAAATCAAGCTTGGACACAAATGCAGCAGAACCAACACGGTCTTCCATTCATGGAAGAAAGAAAAAATGAAGTTTAGTTATAACGTTAACTCGTCTGTTATCAGTGCAAAAACGTACTGACCCACCAGGCTTCGGTACTAATAAACAGGGGAAGCTCCATGGACTCGCACTGGGTATAGCTAAACCATTTTCCACCAGATATTTTACCTCTTCCTGCATTACCTGCCTTTTAAATGATACACGCCCTGTTTGATTTTAGTAAGTGGTGCTTCAACACTTTCCACTGATTCACGAAAAATGTATGGCTATAACATATTTACATGGCACACCAATCTGGAGTTCGGACTCAGTATCACTGATTTTGGACTAGGGCTGGCCCGAATAGCGTTTTTTGAGCTCCGGATATTCGGCACTGATTCGAAGCGAATATTCGAATATTCGTTTTTTAAAAAAGAGGTAAAAAAAAAAAAAAAAAAAGCAAATCACGGCCCCTTTAATCCACTGAAAAATGTTCAATTTGCTCTGACCGACGAGACATATTCACCCCGGATTTTTGGTGTTTTTATCCCGGATTTTTGTGTTTTCACCCCATATTTTTTCTGTGTTTTTAGCCCAGATTTCTTTGTGTTTTCATCCCGGAATTTCTGCTGCCCTACACCGCGGCTTATCCGCTGCGTAAGCAGGCTAGGAGGCTGCTGCTGCACGGTTTCTCCGCTGCGCAAGCCAGCCCAGTAAATTGCTGTTTGTGTTTTCACACTTAGGTTATTTGCTTAAAAAAAACAAACAAAAAAAACGTTTGTTCAGGAAGTATTTTATATTCTTAAACATTGTTGATTATATTAGAGGACAGTCATTGTAAACTGTACTTGGTCTATTTCGGTTAAAGGATCGTGCAGGGCATATTACTGATTTTGTATTTTTGCACTTGGGCTATAAGCTCAATATTAAATATTTCGTTTGTTTAGAAATTATTTTATATTTTTAAACCATGTTAAATTATATTAGAGTAGAGGAAAGTCATTGTTAATGACGTTATTGTACTTGGTCTATTTCGGTTTAAGCATTGTGCAGGGCATAGCCGTATTACTGATTTTGTATTTTTGCACTTGGGCTATAAGCTCAATATTAAATATTTCGTTTGCTTAGAAATTATTTTGTATTTTTAAACCATTTTAAATTATATTAGATAAGAGGAAATTCGTTCAGACATCATTTTTGTAGGCCAGGCTTTTGTAACCGATTTAGCCCCTACTGTTGCCACATTACCCCTTACGTTTTATTATATAAATCAGTTTCGAAGAGCCTGCATTTTTTTTATCATGTCTGCGCGAGACTGATTTTTAAACCCACTCTTCCACGCTCCCGCGTTTCTGTCTCGTTACCGCGCCGCAAAAAAATTGCTTCTTTTAATCCCGCGCCCGCCCGCCACATACACATTTCTGCCGCTCCCGCCCCACGTTCCTAATATAAATTAAATAAACTACATTTAATGCTTCAAATTTACTTATATATTTATTAAAACAGCAGCGCTGAATAGTGTGGTCCCGTTCCTTACCCCAGTCCAAACAGCATCGGTGTGTGCGTGTGTGTGTCGGTCCATCCTGCGCGTTGAGAGTTTTCTTTAGGTTTTTTTTTTTTTACAATTATTACAGTTTTCTTAACTATTTATTAATTTGCTCCCGCATCGTCTGGATTAAACTCCCGCTCCAGCCAATAACAGTTCAGTTCTGTCCCGCGCGCAAGATATTCTGACGGGACCCGCGAGAACAGAAGTGGTTAGAGTGAGGTGGAACTCTGGAAAGGAGAAAAAAAACGAATATCCGAATACCAAAATTAAAAACCGAATACCTACTCAACGAACGAATATCCGAATACCCGAATATTCGGGTCCAGCCCTATTTTGGACTCAATCTCATAGGGACCAGAAAATGCAGCCTGTAAGGCAGAGCCTGGCACTGGTAGAAACACTTGATCACCAGGAAAAATTCAAGAAGTCTGGACTTCTTGTCAAAATGGGTTTTCATTTTTTCTTGAGTCGAGTGCAGTGACTTCATAGCAACTTCACAAGCATGATGTAAATGCTCACGAAATGTACTCACATATTCTAGTACAGTGCGTTGTTGCATAGGCAACTGCTCAGAACTCAACTGCTCACAAAGCATCCTGAGTGGACCTTGAACTGCATGTGCAAAGACTAAGGGCTAAACCCAAGAGACTCTTGAACTACCTCCCTTATAGCAAATAAGAGAAATGGTACCCCTTCTTCCCAATCTTGGCCTGTTTCAAAACAATACTTGCGTAACATTGACTTCAGCGTTTGGTGGAACCCCTCCAAAGCTCCTTGGCTTTCAGGATGATAAGCACTTGGCACTTGATGTTTGACTGCCATCTGCTGCATAACCTGAGAAAAAACTTTAGAAATAAAGTTAGTACCCTGATCAGCTTGATTGACCTTTGGCAAGCCAAAAGTAGAGCAGAATTTCACCAAAGCCTTTACTATAGCTCTTGAATTAATGGAGCACAGAGCTATGGCCTCATAGCATGCTTTAGTTTTTGGTAGTGGGCCTACACTGTCAAGGATTAATTTCTCAAAAGGCTTTCCCATAACTGGAATTGAGCAGAGCAGGAGAAATTGTTTTATTCGGCTTCCCCACAATTTGGCAAGTATGACATGACGGACAGTGTTGTGAAACAAAAGACAAAAGAAGTTTTTCAATATGCGATCATAGGTGTTACTGACTCCCAAGTGAACCGAGAAAGCATTTTTGTTAGCTAATCTCAAGATAGACGATCTATAAACCTCAGGAACAACAATCTGATCCATCCCAAATCAGATGTGTTTGGAGATGTCCATTTGCGCATTAGCATTTCATCATCTAAGAAAAAGGCAACAGATCTATCTACTATGTCACGTTTAGGGACCACTTCAGAGAAGCAGGACTCTAATGACAGATCACACTGTTAAGCTTTAATAAGCTGACTTCTACCAAGTCTTGATGAAACAAGTTAAACAGTCCCCACAAAAAATAGGTTCACTACCTTTCTTGTCTACTTCAGTCAAAACAGTCTCCAGTTTTGGAGATGCCATAAATGTGTCAGACAGGGTCACCTTATTCTTATGAGCTTGGGCACGGGTTACCACACACGCTGGAAACAAGGAATTAAATTTCTCATCCCCACATGCAATTTCAGGTGTTTCACTCACCTCAGCCAAAGGAAAAACTCTTCCTCCAGCCAAATCATTGCCAAGGATAAGGGAGACACCTGCAACTGGCAATTCAGACCTTACAGCCACTCTTACAAACCCTGACACCAAACTGGATTATAAGTGAACTGTATGTAATGGTACTTGAGCATGCCTCATTTCAATACCCTGTACTAAAACAATAGACCCACAAAATGTCTTCAGAAAACGGCAAAACACTAGCCAAAATGAAAGATTGTGCAGCCCCAGTGTCATGTAAGATGGTAATGGGTTGATGTTCCCGATCAGTAAAAGAAACTCCCCCCATCCAACAAAAAGAGTTTATAGCCTCATCACACAAGTCAAATTTGTGTAACTGAGGGGTTGCCACAGGTTGCACAAAGCCTACACTTTAAGCATTATGTTTGTTTTTTCTTTGCTGCCAGATTTTACACTCTGCCACCAAGTGTCCTGGTTTACAACAATAAAAACAAACTCTAGACTCACCAGCATGACTACGTCTATGGACCACCTTGTTTGAAGTCTTACTCCTCACTGGAGCAGTGAAGTTTGCTTGTGCAGATCCCTGACTTCCACCAATAACACGCTCAGATTTCACTGCTGAAACAAAGTTAGTTTTGTGAGTTAACACAAACCAGCGCCGAGGGTTAATTTGGCTAATTACCAACACCTGCTTTGAACACCTTATAAGCCATGCCAACCAGCCACTCGGCGCTGGATCTTTGACGCTCATGGGAGCGAATCTATGCCGGATTTTCCTCTGAGCTCCTGCTTTCTTTTCCTCACTGCTCTGTCTACGGCAAGTGCCTTTACTGTGGAGCGAGTCCTGGACAGCATCGCTGGCGTTCTCCTCCCTCTCGAGTTTTCCTCTATCCCTTTTTCTCTCGAGTTTGGTGAAGCTGTGTAGAGCGGTGTGCTCCACAACCTCCCCTCCCCTACCCTAACCCTCCCCCTCTCTTTCTCTCGGGTCTGTGTGTGTGAGAAGCAGCCGCGAGGCATGCGGTTTGCTCACCTTGTCTCCCCATGCTGTTCCTCTCCTCTCTGGTGGAAATGCGTTTAATCCACAAGCACCTCAGTTCAGTTTTGTTTTCTTTATTTTGTTTCAGTTAAACCTTTACCTCACGCCATAAGAGGTAGCCGCTCTTCCCAGCGGGCTTTGTTTACTTATTCTCACCCTCTTTCTCACTCACGCTAGGCGTGACTTTAAAGCGGCCACGTCCCAATCCACTCACTGGTTCAGCGGTAAGAGCATTGGGCTGCGACTGCGACAGCCTGAGCTCGATACCCACGTGGGGTGGGGTTCAATAATAAGAATTATATTATATATAATATTATTATATATCATATTAATATATATGTCAACAATTATGCAATAATTATTAATATTATTATTATTTACCTTTTTTCTCTTGGGTTTACCTGCTTTGTGATCTACTGCTCTGCACTTGGGTTCTAAAACCTTCTGGGCTGGAGAGCTACTGCTCCCCACCCATTACACCAACACAGTTGCATCCCCAAGAGAACAAGTCTCTCTCATTTAGATGTAGCACCATGCCATCAGGCAAGCAATTCTTAAATTCCTCCAGCAAGATTAACTCTCGTAATTGTTTAAAGGTTGTTACATTTGAAGCCGTGCACCACTTATCAAATAGGGTTCCCTTTTCTCTGGCAAACTCTGACTGGCAGTTTTTACATGATTTCGAAACGTTGGCGTATGCACGTAACACGTAGCACGTTTTAGGACATCATAATCTAAACTTTGATCTACAGTTAAAGCAGCACATACCTCTTGAGCTTTACCCTCAAACTTGCACTGCAACAGCAAAGGCCACACCTCTTTGTGCCAGTTTAAAACTAAGGCAATACGCTCAAAAGCTGGAAAGTATGAATCTACTTCTGATTCTCTGAAGTGAGGTACCAAATTAATATGCTTACTCACATCAAATATAGCAGTCATGCTGGTCTGGACTTCTCTTGTTGGCAGAGGGGGAGGAGGAATTCCAGGAGTGGAAGGGATGCCACCAGGCATGGAAGAAATAAGAGCTGGAGTTTGCATTGGGACAGCCACAGTAGAAGACTGCTGGACCACTGGGGAAACCCTGACTGCAACAACTGCACCAGAGGATCAGCCTGCATCAGAAACTGACATAACTTCAAAGCTTTATCAGCCTCAATCTCCAAAGCTTTTACCCGCAACGTCTGTAAACGATACTCCTGCCGCTTAATTTCCACATCCAACTTCTTAAGACGAAGTGCTACCTAAGGATCAGACAATGTGGGCTCCATGTCGCTCCACATAGCACTTGTGTTACACTCCTCCTCCTGTGCGACTGCACCAGCTTTAAACCAATCAATTGAGCAAGCAAAGCATGTTTAATTTCAGTCTTCTTTCCACACAAAGGTACAGGTACTTTAAAACTCTCAGCAAGTAAAAGTAGATCATTTAAAATTACTCACCTCATAGCTTTACAACAGCCCTCACCACCCAAAAAACTGCCAATCAGACAAGGAGAGTTAGAGAATCATACCAGATTATTGGAGGAAAAAGAAAAGGACTGGAGGAGCCCCCAATTTATGTTACATTCAAGCTACGGTTAGGCAGCAAAATAAAAAGTGTCTCCCCCTCCCCAACCTTCCCAAACCTTTAACCCACCAGACCAAGCACAGACACAAATATATGTAGCCAGGTGGTGAATTGAGAATACACCTTTAAAATGTGTGTCTGTAACTTTAAGAAACACAATCAGAAGTGTTGTCACCCTGAGAGAGGAAAGGGAGGAGCTAAGAGCATGGTAGAGAAGGAGGCTCAAGCTGCAGTGAATGGTGGTGCTCCATTTTGGGAGGTAAAAATCAGGAAATACTGAACAATATAAGGTTTAGTTGGCCTATAACAGTAGTAGATGCCTATATTGCCTTTCTAAACATGTATTTTGAATTAATCATAACCAGATGCGGGCAGATGGCATTGTTTTAGTCGGGTAGTGTGCTCCTCGTGTTCAAGCCTTGTATTTTTCTGGGTTACAGAAGCTGTTTGTCTACGGTCTCTTGATGAAATGCTCAAGTCTTGTTGAGTAAAGCTGAGTAAATTGAGGTGAGCTTAAAAGCAAATATAAAAAGAGCTCTGTTAATGGTATTAATGTGGTATTAATGTTATTTATCTATTTTCTGTAATTAGTGCCACTACCAAATACTGTACTGTGTTCTAAGCTAGGGTTTTACAGTGTATTCATTTTATTTTTGTTATTTTACGTACAATTTAATCAGAATAAAATACCCGAAAAACAAAGTTATTTTGTCATTTGGTGTGCGTCCTTTCCCTGGTGACAAAAATTGGTACCAGGAGTGGGGTTTCTGATAGTTTGGTTAGGTTTCTTAGGTAATACATTGGAACACAGTACAGTTGTTTGGTAGTGGTGAAGTGTCGCAGGTTCGAGAGGGAGAGAGTGGAACCAGGACCTGGTGGTGGTGATAGAGGACCTAGAGACCAGACGTCGGACTGCAGACGGAGTTGCGGAGACGGTGGAGTGGAGGACTCATCGCTGCTGCTGTTCATGGGTTGAGCCAGAAGAATCGGACATTCAGAAACAAATTGGTGAACTGAACAGAAAACATGCTGTAGCAATGGCAACCATTGATTCCTTGAATAGGATGCCTGATAGAACATATGTCTATGTGCCACGAGAGCGTCACATTGCTCCGTTTACTGGTGATTTTGAAAAAGATGGAAGACTGGTAGATGATTTCATTGAGGAAACTGAACGCGTCTTACGTGCACGCAGTCAGTCTCCTCCTGAGCAGTATGACTTTGTTCTCTCTTTGTTGCGAGGGGCTGCATTAGAAGAGGTACGTTTACGAAGTGATAGTGAAGTAGACCAGGTTAGTGACCTGTTCACCTACCTTCGGGAAGCTTTTAGTGATAGGCGTAGTGGGGCTCAGCTATTGCATGACTTTTACAGCCGCAAACAGAGAGAGAGTGAAGGCTTACTGGAATTTTCACATGCCTTATCACAAGCACTTAACAATGTATTGAGACAAACACCTGATGCAGTACCAAATATGAAGGTAGTATTGAGAGATCAGTTTGTCGAGGGAGTTCGGGACCCTGCACTTAAGAGAGAGCTTAGGAGGTGGGTTAGAAACAAACCTGATTCTTCGATGGTAGAAGTACGTGAGGAAGCTTACCTATGGAATATGGAAGAGCCTACTCTTAATTCCAAACCATCTAGAACTAGAAGCAAGGTGTCTGATTCTGAGAGGGGTGCATGCTGTGCTGTAGTAAGTGTTGGTGAACACAAACCATTAACTTTGGATGACGTCATGCAGGTTGTTACTGAGCAGGGAAAGCAGCTTAGTGAGCTAACGCAGGCAGTAATGGAGTTGACCACTCAGAAAACTCACACGTTCAAACCTGTCTCTAAGGCAAGGGCTCCACTCAGATTTACAGATGATGGCAAACCTATCTGTCTGAAGTGTCAGAAGGAGGGACACATTGCCAGAAATTGTCCAAAAAAACAGCATACTAAAAATCCAGCCTTTACTGATGCACAGGGAAACGAAAGGCCCCGATTGCTGTGAGTCGGGCAATTCAGGGGCAAACTACAGACTCACCTAAAGCCAAGTTTAGCCAAGGTCAGGTGTAGCGGGTTCGACACTACTCTTGTGGTTCAACTTATTGTTTTGGACCAGATCTAGGCTCGTGAAAGAGCTGGTAAACCTTAAAAAGCAATTTCAGTGACAGAGACCATGTTACACAAATGGCTGGATTTAATTCAATAGCTTATGGTTATATTGACCAGGAGATTATCAGTACAGCAACATAGACTCTTAGCAGAAATAAAGGAATCAACAGATAAAATAAAAAAATAAAAAAAGTGCGTAAGTGTGTGTGTGATTCAGTTCAGTTCCACTGTGTTCTCTTCTGCATGCAATTGCTCCCTTTTTGTGTTTCAGAATCTGGCTCGCCACTCCTTACCGGAGAAATCAAGAGTTCAAACGGGACACTAATGAATGGGGTGTCCTGTTATCAGAGCTGTTAGATCACACAAGGTTCCAGGCATCCAATACCCTGACGGGAGGGATCAGTACCGTCCGAGTTCATGAAGGGAAAAGGGAAGACTTCCCACTCCGACGTTGTCTCAAGCTGTCTCAAGGCTCCAAGGGATCCAATAAAACCCGACCTGTACATCAAACAGGCATTAAGTTGCATGTTCTTTTCTCAAGCGCAGAATCCCATTGTGTACACACACATACATATACAAAACACCAAATAAATCTTGTAACGATTCAAATAGATCATATAACTCGGATCAGAAGAGAAATGTATATACACATCGTTCAAATATGTCATATATTATGACAATAATAACCAAATTAATTATTAAAGATATTAATAATTTAACACATAAACCATTTGTATAAGTATATAACTTTTAACTAAACATTTTTATAATGATTATTAGAACAATATTATGTATTTAGAACATAAACATGTTTGCTTGACCATATAAATGTGACTGTTCAGCAGAAAACAGCAGCACAGTATAGCTTTAACCAACATGTGCTAAAAACATGGGCGCCACCAAGTGGCCGAAACGTAGAATTTTCCGCCATTTTACACACACACAACTGTATTAAGTACACAGAGCTCTGAAAATACATTCTATAAACTGCTTAGTAATTCCAACATCTTGCATTTAATATGAAAAATTAGCTAATATAAACACCGTTTCAGGTTAATATCACTGTTTTATAAACAGAACTATTTGTAACATCCCCTTAATTCAGTAAATATGTCTTACCAAAGCTCAGTAACACATGAAGTGTAGAAGGGGGGGGGTCCAGGGCTCTTTAAATGCAGTTTATCACTTGAATATAATTTAATTTAGTAACTTTACTTTATTTTTTCTAGTTTAATAAAACAGAAAATTCAGCTGCATGTCTGTGCTGGATGAACCACACGGAGAAAAGAGGAAGGAGGAGTTTGTACTGAAGCTTATGTGGTGAGTGTAGTAGGAGGGGCCTGAATTTGATTGGCTAACACTCTTTAGTACAGAGGAAGTGAAATTAATAAAAATATATATATTTTTATTACTAAGAATAATTCATTGTTAATTGATTACAAGGTCCAATACTAATTTACAGTTATATATAATTAGGATTTAGCTGAAACTCAATTATTTTTTATTATTTCATTTACAGTGACTGTGTAGTAAGGTATATTTAAATTTAGCAATTTCTTATATTTTACAATTAATCCTGACATCTACCCATAGTAGGTTCCACAGTATTTATATCTGGGTTACACAGGTGTTGGAGCGTGCGGTAGGAACTTGCCCTACAATAGATGTTAACATTGGGAATGTTCCTGTTTCATGTTTGCTGGATACAGGCAGCCAAGTAAGCACTATTACAGAAGAGTTCTTCCGCCAGCAGTTAGGGGGAGAAGAGGGGGATATGCTTTCAACCTCTGGCTGGCTTAAATTAACCGCCGCCAATGGATTAGATATTCCCTACCTGGGCTATTTGGAGTTAGAGATGGATACCATGGGTATTAAAATCCCTGATTGTGGATTTTTAGTCGTGAAAAACCCTGAAAGTTCTCAGTCATCCCTACCTGCTATCATAGGCATGAACATCATCAGTCGTTGTCGTCAGTTAGTTCAGGCTGAATTTGATAGAACTTTGGATGCAAAGATAGACTCAGATTGGAGGACTGTTTTCCAACAGATGCATAAATGTGATGTTGACAAGACAAAGATGGCTCGAATAGCAGGGAAAGATTTTGTACATGTCCCAGCTGAATCAGTAGTCACTGTCATGGTCAGAGGTTTCTCAGACAAGTCACCAAACCAAGGTTCATGGTTGTTGGAGCCTGGTAAACTACCATTACCAGGAGGTATTGTAGTCATGCCTTCTTTGGTTAAGGAACACCGACATCAGATTCCAGTGCAAGTAGTTAATCTCTCTAGAGAGGATGTGTGGCTCAATCCAAGAACTCGCATAGGTGTCTTATCACCTGAACAGTGCATTACCAATAATCAGCACTGTGAAGTAACTTTTCAGCGCATTTCAGCCAATACAGAGCAGGTGTCAGTGGATTTAAAAGAGTCTCAAGATCATCAAAAGGTGTCTGATATACTGAGTAAGCTGGATATAAGTGGCACTGAAAAAGAACAAGCAGAGTTAAGGGCCTTACTTGGTAAATATTCAGATGTGTTCGCTGTTGGAGATGATGAGCTAGGCTACACAGAAAAGGTGAAACATGAGATTGTGTTAGTTGATGACACTCCAGTGAACCTTCCATACCGTCGTATCCCACCGACCCAGTACAAGGAGGTCAAAGATCACATTTCTCAGCTTCTAAGGAAAGGAGTGATTCAGGAGAGTACCAGCTGCTATGCTTCACCTGTGGTAGTAGTGAGGAAGTCTGATGGTAGTATACGACTCTGCGTCGGCTATCGTAAGCTAAACTTAAAAACTAAGCGAGACGCATTTCCTTTACCTCGTATAGACGAAAGTTTTGATGCTCTGAGAGGTGCAAAGTTCTTCTCATCTATAGACCTGGCTAGTGGATACCACCAGGTGGCAGTACATGAACGTGACCGGAACAAGACTGCATTCACAACCCCATATGGGTTATATGAACACTTACGCATGCCGATGGGGGTTGTAAATGGACCAGCAACATTTCAAAGGTTGATGCAGGCAACTATGACTGACCTAATTTTTCAAATAATTTTAGTATACTTGGATGACATTTTAGTCTTCTCTAGGACATTTTCAGAGCACGTTGAGAGATTAGAGACAGTACTGAGACGACTCCAGGAGACAGGTCTCAAAATCAAAATAGAGAAATGTCATTTCCTTCAGGAAAAGGTAAAATTCCTAGGACATCAGGTCTCCGCAGAAGGTATAGCGACCGACCCTGATAAGGTAGCAGCTGTGAAGCAGTGGCCAGTACCTACCACTCTGAAAGCTTTACGCTCATTCTTAGGGTTCTGTAGCTATTACAGAAGATTCGTGCAGGGGTTTTCAAAGATAGCTGGTCCACTGCATGATCTGGTAAATAACTGTCTAATGGTTGGACCTCCCTCTAGAGTAAATGAGCGGTTGTTGAGCTTATGGAGTACTGAGTGTCAAACCTCTTTTGATGTTTTAAAGGAGAAGCTGGTTAGTGCTCTGGTGCTTGGGTTTGCAGACTTCACTTGCCCTTTCACTGTAGAGACAGATGCGAGTAGCCACGGTTTAGGAGCTGTCTTATGTCAGCAACAGGATGGTAAAAGGCGGGTGATAGCATACGCTAGCCGTAGGCTTAGAAATGCTGAACAAAATGACAAGAACTACAGCAGTATGAAGTTGGAGCTTCTCGCCCTAAAATGGGCCATAACTGAGAAGTTTAGGGGATATCTGCTGGGTGCAAAATTTACCGTAATCACAGAAAACAACCCATTATGCCATCTCAACACAGCCAAGCTAGGAGCTGTTGAGCAGAGATGGGTAGCGCAGTTAGCTGCCTTTGACTTTGACGTTCAGTATCGCCCCGGCCGGAGTAATAAGGCTGCGGATGCCCTCTCTAGGCACCCTTTAGCAGGGGAGCCGAACATTGCCTCTGAAGATCTGGAGAGCTGTCTTATGTCAGCAACAGGATGGTAAAAGGCGGGTGATAGCATACGCTAGCCGTAGGCTTAGAAAGGCTGAACAAAATGACAAGAACTACAGCAGTATGAAGTTGAAGCTTCTCGCCCTAAAATGGGCCATAACTGAGAAGTTTAGGGGATATCTGCTGGGTGCAAAATTTACCGCAATCACCGACAACAACCCATTATGCCATCTCAACACAGCCAAGCTAGGAGCTGTTGAGCAGAGATGGGTAGCGCAGTTAGCTGCCTTTGATTTTGACGTTCAATATCGTCCCGGCCGGAGTAACAAGGCTGCGGATGCCCTCTCTAGGCACCCTTTAGCAGGGGAGCCGAACATTGCCTCTGAAGATTTGGAGTATGATGGTTGTGTGGCTATTTGTAATTTGATCCACAAAGGAACCACACTAGGGCAGGAACTAGTAGATGTTGGGCTGGAGAGGTGCGAGGTTCGACAAATTCGAGCTAGTGAGGCAGGACACCCTTTGGCTGGGTTAGATCAGGAAAATACACCTACTTTGCCAGGCTATTCTAAAGATGAGTTGCGTTCTTTTCAGGAGCAAGATCCTGTCCTCAGCATCTTTAGGTCCTTTTGGGTCAGAGGGAAAAAGCCAAACAATAAGGAGAGGAGAGACTTCTGTACTGTCACTTCTGAAGCACTGGGGTAGAATTAGAGAGCAGGATGGTCTACTGTACCGAGTGGTGGAAGATCTGAGACAAGGTGAATGCAATCAGTTACTGTTGCCAGCTTGTTTAAAAGTACAAGTTCTTGAGAGTGTACATAACTCTATGGGTCACCAGGGCATAGAGAGGACAATGCAACTGTTAAAGCCAAGATGTTTTTGGGTTGGGATGTATGAGGATGTTGAGCAGTGGGTAAAGAAATGCCAACATTGTGTACTTACCAAAATGCCTCAGCCAAAGATACGTCCACCTATGCAGTCATTTTTGGCTACCAGACCATTAGAGGTAATTGCTGTAGATTTTACTCTGTTGGAACCAGATACATATGGTAGAGAAAATGTTCTGGTTATCACAGATGTGTTCACGAAATTTACACAGGCTTTCGCGACTCGAGACCATAAAAACCAGACACAACAGCAAAAATCCTTTTAAAGGAATGGTTTATGAAGTACGGTGTGCCCGAGCGTCTGCATTCAGACCAAGGCCGTAATTTTGAAAGTGAAGTGATTGCTGAACTTTGTAAATTGTATGGCGTAAAGAAAAGCCGTACCACTCCTCATCACCCTACCGGAAATGCCCAGTGTGAGGGCTTTAATAGGACGCTACACGATCTTTTGCGCAGTCTCCCTCCAGACAAAAAGCGTCGTTGGCCTGAGCATTTATCTGAAGTTGTGTACGCATACAATGTGACCCCTCATGCCACAACGGGGTATTCCCCTTATTTACTGCTTTTTTGAATCAACCCGCATCTGCCAATTGATGCTATGTTAGGACATACTGCAGAGGTATCAGCAAAAGCTGACTGGTTAGCTGCTCACCAAAGGTGACTGAAAGAGGCACATGCTCGAGCTAAAGAATATTCTGAACAAAAAGCTGCCGAAGGCATAGCTTTCCAGAATGACAAAACCTATTGTCCACCAGTTGGTGTTGGTCAAACTGTGTATCTCAGGAACAGACCACAGGGACGAAATAAAATACAGGATGCCTGGCAATCTATTCCTTACAGGGTAGTAGAAATCCAAGGGACCACTTACTCTGTTGAGCCAGTAGAGGGAGGCCCATTGAAAAGGGTTAATAGGGTTGACATTAGGCCCTTTGTATTTGCTCCCATTCCTACTCCTAGAAAGAAAAGCAATCTTCCTAGATCTGAGACGACTACTGTTAATGACACTGAGTTAGATCCAGAATGTATTGAGGAGGGTGTGGTTTTGGAAGAGATGTGTGTTCCAAGGTTGCAGATAGAAATGGACCGTCATGCTGTTCCCTCTTATGACAGGACAGAGTCAAATCCGACCATTGTTGAGGTTGGTCCTGAAGCAGAGACAGTGGAATCAGATACTGGGTCCAATCTTGAGGTTCACTCATTACCTGTGCCTACTCCTCGTAGGAGCAAAAGAACTAATGCAGGACATCATTCTAATCTGCATCATGAACCCAGATCCATATTAGAGTCCGTCCCACTTGATTCAGTGACAGTTTCACAAATTTTATCCAGCTTGGGTACAGCATTTTTCAGAGAAGCTGTGAAAGAGGTAAAGAAATCTTATGAGGTCACCGAGGACGTTGATTCCTGAGCAGGGGAGAATGTAGCCAGGTGGTGAATTGAGAATACACCTTTAAAATGTGTGTCTGTAACTTTAAGAAACACAATCAGAAGTGTTGTCACCCTGAGAGAGGAAAGGGAGGAGCTAAGAGCATGGTAGAGAAGGAGGTTCAAGCTGCAGTGAATGGTGGTGCTCCATTTTAGGATTCATCCAGAGTCATCCTAATGAAATAAGAGATAAAAATCAGGAAATACTGAACAATATAAGGTTTAGTTGGCCTATAACAGTAGTAGATGCCTATATTGCCTTTCTAAACATGTATTTTGAATGAATCACAACCAGATGCGGGCAGATGGCATTGTTTCTGTGGGGAAGTGTGCAAGCCTGTTCAAGCCTTGTTCAAGCCTTGTATTTTTCTGGGTTACAGAAGCTGTTTGTCCAAGTTCTCTTGATGAAATGCTCAAGTCTTGTTGAGTAAAGCTGAGTAAATTGAGGTGAGCTTAAAAACAAATATAAAAAGAGCTCTGTTAATGGTATTGATGTGGTATTAATGTTATTTATCTATTTTCTGTAATTAGTGCCACTACCAAATACTGTACTGTGTTCTAAGCTAGGGTTTTACAGTGTATTCATTTTATTTTTGTTATTTTACGTACAATTTAATCAGAATAAAATACCCGAAAAACAAAGTTATTTTGTCATTTGGTGTGCGTCCTTTCCCTGGTGACATATATTAGCCTCAGATGTTTTATTTTGACATTACAGAAGCAAAAGACTTCAGGGATGGTCTCAGCCCAAAATAATACAAAAACATTCCACCCCAAATTTACGGTGGCCGAGAAAGCCCAGCGCAGTGCAAATTGAAAAGCGCTGCAAAAGCACAAAACACATCCATCAAAATTACAACACAGGCGCAGCAAATAGAAAAACGCGCTGCAAAAAGAAAAACGCGCTGCAAATAGAAAAACGCGCTGCAAATAGAACCACAACACAACGGAAGTGAGTCACAACACAACGGAATTTTCCCGGGGGACCTTAAAAGATGCTGTACCAGCTGTATACAAAGGACAATAAGTGGCAAACAAGCTTCTGAAAAGTAAGTTATGTTTATTACCTGTGATTACCACGGTTGTGTGCATATTATTAAAAGTTCTGCTTCACAAAACGCCTTGTTTGCCACTTATTGTCCTTTGTACACATAGTGAAGTCCGAGACGTTACTGAAGACGCAGCTTAGCTGGTACAGTATCTTTTAAGGTCCCCCGGGAAAATTCCGTTGTGTTGTGACTCACTTCCGTTGTGTTGTGGTTCTATTTGCAGCGCGTTTTTCTATTTGCAGCGCGTTTTTCTATTTGCAGCTCGTTTTTCTATTTGCAGCGCGTTTTTCTATTTGCTGCGCCTGTGTTGTAATTTTGATGGATGTGTTTTGTGCTTTTGCAGCGCTTTTCAATTTGCACTGCGTTGGGCTTTCTCGGCCACCGTACAAATTAACTTACTTATGAAAATAAAGAAAATAAAATACAATAACAAAACCTAACTCCCTAAAAAAAACATAGACAAAACTCCAAAATAGGCTACAACCCCTACAGCTTCCAAGCTAAAAGGTTTAAACAGTTTACATACCACTGCAGAGAACACAGTTAAGTGTTACAAATGTTTAGAAGCACATGGAGAGCAGGCCACACTGCTCCACTTCACAGTCTGGCTGGTCAGGTAATGGCAAGGAAAAAGGAGGAGAAGCCCAGAGGTAGTCGGCCATCTTGATTATATCCCGTCCTTCAACTCCAATCCAACCAATCAGAACAGAGTTTAGTTCAGCTCAGCCAAGCCCACCTGTAGACTATTAGATAGTAGGAATCAAGGGAGCTCAGAAGGTATGAGTGAACAAGAGAGAAAAAGAGAGAGTACAGGAGTAAACACTCTGCACGTAACAAAGGGAATACTGTTTTATGATCATAAAGAGGCTGTCAAATTATCCTACCTATGATCTTAATGAAGGAAGTACTATTTATTGATCATATTTAGGCTGTCGAATTATCCTACCTATGATTTTAATGCTGGGAGTACTTTTGATGGTCACATTTAAGCTATTAAATTATCCTACTTACGGTTTTAATGCTGGTAGTACTGGTTTTGCTTGTAATTCTGAATTTTGAACATAATCACCATGCTATACATCTAAGTGTGTGTGTGTGTGTGTGTGTGTGTGTGTGTGTGTGTGTGTGTGTGAGTGAGTGAGTAAGTGAGTGAGAGCAAAAAGATTATAAAGAGAGATTTTTATATAAACTAACTAACTTATAAGTATATATAAGTATATACATATATATTATAAGTATTCATTGTATTGCCTGTTTAAGTGTCAGTTTCGTGGACAATAGGCTCAACTAACCATGTCTAGGAGGCTAGCTTAAATTCACTCGGCTAGCTAACTTCTGTGTACATTTATCAGGCTAAAAGACATGTCTTAACTCCAGACGAATGTACCTGTCTACGCTGAAAAGCCCTAAAAAACAGCCTCTGAATGTGTTTGTGCCCTTGAGCCCACCAAATTAATGAGGAACTGCTTGTAGTTACATGTGGGTAAGCGCAAGCTACCGAAACACAGAGAATACAAATATTGAGTAGTTTTGAACTTAATCGCACCATTTTGAACCACTCAAGCTATTGTTGAAATGAATTTTAACTTCTATGTACACTAATTTTTACACTCCTGCAGACATGAACATGAAGCTTAGTTTATATAATAAGCTTAAAGCAAACAATTAACTTTAAAAAGACGTTTAAACATTAGAAAGAGCAAGTTAACTCACCGCACTATTAACTAGGTAGAATAAAATTACGGGCATACCCCAAAACCATCGGAATCCTGACGTATTCATGATGTGCACATGCACAGTAAGCCTTGGTAGGACCACTCGTTGGGTAGGACGAAATGATAGAACAATGGCTACTTTTGTTTTGTAGCTCAGAAATCTGCCCCACGATGGATCTTGGTTTAGCAGAATTAGGTGGTTTAGGTGCCAGTGCCCTGTGGGCTCTTTTAATCTAGAGCGCAATATGTGGGATCCACATCCAGGGTCGACTTTAGGAGCTGTTTTTTTTTAAAGTCACATCAGGTAACTTTTCTTACGCTTCCTCAGGAACCCCATATACCCTGATATTCTCCAGTTTGGAGCAACCTTCCTGGTGTCCTCCCTTCGAGGTGTTCTTGTAGCTTTAGGAGCTCTTCAACCACTTGTATGTACCCTGTCTCTGATTAGGAATACCACAGGAACTACAATTAAATAACAACTAAGCTGTACCACCTCCTCTGCTGTGACCACCTGCTCTGCTCCACCCGGCAGCTGTACCACCTCCTCTGCTGGGACCACCTGCTCTGCTCCACCCAGCAGCTGTACCACCTCCTCTGCTGGGACCACCTGCTCTGCTCCACCCGGCAGCTGTACCACCTCCTCTGCTGGGACCACCTGCTCTGCTGTGACCACCTGCGCTGCTCCACCCGGCAGCTGTACCACCTCCTCTGCTGTGACCACCTGCTCTGCTCCACCCGGCAGCTGTACCACCTCCTCTGCTGGGACCACCTGCTCTGCTCCACCCAGCAGCTGTACCACCTCCTCTGCTGGGACCACCTGCTCTGCTCCACTCGGCAGCTGTACCATCTCCTCTGCTGTGACCACCTGCTCTGCTCCACCCGGCAGCTGTACCGCCTCCTCTGCTGGGACTACCTGCTCTGCTCCACCCGGCAAGTGTACCACCTCCTCTGCTGGGACCACCTGCTCTGCTCCACCCGGCAGCTGTACCACCTCCTCTGCTGGGACCACCTGCTCTGCTCCATCCGGCAGCTGTACCACCCCCTCTGCTGGGACCACCTGCTCTGCTCCACCCGGCAGCTGTACCGCCTCCTCTGCTGTGACCACCTGCTCTGCTCCACCCGGCAGCTGTACCACCTCCTCTGCTGGGACCACCTGCTCTGCTCCACCCAGCAGCTGTACCACCTCCTCTGCTGGGACCACCTGCTCTGCTCCACCCGGCAGCTGTACCACCTCCTCTGCTGGGACCACCTGCTCTGCTGTGACCACCTGCGCTGCTCCACCCGGCAGCTGTACCACCTCCTCTGCTGTGACCACCTGCTCTGCTCCACCCGGCAGCTGTACCACCTCCTCTGCTGGGACCACCTGCTCTGCTCCACCCAGCAGCTGTACCACCTCCTCTGCTGGGACCACCTGCTCTGCTCCACTCGGCAGCTGTACCATCTCCTCTGCTGGGACTACCTGCTCTGCTCCACCCGGCAAGTGTACCACCTCCTCTGCTGGGACCACCTGCTCTGCTCCACCCGGCAGCTGTACCGCCTCCTCTGCTGGGACCACCTGCTCTGCTCCACCCGGCAGCTGTACCACCTCCTCTGCTGGGACCACCTGCTCTGCTCCATCCGGCAGCTGTACCACCCCCTCTGCTGGGACCACCTGCTCTGCTCCACCCGGCAGCTGTACCACCTCCTCTGCTGGGATCACCTGCTCTGCTCCACCCGGCAGCTGTACCACCTCCTCTGCTGTGACCACCTGCTCTGCTCCACCCGGCAGCTGTACCACCTCCTCTGCTGGGACCACCTGCTCTACTCCACCCGGCAGCTGTACCACCTCCTCTGCTGTGACCACCTGCTCTGCTCCATCCGGCAGCTGTACCACCTCCTCTGCTGTGACCACCTGCTCTGCTCCACCCGGCAGCTGTACCACCTCCTCTGCTGTGACCACCTGCTCTGCTCCACCCGGCAGCTGTACCACCTCCTCTGTGGGGACCACTTGCTCTACTCCATCCGGCAGTTGTACCACCCCCTCTGCTGTGACCACCTGCACTGCTCCACCCGGCAGCTGTTCCAGACGTACTGCTGTGACCCCACATAGCTTTTCCATAGATGAGGTTTATGCTGAACTACGTAGGCTGCGTCCAGGGAAAGCTGCGGGTCCTGATGGCGTATCGCCTCGGCTTCTAAGAGAATGTGCATCAGGACCGGCGATGCCTCTACAATCAATTTTCAACCTGAGTCTGCGCACAGGACAAGTACCTGTCCAGTGGAAAACATCATGCCTCGTGCCGGTCCCTAAAGTAGGGAGGCCGGTAGGGGTGAAGGACCACAGACCAGTGGCCCTGACTTCAGTGATCATGAAGACATTGGAGAGGCTTTTGCTGCGGGTTCTCAAGCCTCAGGTGCAGCAGGCTGTGGACCCCTTACAGTTTGCATATCAGGAGAACATGGGTGTGGAGGATGCAGTAATATATATGACCCACAAGATACTTTCGTTTCTGGACGGGACAGGGGGATACACAAGGATCATGTTTTTTGATTTTACAAGTGCCTTTAACACTATCAGGCCGCAGTTTCTGAGGGAACAGCTGGAGATGATAGGTGTGGATGCTATGTTAGTCACATGGATTTACAGCTATCTCACAGAGCGTCCGCAGTATGTCAGTTTGGGTGGTTGCAGGTCTGAGACGGTGGTAACCAACATTGGGGCTCCTCAGGGTACAGTATTGTCACCATTTCTCTTCACTCTTTACACTGCTGATTTTAAACATATGTCTGAACTTTGCCACATTCAGAAATATTCAGACGACACAGCTGTGGTGGCATGTATAAGAGGTGGGGATGAAAGAGAGTACAGAGATCTTGTTGCTGCCTTTACAGCCTGGAGTAGAAGAAAAGGTCTTCTCCTCAATGCACTGAAGACCAAGGAGATGATCGTGGATTTCCGGAGACTGAAACATTCCCATCAGCCTGTTATCATCGATGGACAGATCATTGAGAATGTTCAGTCATATAAGTATCTCGGAGTCCACCTGGACAACAAACTGGACTGGTCAGTGCAGACGAGTGCAGCATATAATAAAGGACAGAGCAGGCTTTACTTCCTCAGGAAGCTTAAATCATTTGATGTGTGTAAAGAGTTTCTGCACACATTCTATCATTCGGTTGTGTCGAGTGCTGTCTTCTTTGGTGTTGCCTGCTGGGGAAGCAGCATTACTGTTAGGGACAGGAACAGACTGGATAAGCTTGTAAGGAAGTGTGTGTCAGTTATGGGCGGGAAAGTGGACTCTGTGGGTCAGTTAGTGGAGAAGAGGATGAGGTGTTTAATGGAGTGTATCCTCAGTAATAGCAGTCACCCTCTGCATGGGATCCTGGCAGCTCAGAGGAGCAGGCGCAGTGATAGACTCCTCTCTCTCTGCTGCAGAACTGAGAGGTTCCACAGGTCATTTGTTCCTGCTGGAATTAGACTACTTAACACCTGATGTGTGTACTTAATAAGCACCATTTAGCACTTTTTTTTTTTGTACCTGGGTGTGGACTCTGTCATGTATGTTTTTTGTGTGTTTTTGTTTTTTGTTGTTGTTATTTGTGTGCTGTTGGACAAATGAATTTCCCCATTGGGGATTAATAAAGTATCTATCTATCTATCTATCTATCTATCTATCTATCTATCTATCTATCTATCTATCTATCTATCTATCTTATGAAATAAAACAATGGTGCAGAGTCGTGATTTTGGGCTTAAACTAAGAGCATGTTACGGGAGCTTCTGCACTACTCAGCCATCAGCTTGCCGACACAATCGGAAGTCCACAGTTGATGTGTTCATGGCTGGATTCATCATGCTAGGGAATATTTCCCAGCTGCTTGATCAGGGAAAACAGTGCTTGTGATGTGAATAAGGTGGTCAGATCGAAACAGTTACAGCACAGATTTTCTTCTGTTGTTTTGTATGTAGACCACTGTACATGCAACTGTGTGTTGGTTGGCATGTACACTTCTTCTGTCTTCTGAGAAAATAAAAAATATTTTTTTACTGTGTATTTGTGCGTTCTGAATATAAAAACAATAATATAAAATATTTTACAACACAATTATGTACTGTCTGTAGTAAGTGTAACACTTAACATAACACTGCTTCAGTCATTATGATAAATGATAAAAAGTGTTTACCATTCATCATAGCGTTGTACAATGAGCACATCAGTATTTAATTGTTTCTTATAAATGTCTGTTCATATGATGGTATGTGTGTCATCTGAAAACAAAACACCATTCTGAGAAGAGATAACAATGTTTTGAATGAAAAGTTTCTTTTTGCAGGAAAATTAGGGGGTTTTGCCCATTCTGTGTGTGTGTGTGTTTTTTTTTTTATAGTGTGTGAGTTCTGGAATTATGCGGCATAATATCAAAACAATGTGTGTAAACAATCGAGAAAAACAATTATATTTAGCTAAATAAGGACAAACAACAGAAACAGTTTTGTTTTATTTTTTTATTATTATTTTGAAATATTTTTCATTTATTTTTCCAATGTGTTCCTCTGACATCATTCTAAATGTGGTAAAACAAATTGTAAAATGATGCTGGAGTGAATCTGTTTACTGATGGGGTTCTTCTACATCCTCAAGTAAACACAATTAATTAGACTGTGCTCAGAAAAAAACAAAGAGAAATATACAATTTAAATTCAAGGGAATTAAGAGAAGAAGCTAGTCACATTGCTGTGAAAACGGTGTGTTTTAGGCAGACTCCATTCGATTTATTTTGGGCCTAGTAAGTTAAAGGGGGTGTAAAACACTCCTGCGGAAAAGTAATGCATCTGTGCAAACTATGGCCATAGTGACTGTCATGTGTAGTATGTGTTTGAACCAAAAATATACAGCTTTTTGTATTAAACAGGACAAAATTACAAATAAAAAATCATCATTTATCAACATTTATCATGGAAAGAAAACAAAATATTAAACATTATCAAATTGTGCACTTTGTGTGCGATTATGTTTAAAATGGCCTGTTATTTTTTCCACATAAGTAAATATTTTAGATTACATTATTGATTGCCTGTCAGGTAACTTTTTTTTTTTAAACTGTCATGATTTAATATGAATTATATGGAAATGATGTTAGTATGAAATAATTCATAAATTATTAAATTAGTGTGCACAGCTAGACTTGTATGAATGTCAATAAACTGAACAGTGTGTAACTCTTTCTCACAGGAGTGTAGCTATAATTCGCTTTAGCGGAGTGACTGAAGGCACCCACTGCTGAAACTATGCATCCAAGCTAGTGTGTGTGTGTGTGTGTGTATGTGTGTGTGTGTTGTCTGAATGCATGTGTGTTTGAGGTATTTTGCTGAAGCCCTGCTCTGGGCCTTTGCTGAGAGTCAAACACACGTCCTGTTCTTCAGCTCTCTCTGTTTTGTGTTCTGCTGGGGGAAACTAAATAATGGATCTACTGTGACCTGCAGATCAGACCTGCAGAGGGTTCACTCTGAAAAGAGAGAGAGAGAGAAATAAAAATTAACAGAACATAACAAATGAACCTCATTCACCATTATATCTGAAACTCCCATGAAGGCAAAAAATGAAATAATGAAGCTATAGTCAAAGCATTCTGCCCACAGCTGCTCAAACCAGCACTGTTACTAAACTACTGACACAACTACTGGTAAATAAATGCTGACAGCTCTGAGACCATGGCCTCAAAAAAGTATGCTCACATTTTAACAAATTGATGAAAAGTGTTTTTTGTTTGGTTTATCAGAATTAATAAAATGTTGCTCATGTCTGATCTTGCATAAAGACTTTCCATTTAAAAAGCAACTGTTTGACTGGGTTAATATTTTGGGTTATATTATTGGGCATGTTGACTCTGTTGATGTTGGTATCCTCTGGTGAATAAAACAGATTGTGTATGAATAAGAGTGCAGCAGGGGGAAGCATGTGGGCTGTACCTGTGGGTTTGGGATGCATAAGAATTACAGGCAGCTCTGCTGTGACATCACTGCAGAGAGACACAGAGAGAGAGAGAGAGAGAGAGAGAGAGAGCGAGAGAGCCAGAGAGGGAGAGAAAGAGAGATTTATATATTAATTAAATCAGTTCTACTACATAGACTTTTAACACAATAATATTATTAATAATAGTAATAATAATGATAATGTTTCTATACTACAATAATAATAATAATAATAATTATTATTATTATTATTATTATTTTTATTATTATTATTATTAGTAGTAGTAGTAGTAGTAGTAGTAGCAGTACTGAGTACAGTCTTACCTGGCTGTTAGACCTCCCAACAGACTGAAAAGAAATCAAAACATACAAATTAATATTTTACACAAAAGAAAATCATATTAAAATTAAAATCAAAATTAAAACAGGTGATGTTGTATGTACAGTATGTTTTGCTGCCAGGAGTAGATGTAAATAAAACTTACTTTAAGTAAAATAATGTTCTACATAGTACTGGAATTCATTATTTTGTAACAATAGTGAAGGAATTCTGGAGCTACAGACAAATATAGAACCTTTTTAAAAGGCATGCATTTGTGTTGTTTTGCTCATTTCACTCGGTTTGAACCTCACATAAGGATAGAGCTTTAATGTTATAGATATTCTGATATTCAGAGAGTGTGTTTGATGCTAAAGTGTGTGAGTGTGATTTGAGGCATTTAATGCTGTGTAAATAAGACAGAATCTCACCCTCCACCAGACACCATCAAGTTAACTTTGATTTTATATGACACCAGAATTCCCAGCACTTCCTTATCCATCCCAGGTCTCAGACTGCAGAGAGAAAACAAAACTGGATTTACACTCCAACAATCACTGACTGCTCCACCTCACAGAAACAGATATTAAGTGATGTAAATGCTTATGTACAGGCTCTTACACACTGTATTTATCACAGTAAAAAAAGTCCTTATATAATTAAAAGTGTGAACAATAGTTAGACTGTTATGGGTATAATTGTCAATTAACTGTATTTATAAAGCTTTTAATGTGTGTGAATCACTCACACAGTGGTGGAGGCCAGGTTAGTGTCCTCCTCCTTAAGCCGTCCATCTAGAGCCAGTCCACGCTGCTCTTTGTTACTGGCAAGCAGGGGGGTGATGGATAGGGTCTTCTCAAAAGTCGCGTTTGCCTCCACTGTTTCTCTGCAAAAACAAACCAGTAAAACCAGTATAACTCAGAGCTTCTTTCCAAGAAACCATCAGAAACAAGGTGCCTGGATTTCTGTCAGTAGTGCAAATAATCCTAAAGTGAAATAAATGCATTTGTTAAAAGGGTTAAGACAGTAATCTGATTTCTTAAAAAAAACATATTACATTGAAATTCACATAAAGCTATCCTGTGTCTACACAAAATATTGCATTAGTTTTCTCATGAACAAATGCGCTGTTTAAAGAATTATATATTCCATTCCTGAACATATCTTTACAGGAAAAAAAACAAAAACATCTAAAACAAACTATTTAGATCAACATACAATTGACCTTATATTATATTAAAATGGTCTAAATTGTTTTAAGTTGGTCTAGTTTTCTGATGTATGCTGTTTTTTGGCAGGGCTGTTTAACAAAAAGTTCTTTAACCCTGCTAGTGATAATCATAGTAGTTCTATTTGTGCTAATCTGGTGGAGACGTGGATAAGCTACAGGTACACATGCAGGGTTTATTAAGGGATAGACAGCAGGATTCAGTGTTAGCAGCCCCAGGTGTCTCAGGTAGAGCTGGCACCCTCTGGACTCCGGCTTTAGAGCCCTCACAGCGAGGGAATTAGTGACGTCTTAACAATGTAGCCAAAAAGCTACGCTAATGCTAACACTGAGGATTTGCTGAGGAGTCTTTTAAAAGAGGTCTGGTTATAGGAGACTATCATTCAATATGTGAAATTAGCTGCTCCTTTAGAATACAACTTTTAATTCACTTTAGAATGTGTAGCACTGCTTGAATGTAAAAAGTTAGATGGAAAATGCTTGCCCCTTTGTCAGTCTCATAGTTAAAAACAGAACAGAACAAAACAATCCTACAGTGTTCTTTACTATGACTTTCTAAACTTACTAAAAATCTGTCAGGTTCCGAACCTCAGATTTCAGCTATTTACACCAACAAACTATGATTAATCTTGATTAACACTGTTACTAAAATATTACACATACACCTGCACACTCGTTTCACAACAAAGAAAGGTAAGTGTGGACAACACCATGCCCAGCAGTCAGCTAATCATACAGCAGCACTAGCTCATCTACATGGATTCAGCAGCAATTTCCTTACCTTCAAATGTTTTTATTTGAGTATTTTGAAGCTAAGGGAATGTTTACTAGTGGATCTCAGTTTACATTGAAGAATGATATTCCTTTCCTTTTCTCTTTTGAATGTATTCAAATAACTAACTGTTGGTAACTGAAGTTAAATAACTTTAATGGATTATTGCAGTTATTGTGTGTGTTGTGTCCTGATTACACATACTCCTTTACAAACCATCTCTGCTAGTCAGTGTTGTTTGTACTTACGAGAATTCTTCAGTTAGTACAGTTTTGGTGTATTTATCTGCAGAGTACAGAATCACGTCTGTGGTCTGGTCAACTGTTAAAGAAAGGCAAAGCAAGAAGTTAAAATGTGTGTTTTATTCTTTCTGAGCTCTACATTTCTTTAACTATAATTCACTAATATGATATATATAATTGTGTTTTTTATGGTCTAGGAATAGGAACACCATGCTTTTCCAGTCTACAGGTTCTAATGAGGATTTTATGGTGTGTCCGTGGTTTTATGGGCTTTGACTTACTAGTAATTTTGAATTTCTTCACCACTTTGTTGGATTCGTTCTTGACCTTTACTTTGATAGGGATGGCTTCTCCATGGTAATAAATCTATTATAAACAAAAATAATGTAGTAACATATAATGTTTCACTGTTAAATAAAAATATACATTAGATTAACAAACTTTAACACTAAATAGCTGGGGTCTCACTTCTTTATCAATAGATGTCTCCAGAACAACAGGTTTGTCAGACATCATAAAGTTCTTGCAAATTTCAGCCTTCTGTCCAGATCCAGTGTTGTCAGGAGCAAATTGGATCTTACGAATGATGAGACGAGCAGTGTCCCTAAGAGCGAGAGTGAGAGAGAAAGCACATCACTTTTCTCATCTTACTTTAAAATGATATCTCTCAGAATGTGTGTGCGTGTGTGTGTGTGTGTGTGTGTGTGTGTGTGTGTGTGTGTGAATTTGCACATCTGTGTTAATAATGGGTGCAATTGATAGCAGCTCAATGCATTCATTAGAATGAATATAGAACTGAATATTATTCACAGTACAAGTTAATTATGGTAATTGGTGAGGAGCAACCCTATTTAAACGTTAAGGTAATTTAGCCTTATAGTACAGGTTAGTATCACACTAACTGACCATCTTACTCCACTGTAACAAACGAATAACACTCTAATAAAACGAATAAAACTCACTTTTTCTCAATTTTCTCGTCTGGGTCTTCAGCTGCTTTGGCCACGTAGGTCTTCACCTCAAAGTCCACTCCACAGGGCTGAAGGACAGAGCAGAGTGTAAGTAGATGTGTGTATTCACAATTTACTACCTTTTGAGGCTGAGGGCTGTGCGTGAGCTCACCTTGCCCTTATCGTCTGGTCCAGGCTGAAGTGTTACTGAGCAGGGCAGGTTAGTGGGAATCTAAAATTGAAAATATAACCATGCAGATCATCATAATCATTTATTTTACAGCTTATTTGTATACTGTTGGGTCATTATCAAAAAAATGCACCTTTTGGCCCACATGGCTTTAAAAAAAAAGATCACTTTTTTTTTTAAATTCCTGTCATGCATAAATATTGACATTTGATGAAAAGGGTTTCTTAACTCGAGTTGCAGAGTTGCAGTTGAATTGTTCATCGCAACAGTTACCTTGTACTGTTTCAAAGATACATTTAGATTTTCTAAAACTATTAAATTTTTTATTTTACTGTTTAAGATTTAGCTATTCAGACAACATGAGAAATATTAAGTGAAAGGAGCATTAAAGAAATTAAAGTCTTCGGTCCCCTAAACATAAAACAGTCTGGAGTATGGTGGGGATGTCACATGTCAAGGGGCTGAGATCTCTCGGGATGACTAAAGCTGTGTTTGGAATAGTGTTGCCAACTCCTCAGTTAGGGAGTTTCTATTGGCTGTCCTAAAAGTTGCTATAAGTCGTTAAATTACACAATCGCCTAGTTAGCATAATACTTTACTACGTTTTTGAAGTTGTAAAGGAAAAATGTGGGAGTGAAAAAGTAAGTAAAAAACACCATAAATATGTTAGAACTGCTATTATACGTTCAACCCTCCTCATTTATCCGGGCTTAGTGACCTTAAAAGATACACTTTGGCAAAGTAATAAGTTTTCTTCAGTTTCAAACCGATTATAGACAAATTGCTCAATGATGAGCTAGCTAGCTAGATGTTTAGCTTTTCAGAGAGGCAGACACTGTGGACGAGGTGAGTGACAGGCTACATGGTGAATGAGGTAAGTGAGTAACTGAAACTGTGTGCGTTAAATTAAGTGATTTTTTTTTTCGTGGCACACTGAAGACACATTTATATTTACATCCTGCTCTGTATATACGGGGCGGGGGTCAGTCAGTGGCGGCTGTGGGTAAGTGCAGCTCATTTACAGTGTGGACGTGTAGCAGTGTGGGCCGCCCACTGCCCACTGACAGTAAGTGAAGAGCAGGTGTGTTCATCTCAAAGTCACCAAAAGTCTCCAATAACACCTCAAAAAATTGCTAGATTTGTCGCTAGTCTTTTCTTTTTTTTTAAGTCACTAGAAGGTCTGAAAAGTCGCTAAATATAAAATAATAATAAAAAATTGGCAACACTTGTTTGGAACGGGTCACTCATTTACTATTCAGTATGTAGCCTTTACTATGTGAGAATTGTACTTTTGAGGCTTTAAACAGCACTGCAAAAATGTGCACTATTTCTGTCATAGGGAGCGATTCTGAATGCAGCCAGGGTAGACAGGGAAATCTCAGACAAACTCAAATGGCCAGCTATGTTTTGACCATAGATATAAAGCGGACTGTTTTTAGGTTTCTACATACATCAAATGTGAAGGCGTAGCTCTGCTCTCCTGCTTTCTTCAGCAGGGTGTTGTGCATCTCTGTCAGGGTGGGTTTGTATCCAGCATCAGGGTAAAGCTGGATGTGGTTGATCCAGATGTCTTTCCTGAACGAGAGGCCGATAACATCCAGGTCATCACGACCATAACGGAATGCACAGCACAGCTGGACCCACACTGAGTACAGAGAATCACCATCACTTGAACTGTCAGGTACCACTAGTTTGATGTACTGTAATGTTTTTGTACTAAAATGTATAAGTAAAGTGTAGTCTGTAACATTATGGTCTTTGGGGTTTGATTCCTCAGCTGTGTCAGCATGTATAATAATATAAATACCTTTCCTATCGCCAAGGTCAGTGGGATCAATCTTTACCACACCCTCTGCATCAAACACACACACAAACACAAGTGTTATCAAGTATTAAACAAACAAACAAACAAACAAATAAATAATGTAATAACGAAAGTAAGAAATACTGACCCACAGTGTCCACTTTGTCCACATGATCAACATAGTCTCTCTTTCCCAGATAAAGGGTCAGCTACACACACACACACACACACAGAGATCTAATATTACTGATAGGCCTTTTCTTTTTTATATCACTGGTTATTCTGACCTTTTCCTTCATTGTGTGACTCCTAAGAATTGACTTTTATTTTTATTTGAAGGAAATATCAGTAAATAAACAAATCAATAATGAAGGGTCAGCTCACCTGTCCATTACCACTAGTCTTCTTGAAAACCCTGTAAACAAAACAATTAAATATATCAATGAAATATAAATTAAATATTATAATATTAAATTAGTGAAATATTTAAGTTGGTATTAACACCATCCAATTGTCTTTAAAGTGTCCTTTAATTGTACCAAGTAACTGTACCAAATTTGTGGTTATCATACTTGCTCACTCCGCTAAGCAAAAACCGTGGCTGCTGAAACTATTTTGTTTGACAGAAGAAATGACCATCACTGTACTGATATCAGTGCACTTCACCTTAAACTGTGAGAATTTTGACGTATTTTTTAACATTTTACTTTTTAAATACTTAAAAAAAATGGTGTCATATAGAAATACTTTTATTTTACCAGACTACATTCATTTCATTTAATCACTATAGAGTTTAAGTAGGATTATGGTTTTGTTTTATTAATATCATTTGGCAAATTTAATCTGGTTATTATTATTATTATTAATATTGTGAGGTTAGCCAACCACAGAAAACACTTTTTTATAGATTAAAATTCCTGCACTTACTTGGCCATGTCTGTCTTCTTTGTCTGAACCTGCAGAACACACAGAGTTACACACTGAGTTACACACTCTCAAAGCCATCACCCTGACCTGTGAGTGACCGGGGATCAAAGGGCACGCTCCACTATGTGTGTGCGTGTGTGTGTCTGTGTGTGTGTTTGTGTGTAAGCTTCTGTAATGAGATTATATTTTATTCACAAGGCTAATCTAGCCAGCTCAACCACCTCCCCATCCAACACCACCTCCCTCACCCACTTACTTCTTATGTTTTCTTTTATTCTACGTTAATTATTTCTTTAATTCTTTCTCTTTCTTTTACTATTTTGCCATTTTTTTTATTCTGTCTTTTTCTCAGTGTTTCTTTTTTTTGTTTTCTTCTATTGTTTCTCTCAATAGTCATTCGTTTCTTTCTTTTATTCTTACTCCCACCATTACTTTTTCTTCCTTTCATTATTTTAGCATGTCTTTTGTGCAGTTTCTTTTATTCTTTCAGTGGCTGAATGTTCTTTCTTTCTTTGATTACTGTTACTTTATTTCTCTATTTTTTCTTTATTTTCTCTCTTTCTTTTCACATTTTGTATTCTTTAATTTGTATATTCTTTCTTTCAATGTACTTTCTTTCTTTCTTTCTTTCTTTCTGTTTTTCTTGTATTCTCTCAACATTTCTTATTGCACTATTTCTATCATTCCTTCATCACAATCTTGACATTTAATTCTGTCTGTCTTTGATCCTGGCATGTATGCAGAAGTTAAATGGTTAAATCAGATCAGGTTCAAGTTTTGTTTATTTCTAAAATGCAACAAAAGCAATAAACAGTTTCAGCAGATAGATTACTAAAAAAACACTTCAAATATAATAATAAATTAGAATAATAATAGAAAAAAGGCTCTCACAGTCTCACCATTATACACATAAAGACAATATTAGATTTAACTAGGGTTAAGGTAAAAGTGAGCACCTTACCTGTCTCAGGTAGAATCACTGTGTAATCCACAGGCTGCTGCTGTGTGCTGCTCAGTGTGAATTAACCCCAGTTGGTCTGTAATTTATAGTGGAGCCTTGGTCACCTCCCCCTGGCTTTACCTGCTTTCATTTAGACTGTGCTGTCTGTCTCAATCCGATTACCCAATTACTGATCTGCTATTTACGACCACAACCTGTTTATAAATAAAAGTGGCATATTAAAGACGAGGTTTACCTCCCGTCAGATAATGGGCGGGGCTTATCCTCTTCACATTAATGCCAGGCCATGAAATTTAATCAGGTTATGCTAATCTGGTTTAGCACTGGACAATTGATCGGAGCATTGATAAGTGGAGTTTGTGAGTGAGTGTTGTGATCAGAAGTGTGTGTGTGCATGTGTGTGTGTTCATTAGCTGGTAGATTAACTCTCCCAGAATAAATTTACCATTAACCAGTTTCGATTTCTGGGAGAAGCCGCATGCTAAAGTTAGCAGTGGTCATAGATGACCACAAACCAAAGTAGCTGTAATCTTTAGGGTGGTCTTCCAGTTTTATTTATATATCATAAACAGAGGAGTAAAAGTTATACCACGACAGGTGTTTAAGTACAAACCAATTAAGTAAATTAAATTAACTGTAACTAGTATACGTTAACATTATTCAAACTTCTCTTTTTACATCTAGACATTGAATCCAGGATTCAATCCTGGATTTTGTCATATTTGGTCAGGACTGCAAGCAGGGGAGTCAGGTGTCTGTACCCTCTTCTTTTGTTTTCTTTTACAACCTTGCATTAGTGATAAATGCAGCATGTGGTTTTGCATTTTATTGTTGAAAAATGCCTGCACATTTCTGTAAAAGATATATTTTGCCCTGATACTGCATTTACACTGATTGTTGGATTTTCCTTTTTGTCTTTGGGCCGGAGCCTGTATCTATCACCAAATACTAATCACAAAGTGCACATTTCCACTGAGCGATTGGCCATTCCAGATGCTTGCCAAAAGAAGTAGACACCACTTGGAATCAGACATCTGTATTCTTCACTTACTGTAGCATTTGTAAATCCAATTCTGTATTTTATAACCAAAGTAATCTCTTGCCCATGTGGTTCTATCAGCTATTGATACTTGATGCAGTGCCATTTAGAAGATTGAAGATGACAGTTGTTCAGCTTGGCTTGCACCCTCACCCTTTATAAACTGAGATTCCTCCTGAATAGTATGCAATGTAAATGGAGAAATATGCAGAACTCTTCTAGTCTTTCTTTAAAGAACATTATTTTTATGCTTTTGTTGACAAAAAAGGCCTATGCTCATCTTTGTTTCTTAGAAACTCAGCCTTTCGTGGATACTGTTTTTGTACCAAATCATGATTACAATCAGTTGACATCACCTGTTTGTAAACCCATATGGATGTAAAGTATATTATGAGTTAACAAGACAAAATCTTGGGTTCAAACTGTCTGAAATGAAATAAAATTCAGAGTAAATGTAACATGTTTTGATTAGCATATTTAGGGTTGTATCCTGGTTTTCTGGTAATCTGGGTTTCTGGCAGATAATGTTCTTTTTTCTGGTGTTCTAAGTTCTTGTATTTCTGGAAAGCTGGGTGATGTCAGGCCTCACCCTTTCCCCAGACTGTTACGGGATTTGTAGCCAGACACATGGGAAAACTCCTAAACATAACCCTTAATGCACTTACCCAGCAGCTTAGTACACAGAGCTCCCCCACTCACTCACCTGTTAAAGAACATCACTTACCTTATCCTGAGCATCTGGCACTGTGATAAGAAACGTTCTGTACATTTCAGACCAGGACTGTACGACAGTAGAAGCACACTGAAACCAAAAGCTGTATGTTTTACAGTAAATAAGATACAGGTATAGATAAGGTACAGAAAATACCAGAGAATCCAAGTCTCCACTACCAGACTCTGCCACAGCTTAGTCCACCAGGCAGTCAGACTCTTCAACACACAGAGACGGAACTGTGTGTAGTGGTGTAGGAATGTGTAAATGTGTAGGAGTGTGTGTAGTGGTGTAAGAGTGTGTTTTATAGTGGTGTAAATGGGTGTGTAGGGTTGTAAGAGTTTGTATAGTGGTGTAGGAGTGTGTGTAGTGGTGTAGGAATGTGTGTAGTGTTGTAAATGGGTGTGTTGTGGTGTAAGATTGTGTGTAGTGTTGTAGTAATGTGTGTAAATGTGTAGGAGTGTGTGTAGTGATGTAAATAGGTATATACTTTTTATAGGAGTGTGTGTAGTGGTGTAAAAGTGTGTGTGTGTGTGGGTGTGAGTGTGAGTGTGTGTGAAACAGGCTGTTTCTTTCTTTCTCTCCTGGAGCAGATGGTCTAAAAGCCCAGTGACCGACGTTAATCCCGGCAAGATTTTCAGCCCAGTCTTTTTCACTCTGAGCTCCATTTGGCCTCAACCTTCTTCAGAGGTCATATAGGTCTTACACTAATGTCAAAAAAGGTTAAATCTAGAACTTCAGTGGTAGAATTCAGTTGGTGTCACAGAACATGTAGAATCTGAAGAAAAAAAAACATTTTTTCAACCAGATGACAAGGAAGCTGGTCAGATATAAAACATACCGCAAAAGACTTTCAGTTGTAATTGCAGTAAAAGTTTGTCTCTACTAAGTATTGATATGGGGTGCTGAATACTTTTGCACATATTTGTATTTGATTAAAATGTTTTCTCTATTTTACAATTATATGTTACCTGGTGTTGTTCTTTCACTTAAAATAAAATACATTTAGGTTTTTGGTTGTAAGGTGCCAAAAGGTGTATAAATATTTTTGCATGTCACTGTCACTATTTGTGTTGTCACGGTTCTGAATAGAACATTTGAAAAATCTTTCAGTGCTTAGGTTACGTTGTGATTCTGCATACAATTATAGAATCATAGAATCATTCTGTTTGGTTTTGCGTTTTTTATTTATTTATATATATTTCAACAGTTTGACAGGCTAAATAGTCACAAATGGCTGACTATCTGGACCAATGACTGTACACTGTGAAAGTAGATTTTACTTTAGAGAATTTGAAACCCGACTGCCCTTGAAAATATAATTCTCATTTTCAAGATATGTTTAATTAATATACTATTTAAATGTATGTAAAACATAGTTTTATATACTTAATTTAGTTGAGTTGTACTGACTTTAAGGAGCATCGAATTTTTTACTTATTATTTAATTGTTGGATCATTTCGTCATGTTTTGGAATAATGGGTGTGCCCTCACCACTTAGTGTTGTTAAGAATTAACAAAATTTTGGGATATGAACCACGCCTCAATTTCCCGTGCTCCTCCCCCTGGTCCTATATATATACCTTCCACGTGCTCACCTACGCGACTTCCGACCTCGCACGGGACGATCCTGCCGCCCTGGGCCTTGATCTGGTTGCCTCGGATTTCGAGCTGTTCTCTATCCGCTTATCCTCTGCCGCTCTTATCGCACTCCAGGCTGCGCTCCGTGGTCTCCCCGGCCCAGCACGTTACCTGCCGGACTCTACTCGCTGATTCCACGCTTCAGCACCGGCGCCAGCTAAAGCAACTCGATTCAGCCAGCCAGCTATCCGGTCCGGCTCTTCGTATCTTTGATTCAGCGCAAGCTAAACTACTCGACGCTGCCAGCCAGCTACCCGGTTCGACTCTTCGGATCTTTGATTCAGCGCGCAAGCTAAACTACTCGACGCTGCCAGCCAGCTACCCGGTCCGACTCTTCGGATCTTTGATTCAGCGCAAGCTAAACTACTCGACGCTGCCAGCCAGCTACCCGCTCCGACTCTTCGGATCTTCGATTCAGCGCAAGCTAATCTACTCGACGCTGCCAGCCAGCTACCGGGTCCGACTCTTCGGATCTTTGATTCAGCGCAAGCTAATCTACTCGACGCTGCCAGCCAGCTACCGGGTCCGACTCTTCGGATCTTCGATTCAGCGCAAGCTAATCTACTCGACGCTGCCAGCCAGCTACCGGGTCCGACTCTTCGGATCTTTGATTCAGCGCGCAAGCTAAACTACTCGACGCTGCCAGCCAGCTACCGGGCCCGATTCTTCGGATCTTTGATTCAGCACATGCTAAACTACTCGACGCTGCCAGCCAGCTACCCGCTCCGAATCTTCGGATCTTCGATTCAGCGCAAGCTAATCTACTCGACGCTGCCAGCCAGCTACCGGGTCCGACTCTTCGGATCTTTGATTCAGCGCAAGCTAAACTACTCGACGCTGCCAGCCAGCTACCCGCTCCAACTCTTCGGATCTTCGATTCAGCGCAAGCTAATCTACTCGACGCTGCCAGTCAGCTACCGGGTCTGACTCTTCGGATCTTTGATTCAGCGCAAGCTAATCTACTCGACGCTGCCAGCCAGCTACCGGGTCCGACTCTTCGGATCTTTGATTCAGCGCGCAAGCTAAACTACTCGACGCTGCCAGCCAGCTACCGGGCCCGATTCTTCGGATCTTTGATTCAGCACAAGCTAAACTACTCGATGCTGCCAGCCAGCTACCCGCTCCGACTCTTCGGATCTTCGATTCAGCGCAAGCTAATCTACTCGACGCTGCCAGCCAGCTACCGGGTCCGACTCTTCAGATCTTTGATTCAGCGCAAGCTAATCTACTCGACGCTGCCAGCCAGCTACCGGGTCCGACTCTTCAGATCTTTGATTCAGCGCGCAAGCTAAACTACTCGACGCTGCCAGCCAGCTACCGGGTCCGACTCTTCAGATCTTTGATTCAGCACAAGCTAAACCACTCGACGCAGCCAGCCAGCTACCCGTTTCGACTCTACGAATATTTGACTCACCGCCAGCTTAAACTACTCGGCGCAGCCAGCTATTCGGTTCGGTCCGTCGGATCCCTGGCTCAACGCCGGCATCGCTGCCCGGCTCTTTGCCGGCGCCGCTGCACGTCTCGTCGGATCCCTGGTTCAGCGCAGGCGTCTCCCAGCGCGATTGCTTGGCTCTTAGACAGCACGGTCACCCTCCCTCCCTGCCGGTGAGACCGATCTAATATCAAATTAATACATGGTTCCCTTGGTTTAATTTTTAATTTCCTCTATTAAATGTATTCTTCCCTTGATTTATTTATTGCTCCCTCTTTTAATGTATTATTTACTTGATTTATTCATCCTTCCCTGGATCTGTTTCACTGTTAAACTTTATTTATTGTTCCCTCCATTTAATTTATTGTTTCCTCTATTTAATTTTTGTTCCCTCTATTTATCTAATTGTTCCCTTTATTCATTATTTATTTCACGGTTGTCTCAATCTTTCACTGTTTCCTCGATCTTTCAGTTTCCTCGATCTATGTCTCCGTTTGATTTAATTCATTGTTCCCTCTATTTAATTGTTTCCCTCTGCTCATTGTTAGCTCGGTCTTTTTCTCAGTTCCCTCGAACTTTTTCTCTGTTCAATTTAATCGTTTCTTCTCAGTGTTGGCTCGGTCTATTTCTCAGTTCCTTCGTTCGATTTAATTTATCGTTCCCTCTATTTAATTGTTACCTCGGTCTTTTTCTCAGTTCCCTCGATTTATTTCTTGTTCGTTTGAATTTATTGTTCCCTCTATTTATTTGTTTCCCTCTGCTCATTGTTAACTCGGGCAATTTCTCAGTTCCTTCGATCTATTCCTCTGTTCGATTTAATTTATTGTTCCCTCTATTTAATTGTTTTCCTCCGCTCATCGTTACCTCGGTCTATTTCTCAGTTCCCTCGATCTTTTTCTCAGTTCGATTTAATTGTTCCCTCTATTTAATTGTTTCCATCTGCTCATTGTTAACTAGATCTATTTCTCAGTTTCCTCGGTCTATTTCTCTGTTTGATTTATTTATCGTTCCCTAATTTATTTCCTCGATTTATTCCACTGTTCCCGATCTATTTCAATGTTTGATTTATTTTATTGTTCCCTCTAATTTATTGTTCCCTCGATTTACTCATCGTTCCGTCATTCTAATCCACATTTAGATTTAATTTGTTGTTTCCCTCTATTTACTTTATTGTTTCCTTTAATTCGATTCCTCATTTGTATTCATTGTTTCCTTTATTTTTGTTGTTCCCTCAATTTATTTCATTGTTCCCTTAATCTTATTTCATTGTTTCACAGATTTTAATTTATTGTTCCCTCAATTTGATAAATTGTTTCCTCGATTCCAGCCGGCGAGGCGGAACCCTACGCCCGGCTTTACTACGTAGGAAGGCGACGGCTCTCTTTTCTGCCCTCTATTCTTTCCGTTACATTGATTCTTTTCTGTTACCTCTATCAATGCCAGCGAGGCGGACCCCTACGCTCGGCTTTACTATGTACATTTATTTCTTTTCTCTGTTACCTCTTTCAATGCCAGCGAGGCGGACCCCTACGCTCGGCTTTACTATGTACATTTATTTCTTTTCTCTGTTACCTCTATCAATGCCAGCGAGGCGGACCCCTACGCTCGGCTTTACTGTGTACATTTATTTCTTTTCTCTGTTACCTCTATCAATGCCAGCGAGGCGGACCCCTATGCTCGGCTTTACTAATGTACATTTATTTTTAAAGGAACACGACGGCTCTCTTTTCTGCCCTCTATTCTTTCTCTTACCTCTATTCTTTTCTCTGTTACCTCAATCACTGCCGACGAGGCAGACCCCTACGCTCGGCTTTACTAATGTATATTTTCTGTTAAGGGCCGCTATGGCTCCTTTCTGTTCCCTCGATTCTTTTCTCTGTTACCTCGATCACTGCCGGCGAGGCGGACCCAGGGGCGTAGCAGCAAATTCTGGGCCCTTTTGATTAAAATCAAGATCAGTTATTTAACAATTAACAGTTATCCACTGTTTGTTTATAAACTGGTTAAAGTTGATATCTTACGTTAGGAGGCTCAATGTCTTTTACCTGTTTGGCAACTAGCTAAGCTAATGCGAGCTTAAAATATCAGCAGCAAATGTCTGGAGTGAACTACATTTACTTTAATTGGACTTTTGCTTAACAAGCAAACTCGGTTTACCTTCGGGAAAGAAAGCCAACATCAGTTGCTTGCCCTCTTTCTGCCTTCTTTCTTTTTCCTTCCTTTCTTTCGATAACCTGATTTCTTGCTTTGGGCAGCAGGATGCCTCTAACCCCCAGGTCTTTAAATCTGGGCTCACTGATGGTACACCTGAAGCCGGTAGCTATCGAGCAGACTAAACCATTTTGCGCCTCCAGGAGGGGGCCCCCAAAATGTCCTATATGTCGACAGACCGTGATGCATTCTTCAGTCAACGCATCTCTCCGCCTGCCGTTGGCATCCCATCTGGTGTCCGTGTTCTTCGTCTGGGCGCCACCCCTACTGCTGAGTCTAACTTTGGTCCTGCCTGTTGCTCAATTTTTATTTTTGGGGGGGTCTACGCAGGACTCTCTTCAGGCTTCTCTTCCTTGATTTATGGAACATATGAACACGTCAGGCCGAAAGGAACAGTCAGACCACCAAAGACTTCATGAGTTCAATCCCTGTACGCAGCTGAATGACCAGAAACTTTGAACTCAGACGGGAGCAGGTGTCATAACCTAGTTGTCGATTTAAATTTACATGGTCGTCACATTCCTTTGTCGAGAACAAAACTCACCTTGCCACGAAACCTGTCGAACTCCCCATTCAGTCAAGCTTATACTGGTCTGCAAATTTTATCACGAGGATGTTGCTAACTCTGTATACCATGTACTATTAAGACATTTTCACTCATACCACCCCTGAAACGCTGTTAAAGATCTTATGAAATTCTGCTGAAGACTTCAGTCTCTCACCATGGCTTACCTCCTTTCAGTTCAGATTCGGCCGCTGGTCCTCCCACTTTCCTCTTTTTGGGGGGACCTGGCTTGAGAACCGTCTCAAGCTGTTCTGAACTGTACCCCAAGCAACATCATCACAGTTCCCCTCCCCGCATCGCATAGGCGGGGTTCATTATAGCAAAGTGTTGTTAAGAATTAACAAAATTTTGGGATATGAACCACGCCTCAATTTCCCGTGCTCCTCCCCCTGGTCCTATATATATACCTTCCAGGTGCTCACCTACGCGACTTTCGACCTCGCACCCGCCTCCACCCCATCACCACCCTCATCTTCACTCTCATCTTCATCACTCATCTTCATTACTCCTAGCTGCGGGGGGGACCTGGCTTGAGAACCGTCTCAAGCTGTTCTGAACTGTACCCCAAGCAACATCATCACAGTTCCCCTCCCTGCATCGCGTTGGCGGGGTTCATTATAGCAAAGTCGTGATCAGTGTGCAGTCTTGCTAAGAAGGGTACTTAGTTAATACACAAAAAAAGGAGAATGGCCTGTATATTTTTATTAGCTCATAAATATGACTAATTATTGCTTTATGGGCAAGGTTGTAGGAAAGGTATAGTGTTGGGTCAGTTGGAAATGATCCGGCTCTAAGAGCTTTGTTTCTTTTTTTTTTGGTTGCACGTGATTGGTGTGTCTACACCAGATAAACATGCATAAATATGGTTTATTAGTTACAATCTCGTTCAGTTATAAAGTGTAATTATATATAAAGTGTAAATCAGTTATCATGTCAAACCTTTTTTTATATATTTAAACTTTTATTTAAAGTTTCAAGATGATTGTCACATATTAGCCTGTGTCTGTCCTGTGTTTTTTCTCTTTTAGTTCTATGTGCTTCTGCTCTCTGTTTTCCTGTCTGTTTCCCAGCCATGTGCTTTTTTTGAGCATAAGACATTGTTTTGTTGTTGTTATGTCTCCACACTAGCCCCGCCCCAACCATAAGGGATTTCATCTTGTGTCTTATTTGTTACCCCACCCCCTCGTTATCCTGGCCCAGGTGTTCCTCACTCTCCTTGTGTATTTAAGCCCCTTTGTTTCAGTGTTCCAGTCTTTTGTGTGATACTTTGCTGTGTATGCGGCAGGTTTGTTTTTGATTGAAGTAATATTGTTTTCTTAGTTTTAATTGAGTTTTTGTTCAGGTCTTAGTTATTTGGTTTCTCAGTTTAGTTTTTTGAGTATTTTGCATTTCCAGTGTTTATTTTCTGTTTTGCTTTTGTTTATCTTGTTTCTTTACATTAAATGTATATACTGCAAGGTTTTCTCACCTTACTGCGTGACAATGATAGATATAAACCACAATAGAAGACAGCATAAAAATATACATTAAGAAAGAAAATATATAAAAGTAGAGAAATATTAACAAAAGGTCAGTAAAAGCTCATTATACATTCTCAGTTTTTAGGCATGATATGGGCTTTTGTTTTAGTATTTCATAATGTGTAATAAATAGTAATTACTTAATAAATTGGTAATAAATTTATTTAAGCAACCCAAAAAATTGAAGGACCCACTTTGGGGGGGGGCGTCTTCTTAGTGAGCTGACCTAGAAGAACTGGCTCCCAAGAAAGGAATTCCCATTACTAAAAAGGTAGCCCTGGTTATACATAATGCACACTGATGCTGAGTTAGTGGTAAAGGACAAACCCATTATGCAAAAAAACTAACAAAAATAAAACAGAAACCAATAGAGAAGGTGCATGGGTAAATATAGTGCAACATTTTAAGTAAAATCAACCAAGATACAGCAAATAAAATATACTTTAGTGAGTGTGAGTTAGAAAGTGTGAATTAGTATTTAAGTTCAATAAATTACCAAAAACTTTCTCCTGCACTGCTACTCTGCACATGCTCACTAATGAACTTAAGAGGGGTGGAGTGTGGGTTTAATTAAAGTCTTTTTATATAAATTTTTTAAAAATACTTTATATACAAACTTTATAAAAATATAAAAACTTTACTAAAATTACATGAGTTCAATCATTAAGATATTATTCCCATTTTAGGTCATTAAGGATTAGTAAAATTATTTATATTTGTCAAATGCCAGAATAATGAGAAAAACAGTTTGTTTTTGCCATTTTTATAACCTTCTGCAAAGTCAAACGTTTATGTAGCGCTCCCTAGAGGTGACTACAGGTAAGTTTAATTTTAGAATGGACAAAGGGAACTGATGGACCAGTTTAGGTTCGCTCGTGAAGCAGCAATAATAAAGACACAAAATTAAACTGGGGTAAAATTACAGAAATTGTATTAAAACTTTAAAAATAGGGGTCTCAATAGGTAAACAGGGTAGGGGGTAAGGAAATAAAATAAAAAAAAAAGATCAAAGAAAACACAGTATCACAATAAAACAAATAATAAACAATGGTATTCACCAAGAGGTATGTATCAATTTTGTTTCCCTCTTTCTATAAATATTTTACATAATACCCAGTGTTAGACGTTTATAATATTTTAGATATATATTTAGAAAGTATTTACTATTTTATTACTCAGTCCTCAATGTTAGTATTTTAGGTTTTATTAGGGTTTTTAATCATCGGTTTCTTTTCCTTATTTTAGGTTTTAAGTTAGGGGTTTTGGATCAATATCTAAGGTAAGTATAATTAGGGAATTATGGTAAGTATTTAAGGTAGGTATTGTCTATTTTGCAGGTTAAGAGGTAAGTATGGTATTTATATTATTCTATAATATAATTTACACAGTTTTCAGTCTCAGATTTCTTTTTCCAACAGAATAAATGATTCCCAATGTTTCACAGTAACAATATAACCAAACAATTAACCAAAATAACAAAATAACAAAAATAAATGATTCAACAGTAAATTAAGTTCAAAAGAATTCAACCCAATCATTCAATTAAATTCAATAAAAGAAATATAGTAAAGGTGTGGATTTCAACAAGATAAAAGTCTCTAGTGAAGGTTTAGCGCTTCCAGTAACCTTTAGAGATTAGAGAACTTCAGTCTATTATGTTTAGCGCAGTGTAACTCACTCAGAGTAGTTGGAAAAACAGTCCAACCTCAAAAATATGGGATACTCAGAATCAATGCTCGGGTACGAAGTTCCGTGGACCGTGGCTCGCCAGCTCGTGTCCCACTCGACTGGACTCTCGCACCCAGGCGGCAGGTCAGAGCAGATCAGTAAGATTCATCCCCAGGGAAACTGGCCTATTCATATGAAACATGGCTTTTAGTGCTCAATCAGAGTTTTTTTTTTCCTAACATTTAACAACTATTTACAGTAGCCTTTTAGGTTCTTATGTCTCTGGTTACACATCTAACATCCCAAACTTAGCGTTAATATATCACAGCACAGTAGTATTAAACATTACAGAATTACAGCCTTAACTCATCAGAAAAAAAAAGGGTACAATTGAAAAAGATTTGCTTAACCCACTCTTATTAGCTTAGCTAAACAGTTATACCTTCACCTATGCACGTAAAACCAACCAAAATACCAGCTTTTAAAGTGTAGAACTCACCAAATCCGATCCGGAATTCTTTTATTTTTTGTTAGTCTGGGATCCGCGTCAAGGACTCGGCTCCCGCTCGGGCGACGAAACGATTCACAGCGAAGAATCGGCTCCTTGCGGTGATGACAAAGCGATCGCGGTGAAGACTCTGTGTCCCGCAGCGATGACTAAGCGATCCGCTGTACAGACTCGGCTCACCGCGGCGATGACTAAGCGATCCGCGGTACACTCGGCTCACCTCGGCGATGACGAAGCGATCCGCTGTACAGACTCGCTCCCCGCTCGGAATAACTCCGTCTCTGTTACAAATCCTCTCGCCGGTTTACACGACCGAACTGCTTGTTAGCCGTCTAGCGTTAGTACCGATGGCTAATAAGCATTACTCACGTATGAGGTACTTATATCTCAACGTAGCTTTCTATTCTCAGCGCGATAGCTGTGCCGCGATCCGCACGGTTCAGCTTCCAACTCAAGAGTGAATGCGTTTTCCACACAGGGGGTACTAGACTAACTTACTAAGCTGCTGATTGGTTGGTCTTCCCGCGCAGTAGGCTGCTTCAGAGTTATCTATTGGTTAAAATAGTGGCGTGATCTGTTTCAGGGTTTCTACTGGATAAAATTGGCGCGATAGGGGTTGTCCTATTACCACTGCTGGTCAGATTTAAAGAAATAGTTGCCTTATTTTTAAAATAAGTATTTTCTGAAATAATTATTTAGTTCTTTTTTTTTCTAATTTCAATTCACAAAGAAATTCCTATTAATTATATTTTTAGTTCTTTAATATTTTAATTAATTAATATTTTATTATTTTCATCGTATTCGTTAGGACTTGATAATCTATAATACTTACTAGGGGTAATTTCTCTAAAGGGTGTCAGCTTTAGTAACCTGGGTTACATCCTCCCGCCTTAAACGGTATGCACGTCCCTGTGCATGCGAAGGGCATGGTAATCAGGTGAATCTGGGTTCCCATAAGGGGTTTCTAGGAGGGACTGGGTAAAGGCAGTACTTAGGCCTTGAAATAGTGACTGTACTACGGAGATGAGGGGATTCCCTAACTCAGGGTAGGTTAATCTTTTGGCTCTTGTTCTAGACCTAGTAGAGTGTCTCACTGGGTTTTCCATTTCATCCTCTTCAGCTATACAAGACTGTTGATGAATTTCTGTCTCTTCTTCCATCTTGCTTTCAGGTTCCACTTGTTCGGGTGTGTCCTTGGAGTCAGTTTGGTGTACAGTAGGATCAGTAGCTACAAGTGTGATATGTGATGTTTCTCCTGGTAACTCGGGAAAGACATCCCTATCCTCAGGTGGGTTTTCAGGAATCATTTCAGGTAAGTTTTCAGGAATCATTTCAGGTAGGTTTTCAGGTAAATTCTCAGAGATTACTTCAGGTATGTTTTCAGAGGTTGTTTTTGGTGGGTTCTCAATAGAGCATGTTGCTTCTATTGGATTGAATCTGAGTGGGTATGTGTAGTAGTGAATGGGGCTTTCATCAAAATCTGAATCGACTTCAGATTCTTCAGGGTCATTTATATGTGATGCTGCTCTTGTCCTAGGTTTTGTTACCTTGATTTTGGGAGTTACATCTTCTGTCGACAAGAAGTTACAGGGTCGCAACAGATCCCTGTGTAGTGTGCGCAGCTGTCCTTTTTGATTTTCAGGTCTGACAGTGTACACAGGAAGTTCCCCTGCTCTCTTCACAATAACATGGACTGTAGGTTCCCATCTGTCAGCCAGCTTGTGCTTGCCTCGTAGCTTTACATTCCTGACCAACACTCGATCTCCCTCCTCCAAAGTAGACTCTACCACTCTTTTGTCAAATCTGGTCTTGTTCTTTTCTGCCATCTTAGTTGTGTTCCCCATGGCTAGCTTGTAACTCTCCTCTAGTCGCATTTTGAGATGTTTCACATATTGAGAGTGAGATTTCCCTTCTGGCTGACCAGGAAAGATATCAAAGATGAGGTCAATCGGTAATCGTGGTCTTCTCCCGAACATAAGCTCGTAGGGTGTAAATCCGGTGCTTTCATGTTTGGTGCAGTTGTAAGCGTGCACTAGAGGTTTTACAAAGTCATGCCAGTGGGCTTTTTGTTCTTCTCTTAGGGTTCCAATCATACTTAGTAGTGTTCGGTTGAACCTTTCTACTGGATTCCCTCTTGGATGGTATGGTGTGGTGCGAATTTTGTGTGTACCAATCACTTCACATAATTCTTTTATTGTCTTTGATTCAAAGTCAGGACCTTGATCGCTGTGGAGTCGTTCTGGAATGCCATAGTGAACTATGAAATGTTCCCACAAACATTTAGCGACTGTCTTGGCTTTTTGGTTTGGGGTAGGCACGGCTACAGCGTACTTGGTGAAGAAATCGGTGATGACCAGCACGTCTTTTGTGTTGCTTCGGTCAGGCTCAATCGAAAGGAAATCCATGCAGACTAACTCTAGAGGTCTGGTAGCTCGGATGTTGACCAAAGGGGCAGCTCTCTCCAGCGGTGCTTTACGTAGGATGCAGCGGCGACAAGTTCTAATCTTGTGGCTGATGTCATGTGCCATTCCAGGCCAGTAGAATCGTGACCTTACTAAATCTAAGGTGCGTTCTACACCTAAATGACCCATATTATCATGAAGGCTTGTCATGACCATGTCTCGCCACTGTTCAGGGAGGACCAGTTGGTACTGCATCTCCTGTTCTCCTTGGCGTCTCCTATACAGTATGCCGTCTTTCAAGAACAGTTTGTTCCACTCTCGACACAAAAGGGACAACTGTGGGATCTCCTTCTTTACTGACGGAGATGGCACCCCTCCCCCCTTTAAAGAAGAGATTATTTCTCGAATAGCCACATCCGAGTTCTGTTTGTCACGGACTTCTGCTGCAGGCACTCTAGAATTTAGCGGGAACCCATCAAGGAATTCATCTTGTACAAAGTCATCTGGTAGGCAATCCGGATTTGAAGCCAATGATTCTACAAATGGGATTCTGGAACCTTCTGAGGATTTATTTGAAGACTGGCGTACTAAGCGAGCTTCACAGATGGCGTGAACTACTTCAGTGTCAAGTTTGGTGTTGTCAGCAAGCTCTGGCAAATGCTTCAAGGTAAACTGACGGATTCTATCCTCTTCCTTCTGTGAGATGGGGTCATCTATTGTATGGTCGTGAGGACGTCTGGAAAGAGCATCAGCGTCTAGGTTCTGTTTTCCAGGTCGGTACCGAAGGGTGAATGAGAAAGTGGATAAAGCAGACAACCACCGGTAACTTGTGGCATCTAGTTTGGCAGAGGTTAGGATGTAGGTTAAGGGATTACTGTCTGTGATGACTGTGAATGTATTGCCATAGAGGTAGTCGCTGAACTTCTCAGTTACAGCCCACTTGAGGGCTAAAAACTCCAGCTTGTGGGCGGGATACCTAGACTCACTGTGTGAAAGTCCACGACTAGCGAAGGCGATTGCTCTTAGTTGTCCATCCTGTTCTTGGTAGAGTGCAGCTCCTAAACCTGTGGTGCTTGCGTCAGTATGTAGAACATACGGGAGTTTGGAATTGGCATACGCTAGCACAGGGGCTGAAGTCAATTTGTCGATGATTGTGGTAAAGGCGGATTGACATTCCTCTGTCCAACGGCATCCAAAGGGTTCTTTAGGCTTAAAAAGAGGAGATTTCCCAGAGTTCACTTTGCTTCTCTTCGCAGGACCATAACCAATGGTTAAGGAGTTCAAAGGCTTCACTATTTTTGAGTAGTCCTGTATGAATCTTCTGTAGTATCCGGCGAATCCTAAAAACGATTGTAGCTCTTTAAGGTGTCTCGGACTTGGCCAGTCTCTAAGAGTTTTGATTTTTTCAGGGTCAGTTTCAACACCATTCCGGGATACGACATGTCCAAGGTACTTGACAGATGTTTGGAAAAATTTACATTTTTCGGGGGACAATTTCAACCCGTACTCTTTTAACCTTTGAAGGACCCTGAGCAGCCGTTGCTCATGTTCTTCCAGGGTTGCAGAGAATACTATAAGGTCGTCTAAAAAGACAATGACTTCTTTTAAATTCAGGTCAGATACGCATCTCTCCATGAGCCTCTGGAAAGTACTAGGGGCGTTGGTAATCCCCTGCGGCAGCCTGTTAAATTCCCAGAACCCTAATGGACATACGAAAGCGGTCTTGTGTTTGTCTTCTTCTGCTAGTTCTATCTGGTAGTAACCAGATTTCAGATCTAGCACTGAGAACCATTGGGAACCACTCAGCACCGAAAAAGTCTCTTCAAGATTTGGCAGGGCATAGGCATCCTTCACTGTCTGCAGATTCAACTTGCGGTAATCCACGCAAAGCCTGATGTCACCATTCTTTTTTCGGACTACGACAATGGGAGATGAAAACGATGACTCAGATTCTCTAATCACTCCAGCTTCTAGCAGTTCTTCCAGGTGTTGGCGCACAGCATTGATGTCTTGGGGGTGTATGGGTCTGGCCCTTTGTTTAAAGGGAGTCTCATCATTTAGTCTGATGTGGTGTCTTATTTTGCTTGAATGACCAAAGTCAAGATCGTGGTGTGCGAAAACTTCAGGGATGGCATTAAGCTTTTGAGTTATCCTTTCTTTCCATCTTTCGGGAATGGGAGAATCAGCAAAGTCAATCTGCACTCCTGGAGTAGGGGTAGATGATTGGGATTTTGAAGCTAATTTCTCTGCAGGGGTTACACTAGGGACAACCTGCTGCACTGCATGTAGCTCAGCTATAACTCGTTTGGGCATAAGCACTATGTCGTGATCTGATTCATTCCTCAACATTACTGGCAATCTGGCACGGGGCTTGCTAGGTAAGGTAAGTAAACTACTTGTGATTATCAGCCCTCCTGGAAGAGGAGTAGTGGGTTGTTGTATGACGACTCTGGTCTCTGGGTTTTTGGTGGTCACTGAACCCTCTAACACTAAACTTTGACGTGCAGGAATGACGCGTGGTTCTTGGCTGGAGAGTCGTACATCTCCTACTCGGCTGTCGTCTGTTTGCTTGTGTCGGATTTCAAGCGTTTGCAGTACCATCTTATACCCATAGCGATGTGGAAGAGGTTTTTCTGGGCTACCTTCACAGTAGCTCTCATAGAGGGCATCTAAGGTGTTGGTACCGATCAGTACAGAAGACTGGGTTGAGCCATTTGCATCTGGAACTACCAGGGCTAGGGTGGGGATAGTCAGAGTGGTGCCCAATATCTCTTTGGGAAATGTGATGGTCAGTTCGATGTATCCATGATATGGTACAAGCTGTCCGTTCGCTGCTTCTACTTCAAGCAAATCACTAAGGGGTTTAACACTTATGTGGGGCAACCAGGTTTCATGAAATGACTGAGGAACTGTGGTGACTTGAGATCCGGTGTCCAGAAGGCAATCGTGGCTGTGACCATTGATAGTTACTCGGGAAGTACATTTGGTTCCTACCAGCCTATGCGGTAGTTGGTTTTGTGAAGTTGCATGAACAGCATTACTCTTTGCTGACATCTTGTAAGGGTGGGGACTTTTCACATGGTCAGCCTCCATCCGTCCCTCGACAGAGCCTGACATCAGTTTAAAGAGGGTTCGGAGGTTTCTCCCAAGTCCCACGCTCGTTGTTTTTCCTTCAGATGTTTTCTTTTAGTGGCCACTAAAGATGGATTCGGGACAGACTGGCATGAAGCAGCTATATGTCCATCTTCGCCACACGAAAAACAATACCAGGCTCTGGGCCTCCCATCAGCTGGCTTAGAGACAGTGGTTGGAGGATTATGTCTCACAGTTTTGTTAGGTCGTCTCACCTTGTCATCCTGGCGTAGTTCTTTCTTCTCAGAGGTGCAACTGGTTTGTAGACGTGCTACTTGACTCTGAAGCTGAACAACTTGGTTTCTCAACTCGGACATATCTTCAGAAGGAGTGGGATTCTTTTGAGATCTTAAGGCCTTGAGGTGTCCATGAAACTCACCCATCTGTGTCTTTAGCTCCTTCACCATCTTGGTCAGTGATTCTTCTTTTCCTTCAGCCTCCTTCGTTGCCTGAATAGCATGAGAGCCAATGCGGTGCTTAACAGCTCCAAGGTGTTTTTTCATCCGTCTCTCCTTGGCTACTTGCTTCTCTTCTTCCGTACGTAGCAGGAGTAACATTTCAGAGAGTGGTGGGGGCTCATGTTTCCTCTGCTCTAACTGGAGGTCAGCGATCAACCCATTGTCCCAGCATCCGCGACAGAACTGACGCAGTATCTGTTTATCAGCTTCAACAGCAGGTACAACTCCTTGCTTCGTAACTCTATTCATCACTGAATGCAGCCTCTGGAAATATTCCGATGGCTTCTCGTTTGCGTCTTGCAGAGTATTTAGAAATTTTGCAAAAAGTTCATCGCCCTCCTCAATCGTGGCAAAAGCTGAATCAAGCAACTCGAGGTAGGCCTTGGGTGCAGACATCGGGCCTAAATGCTTTACAAGGTGGGCGGCTGGAGGCAGAAGACTATCCAGAATCTTACGGGCTCGGTGTAAATCTGACAAGACAGGGTCTCTCAGGAGAAGTTCGACATTGTTACGCCAAGTGTCGTAATCTACCTCATGAGCGGGATGAGGAATTCTTCCTGAGAAGGTTCGGAGTTTTATGGTTGCATGGGAATGAGAAGCAGCTTCTTCACTTCTCACTATATGCTCAACGACGACGCGCTGTACTGCAGGTGGGTTTGCATCGCACAATGGGATGTTTACACTTGCACTGGCTTGTGTTCCAGAGTCAGTTGATACGGCACTTGGGCGGTGTGAATAAGAAGGTGCTTGATGAATCGATGGAACATCACTCACAACAGCAGCTGCTGGGTGTTCTACACTGGTATCATCATGAACTGGTTTAGGTATGCTCGACTCACTGCACAGGGAGAGGTGTTCTTGTAGGAGTTCAGAGAACGGTTTACCACTCTTATTTGAGAGTTTCCTTAATTCTTCCAGGAAGCAGTGGGTGGCGCGTTCAGCGGCTGAAGGTGCATACACTGTGGCTAGGGCTTTTAGGTGATAAGCAACACCTTCTTGGCTAGGGCTATGATAGGTGTGTGGAAGTGCTTTAAGTGTTTTCAAAGCATGAGCAGTTTTGAACTCAACTACTACAGCTCTATGAAATGAGGATGTTGGGTCATCAATGCGGAGTACTCGACTGATGGGACCATGCTGCTCTAAGTAGGTAGTTAGATCATTATCAGTTTCAGTTTCGGTTAGACCACTAACGAGGACTGAGTTTGCCACCACAACAGCTTCTTGTTCTATTAATTCCATGTTGGCTATTTAGGTTATCTGTTAGTTGACAAGGCACTCTAATTTGAATAATTATAGTAAGTTGGGCAGAGGCTTTTATTTTAGTGTCTTTTAGTGTTAACTGCTCCTGGCTGGCTCGCCAAGCTCTGTAGCGCTCCCTAGAGGTGACTACAGGTAAGTTTAATTTTAGAATGGACAAAGGGAACTGATGGACCAGTTTAGGTTCGCTCGTGAAGCAGCAATAATAAAGACACAAAATTAAACTGGGGTAAAATTACAGAAATTGTATTAAAACTTTAAAAATAGGGGTCTCAATAGGTAAACAGGGTAGGGGGTAAGGAAATAAAATAAAAAAAAAAGATCAAAGAAAACACAGTATCACAATAAAACAAATAATAAACAATGGTATTCACCAAGAGGTATGTATCAATTTTGTTTCCCTCTTTCTATAAATATTTTACATAATACCCAGTGTTAGACGTTTATAATATTTTAGATATATATTTAGAAAGTATTTACTATTTTATTACTCAGTCCTCAATGTTAGTATTTTAGGTTTTATTAGGGTTTTTAATCATCGGTTTCTTTTCCTTATTTTAGGTTTTAAGCTAGGGGTTTTGGATCAATATCTAAGGTAAGTATAATTAGGGAATTATGGTAAGTATTTAAGGTAGGTATTGTCTATTTTGCAGGTTAAGAGGTAAGTATGGTATTTATATTATTCTATAATATAATTTACACAGTTTTCAGTCTCAGATTTCTTTTTCCAACAGAATAAATGATTCCCAATGTTTCACAGTAACAATATAACCAAACAATTAACCAAAATAACAAAATAACAAAAATAAATGATTCAACAGTAAATTAAGTTCAAAAGAATTCAACCCAATCATTCAATTAAATTCAATAAAAGAAATATAGTAAAGGTGTGGATTTCAACAAGATAAAAGTCTCTAGTGAAGGTTTAGCGCTTCCAGTAACCTTTAGAGATTAGAGAACTTCAGTCTATTATGTTTAGCGCAGTGTAACTCACTCAGAGTAGTTGGAAAAACAGTCCAACCTCAAAAATATGGGATACTCAGAATCAATGCTCGGGTACGAAGTTCCGTGGACCGTGGCTCGCCAGCTCGTGTCCCACTCGACTGGACTCTCGCACCCAGGCGGCAGGTCAGAGCAGATCAGTAAGATTCATCCCCAGGGAAACTGGCCTATTCATATGAAACATGGCTTTTAGTGCTCAATCAGAGTTTTTTTTTTCCTAACATTTAACAACTATTTACAGTAGCCTTTTAGGTTCTTATGTCTCTGGTTACACATCTAACATCCCAAACTTAGCGTTAATATATCACAGCACAGTAGTATTAAACATTACAGAATTACAGCCTTAACTCATCAGAAAAAAAAAGGGTACAATTGAAAAAGATTTGCTTAACCCACTCTTATTAGCTTAGCTAAACAGTTATACCTTCACCTATGCACGTAAAACCAACCAAAATACCAGCTTTTAAAGTGTAGAACTCACCAAATCCGATCCGGAATTCTTTTATTTTTTGTTAGTCTGGGATCCGCGTCAAGGACTCGGCTCCCGCTCGGGCGACGAAACGATTCACAGCGAAGAATCGGCTCCTTGCGGTGATGACAAAGCGATCGCGGTGAAGACTCTGTGTCCCGCAGCGATGACTAAGCGATCCGCTGTACAGACTCGGCTCACCGCGGCGATGACTAAGCGATCCGCGGTACACTCGGCTCACCTCGGCGATGACGAAGCGATCCGCTGTACAGACTCGCTCCCCGCTCGGAATAACTCCGTCTCTGTTACAAATCCTCTCGCCGGTTTACACGACCGAACTGCTTGTTAGCCGTCTAGCGTTAGTACCGATGGCTAATAAGCATTACTCACGTATGAGGTACTTATATCTCAACGTAGCTTTCTATTCTCAGCGCGATAGCTGTGCCGCGATCCGCACGGTTCAGCTTCCAACTCAAGAGTGAATGCGTTTTCCACACAGGGGGTACTAGACTAACTTACTAAGCTGCTGATTGGTTGGTCTTCCCGCGCAGTAGGCTGCTTCAGAGTTATCTATTGGTTAAAATAGTGGCGTGATCTGTTTCAGGGTTTCTACTGGATAAAATTGGCGCGATAGGGGTTGTCCTATTACCACTGCTGGTCAGATTTAAAGAAATAGTTGCCTTATTTTTAAAATAAGTATTTTCTGAAATAATTATTTAGTTCTTTTTTTTTTCTAATTTCAATTCACAAAGAAATTCCTATTAATTATATTTTTAGTTCTTTAATATTTTAATTAATTAATATTTTATTATTTTCATCTTATTCGTTAGGACTTGATAATCTATAATACTTACTAGGGGTAATTTCTCTAAAGGGTGTCAGCTTTAGTAACCTGGGTTACATCTACATGAACTAAGATTACTAAGTCTTTAAACAGTATGGTAGAGCCCATATGATGTCATGTTTTTGGAAGGCACAAACCAAAGGCTTTTTAAGGCACACCAGAAACATAATGCTTCTTTGTATAACATCATGGAAAAGTCAAAAGAAATCAGCCAAGATATCATGAAGAGAATTGTGGACTGCCAACCTGGTTACAAAAAGGATAACAAAGTCAATGTTTTGAAGTGGCCATCACAAAGCCCTGATCTCATTCTAATTAAAAATGAATGAGCAAAGCTGAAAAGGCAGGTGTGAGCAAGGTGACCTACAAACACGCCTCAGTTATACCAGTTCTGTCAGGAGGAAGATATCCAAAACGATTCACCCAAGTCATATGGTTTAAGGGCAATGCTACCAAACTAATGAAATGTATGTAAACTTTTGACTTTGCAGAAAGTAATAAAAATATCTTAAAAACTCTCTCTCTCTTATTATTCTGGCATTTGGCAAATCTAAAAAAATATTAATCATAATTGACCTAAAACAGGAAAGATTTATTCTGATTTCATGTCAGACAGTGAGAGAAACATGCATAAACTTAAAACATAGATAGATTTTGCAGAAATAGCCCATTTTCCATTTCCAATTTCACAGTGATTGAGAGCCTTGATTGGAAGTGATCATCTGCAGGATGTTTCTGTTCATTACATGAAGCAGTAGTTGAGCTGACTGGCAATTGCAGTTATTTATTTAATATTTAGCAATGTTCTGTATTAAAAACATTGTTGTTTAAATGTATTGAGACGATTCTATATGTCACAACACAGCAGTAAAAACACAGGTGTATACAGGTGTATATACAGAGTTTTATAATGGAATATCTTTAAACAGTTATTTACTGTATGAATTTACTTTAAACACTGGAATAGATAGAAATAGGTGTATGTTGTCTGTATGCTTTGTACAGATGCACTTTTCACCGTAGTAAAACCTTCACACTCAGTCAGATTTATATATAATATATATGATATGATATGATATATATATATATATATATATATATACATGTATATACAACAGAGGAGTCCATTTAAAATCAACATAGTGATATGATAGGGTTAATTAATGTAATTTATCCATTGCGTTCAGTGGTTGTTGGCAGATTGAAGTGTTTTAGAAAAAATGAGGGGGATTATAATGCAATTTATTGTAAACATGGTGTGTAACGAATGTGCATAACTAGTACCAGAAGGTGGTGAAGCTGTTTTGTGTTCCAGTAAAATGTTCTGTAGCATTGTTTGACAGCAGCAGAGTACCTCCCACTAAACAAAGAGACGTTGAAACGTAATCTTTTCTAGGTAATTTTTGCACGTCCAATGTTGGTCTCCTGAAGGTGCAGACTGTGATGCCAGATGACGTCTTTTTTCCGACGTCGTCCGCACGTTCAATATTGACGTCCCCCAGACCTTCAGATAAGGGCTGATTCTAGTCCCAATTAGGTTGTTTCAGACGTCTTTTCTAAGTATCAATATCTTTCTCCAGAGTGAATTTGTAATTGTACAATCCTTTATTGGCAATTCTCACTAAGTTACAGTAAAAAATAAACCTTAACAGTGAGTTTCCAGCACTCATTTCCTTTGTTTATGACCCCTTTGTGCTTATTAAGTTTGACCTTACCAAGATTTTGAGTTTTGCAATCATAAAATCATAAAGTCCTGTGTGTGTTCAGGAACTCCTTAAAAATATTACTTTTTTTAACCTCGCAATTCAGAGGATCCAGTGATGTATAAAAAAAAATTCTACATAATACAAAACACAAGGTTCTAGACTTTTTTAAAACCCCAAATAAAGCACAATCCGGATGGGATTAGTTTCTAAGGGGATCCTGGGGTAATTTTCTCTACTGTTTTTTGCTGAACTCTGTGGTCCTCCGGTAATTTTAGTCCCATCTGGAATCACATTTTCATCACCTCATGTTTAATACAAAAGAAATAATAAATAATAAAATTTGTCCACTGCCACGCAATGTAATTACACTTTGGAAACACGTTTTCATGGCGATCCACATTAACACAGCAGCAAGTGAAAAAGGAGGACCTACTGAATGCAATGTCACGTGACCAAGAAAACCAAAAAAGTCACTGGTCCTCCTGTTTTTTCAATTGCAGTCCGGATGCAAGAGTTTTATCACTGAGTAGAAGTATGAAATAATAGACGTCCCTCTGAGAAACTAATCCTTGATAGGGCTTTAGAAAAAAATGCAGAGTTTTGTATGTTCACTTTGACTTTTACTTCACTGCAGACAGATATTTCTTTTTTTTCATTTTATGCCTGCAACACATTCCAAAATTGGGGTCAATTTGGGACATGGGCTATTTAGAGCTATTAATGTGGTAAAAGAAAAATAATTATGTCATTTAAAAAAAGTACGCTGAGATCTAAGATTTAATAACATCAAGTATGTAATGAAAACTCAACTGACAATAAAGTTTAGAATGTAATGTTAACACAGTTGCATTAAAGCACTAAGTATTTCCCACTGAACCTGTGTGAATCTGAACTTAGGGCGTTTTCACACCAGCACAATTTGGTCCGGTTAAAAACGCTCTCTGGTTTGTTTGTACCCTTCGTGCGCTTTGATTGACCAGATATGAAAACAGTAATCACGTTCGGAGCAGAGACCATCTAGAGCAGGGGTAACTAATAGGCGGACCGCGGTCCGGACCCAGACGTTGTCCAATGCGGACCTAAACTGAAAAACTACAGTGTTCATTTAAAGCGGCGTAACTTTTCTTGTTCACACTGTGGCGACGCGGCATCGCTCCCAGTCGCTTTCTACGCCTTACTCTCTCCGCTTTGGGGCGTGCCGCCTGAAAGAGCAAGCAGTTTATCTGTCACCAGCAAGAATATGCACAAAAAAGCTTGAAAAATCTGTAATCAGCCTCTCCTCCGTTTTCTCACTCTGTATTTCAGCCTGTGGTGTGTGTGGTGCTGAAGCCCTGTCCGTGTGGCGCTGATTGGCTACCGCCCAGCGAAACTTGCTTCTCATTTGCATAAAGTTGAAAATATCTCAACTTTTTGCCGCTCGCTTTGCCTCGTTCGCAAAAAAATGCATTTCGTCGCTGCAGTGTGTGTTTTGCGGCGCAGTAAACGCACAGACCAATCACCAAATGCTTCCCTCTGCCATTCAGATCTGTGCAGACCGCTGCCCCAGCTAGTGAATTGGGATGCGGCCGGGAAAAACTGCCTTAATAAAGAAAACTAAAGACACGCCGAGCACGAGAGAGAGACAGGGGAGGAATGTACAAAAAATCTGTCGAGAGGCATTTTATTATTATTATGTATTTTTTTCATCATAGTTCAAACAACCTCACAGGTCAGATTTATCATACATGTATATATATATATATATATACAGTCATATGAAAAAGTTTGGGCACCCCTATTAATCTTAATCATTTTTAGTTCTAAATATTTGGGTGTTTGCAACAGCCATTTCAGTTTAATATATCTAATAACTGATGGACACAGTAATATTTCAGGATTGAAATGAGGTTTATTGTACTAACAGAAAATGTGCAATATGCATTAAACCAAAAATTGACAACAATACAACAATACAGTGCACTTTGCACAAGGAGAAGCTGTATGGGAGAGTGATGCGAAAGAAGCCATTTCTGCGCTGTATTGTTGACCGATGCACAGTGACTCCATCTGCAGCAAGATGATGCTGCAGCTCTTTGGAGGTGGTCTGTGGATTGTCCTTGACTGTTCTCACCATTCTTCTTCTCTGCCTTTCTGATATTTTTCTCGGCCTGCCACTTCTGGGCTTAACAAGAACTGTCCCTGTGGTCTTCCATTTCCTTACTATGTTCCTCACAGTGGAAACTGACAGGTTAAATCTCTGAGACAACTTTTTGTATCCTTCCCCTGAACAACTATGTTGAACAATCTTTGTTTTTAGATCATTTGCAGGTTGTTTTGATGAGCCCATGATGCCACTCTTCAGAGGAGATTCAAATAGGAGAACAACTTGCAATTGGCCACCTTAAACACCTTTTCTCATGATTGGATACACCTGGCTATGAAGTTCAAAGCTCAATGAGGTTACCAAACCAATTTTCTGCTTCAGTAAGTCAGTAAAAAGTAGTTAGGAGTTTTCAAATCAATAAAATGATAAGGGTGCCCATACTTTTACACCGGTCAAATTTTGGTTTAATGCATATTGCACATTTTCTGTTAGTACAACAAACCTCATTTCAATCCTGAAATATTACTGTGTCCATATATCAAAGTTATATCAAATGAAACACCCACATTTTCAGAACTAAAAATGATTAAGATTAATAGGGGTGCCCAAACTTTTTCATATGACTGTATATATCATATATATATATATATATTCTGTCGCTCTCTATGTGTGTGTATATATATATATTAAATATCATCTTTTTATTTGAGCTTAATCTGATATATTAACCAGAGAACGCTAATTACCACAACTATGAACAAACACTGTCTGTTTCATTCTGTTTACACACGTGGTCTGTGCTGTGTTCACTACTTGCAGCCGCGCGACTCAGTTTACTATGTTTAGATCTGCACTGCACATCCTATTGAAAACACTGTGTTTAAAAGCATTTCAGCGTTCAGTAAACTTCCTGAACAAAAACTCCTAAAATCCCCTGATATTCCCAACGTTATACGCTTTTGGTGTGATATAACAGAACAAGTGTGATCATCGTGTCCTGTGAATAGAAGGTCTATTTGTGGGAGAACATACTTAGCAGTACTGTGTGTGTGTGTGTGTGTGTGTGTTTCATTGATTTACAGAGTGTGAGTGTAAGGACCTTAGGTTAATCCCCTTACATCTTATTAGTGTTCTCTGAAATAACCTCGGCAGAGTCAAAACACTGACCAGCAGTGCACAGTGTCCACAGACACACACACACACATACACACACACACACACACACACACACACAGAACACAACGCACAAAAATGTAGCCATTTTATTTACTGTCAAAACCACCAGTAAACCTACATGTGCTCTAAGTTGTTTACAGATATTTTTATATATTAATTATATATACAGGCCCTTCTAAAAAATAGCATATTGTGATACAGTTCATTATTTTCTGTAATGTACTGATAAACATTAGACTTTCATATATTTTAGATTCATTACACACAACTGAAGTAGTTCAAGACTTTTATTATTTTAATATTGATGATTTTGGCAAAAAAGTAAAGAAAAATCAAAAATCCCTATCTAAAAAAAAATAGCATATTTCATCCGACCAATAAAATAAATGTGTTTTTAATACAAAAAAGTGAACCTTCAAATAATTATGTTCAGTTATGCACTCAATACTTGGTCTGGAATCCTTTTGCAGAAATGACTGCTTCAATGCGGCGTGGCATGGAGGCAATTAGCCTGTGGCGCTGCTGAGGTGTTATGGAGGCCCAGGATGCTTTGATAGCGGCCTTAAGCTCATCCAGAGTGATGGGTCTTGCGTCTCTAAACTTTCTCTTTACAATATCCCACAGATTCTCTATGGGGTTCAGGTCAGGAGAGTTGGCAGGCCAATTGAGCACAGTAATACCATGGTCAGTAAACCATTTACCAGTGGTTTTGGCACTGTGAGCAGGTGCCAGGTCGTGCTGAAAAATGAAATCTTCATCTCCATAAAGCTTTTTAGCAGATGGAATCATGAAGTGCTCTAAAATCTCCTGATAGCTAGCTGCATTAACCCTGCCCTTGATAAAACACAGTGGACCAACACCAGCAGCTGACATGGCACCCAGACCATCACTGACTGTGGGTACTTGACACTGGACTTCAGGCATTTTGGCATTTCCTTCTCCCCAGTCTTCCTCCAGACTCTGGAACCTTGATTTCCGAATGACATGCAATGCAAATTGAGCAACAGTCCAGTGCTGCTTCTCTGTAGCCCAGGTCAGGCGCTTCTGCCGCTGTTTCTGGGTCAAAAGTGGCTTGACCTGGGGAATGCGGCACCTGTAGCCCATTTCCTGCACATGCCTGTGCACGGTGGCTCTGGATGTTTCTACTCCAGACTCAGTCCATTGCTTCCGCAGGTCCCCCAAGGTCTGGAATCGGCCCTTCTCCACAATCTTCCTCAGGGTCCGGTCACCTCTTCTCGTTGTGCAGCATTTTCTGCCACACTTTTTTCTTCCCACAGACTTCACTGAGGTGCCTTGATACAGCACTCTGGGAACAGCCTATTCGTTCAGAAATTTCTTTCTGTGTCTTACCCTCTTGCTTGAGGGTGTCAATGATGGCCTTCTGGACAGCAGTCAGTTCGGCAGTCTTACCCATGATTGCGGTTTTGAGTAATCAATTAAATTAGAGAATAGTAGTCTCCTACACTCATTCAGTAAGTTTCTGCCCTTTAAAGCGCACTTTAGGTATTTAGTATAATTCACAAGATGAATCTTTACTCTAACAAATCTTATAAGTTTAACAGCTGTCAGTGAAACTGAATTAAAATAATAAGCACTTTAAATGTCTTTTTTTAAGTAAGTGTAGCGCCATCTTGTCCCAGCGCTGAAAGTGACGTCACGAGGCTGGTTCTTGAACGCCTCACTAACATAAACTATGAGCCTACTGTAGTTCCTCAATAGATAATAAAAGCCAAACCAAAACAAAAATGGTTGTATTGCTAAACTTTTGTATTGCCCCTGGCTGTAGTAATTTCATATCTGTTCAGCTGTTCTTCGGAGGTGGCTAGCGCCGCTGAATCACAAGAATCCTCCGGTTAGTAGCGAGCACTTTCTAGACGAGCACTATGTGGATGAGAGGGTTTTTGAGTCAGGAGCATTAGTCATTTTACGGACAAATAAGCTGAAGTCCGAGGCTTTTTTCTCCCGTTTTAAATTTTTCCTCTGAGCAGCTGGGATGTACAGACCGTCCGACTGGAGGTACTGTAACAGCAGCAGCTGTGAGCCGCAAGAAACGAGCCAAACGACGTGCCCACCCAGCAGAGCAGCGAGAGGTACTGAAAGACTAGATAAGCTGACAGTTATAACATAGCTAGCATTGCCTACGTATCTAGATATCTTAACATAGCTAGCATTAGCTATTTAGCTAGCTATCTTACCAAAGCTAGCGTAAGCTAAGTTAGTTAGCTAAATAGCAAAGGGTGGATATAAGGGGTTATTGGCAGGAAGAGAACAGTCAGTTCCTAAAGTTGAAATGTTGGAAGCAGGAAAAAATTTAAGACACTTTGACAAGGACTAAATTGTGATGGCTACATGAGTCAGAACATCTTTAAAACATCAGCCAGGTCTTGTCAAATGTTCTGTATGTAGTGATCAGTCAGGCCTTTACAGCTTCTTCAGCCTGCTGCCATCAGGGTGAAGACTGCGGAGTCTCCAGGTTTGGACCAGCAGACTGCGAGACAGCTTCATCCATTAGGCTGTTAGAATGCTCACCTGTCTCTCTGCTCTACCCCACTCCCAATCCTGCCCCCAGCACAGACTCACTCAGCATCCTGACCCCCACCCCCCTCCAAACCCCCCCTCCAATCAACACAGTAATGGAACTTTAAGGAATGGCCATGTGCTCATACACCCAATACCTGCACTACTACTTATACCTGCACTGTCATACCCACTTTAATTCCCCTACAACTGTGAACTTTAAAGAACTGTGTGCACTGATTCACTTTACCAGCCTTAAGCTTAATACCTCTACAGTTGCACTGATGTTTATATGGTGGTTAGAAATATTAAATATTAATATTAAATGTATTTATTCAGCTAATTATGCATAATTTAATCCAAAAAACGTATTGTGATTAAGAGACAAAAGCAAGTAATCTTGTTTGTGCCAACCCAAGCGTCTGAAACTAGTGAAATTTTCCTGGGTATTTGAACTGAACTGTGTATGTGGGTGGATGTGCAAAAGACAGTTAAGCTGACACCTCAAAACTGAGTGTCCAGTCTATAGTATATAATGCAGAAGTAAGCAGCAGAGATGAGGCCGGTTGGCAGGTAGAGAACAGTAGTAATCAGTAGATAACGTTGTAACTCCATCAGTTAGAACCAATTTCTTCACTGACCTTTACACAGGATGTCTGGGTGGGGTTTTGGGGATATATGGTCTTGCTACTGTAAGGATCGTTGAACCTCTTCTCTTGAAACTCTGTGTTGTTAATTTGCTGAATATTGAAGTATCCCTTCTCTCTATCTACTCTACTTCGGGCTTCCATCTAAAGAATCCAGGGAGAACGCACTGGAGCAGTAAGGGGTAGTGCGGATTTCCCAACAACGGGTTCTCTTCATGCTGGTATTGTCATTCCCTTTTTAACCCTCCCATCATACCTTACCGGTACACTCTAACCGGTGTGTTTAAAAAATTAATTCTTTAATTTAAATCGATCTTCATTTGATTGATTCGATATCGACTCATAAGACACTCTCCGGTCATTTGCCAGAATACATCACTTCATTGATGAATGTAAAGAACAGTAATTATCAGACTCGCTCTAGTGATTGGATCAGCTGCCAGGTTCCAAAAGTTTTTAGTGAACTGGGAAAATCAGCTTTTAGCTACAGTGCACCAGTGAGCTGGAATTCACTACAGGCCACTCTAAACTCAGCTCACTGGTGTCACTCAATCATTTTAAACTATTTATATCTAACCACCTTCAGACAGCCTGTACCTGTTTTACTGAATCTTATTTATTCTTAACTTTTATTTTAGTTCCTCTTTTATTTTTATTATTTCCTTTGTTTCCTTATTTTATTTTCATTTTATTTATTTTTTATTATTCTTATTCTTACAGTTATTATATTATTATTTGTATTATTTTTAATAGTTTTGTATTATTGCTTTTTATCTTATTTTGATTTTCTTTTATTGTTATTACTAATTATATTATTATTATTATTATTGCTTTTATATTTGTTAGTTCATTTATTTATTTGAATTTTTATTGCATTATGTACAAGTTAGTTTTAGCTCATTTTTGTTGTATTAGTCTTTCTTTCTTTTGATCTTATATTTTTTGTCAATTAAAGTATACTTAAATTATAATCATTAATTTTATTATTTTTTATTGTTTATTTTTCTATTTTATTCTAATTCTACTTTTTTATTTTTATCTGTTTTTTTATTTATTTATTTACTATTTTTTACTACTGCTATTTTACAATAATTAAATTCAGCTTTTATTTTCTCTGTTATGTCAATCCCTGTTTCTGTAAATGCTCGGCTACATTGAAAATGAGGGCTGCCCTCAATGTACATCCGAGTTAAAATAAAGGTTGATTGATTAATATAAACCCGAATCTATAGAATTAGCCCATTTTCCCCATATGAGTACAGTTTTACCATCTCACGTTTTATCTCGCAAGACCATCCTCCCTAGCACCTCTCACGGCTGGAGCACTAAACTACCCCCCGCCGGCGCAAAGCAGTGCCTGGCGGTTGTACAGTGTAACAGGTTTAACTGTTAGACGGAATAACTGTAGATTAACCTGTAACTGAGTGATTTAATGTGTAAATAGTGGAATTATGATCGTGTTTTCTATGAAGCTCTTTTACTAGTTCAGATTATTTTGTCCCCAGGGATAAACACGATTACCAAACGAGGAAGAGGCTCTTACAACAGAGAGCTGAACTCCGGTCAGACCGGCTGCTTTTTCCTTTGAATTTAATAAAGTTTTCTCTCTTTACCTTATTCATTTTGCTTGTTGTGGTTTTATTATCACTATGCTTACTGTATTATCACATCTGAACTAGTGGGTATGGGAAAATTTACACTTTTATTTGCAAATAATTAAGAAATTTATGAAGCATGTTATGTTTTTCTTTAATGTTACTAAAATATTAGTGTATACATTCATACAGCATTGTTGAAAACAATGGCTTCTGAAGCCTCATTAATGTTCTGGAACCACGTTATGTTTTACCCACATGTAAACATTTGATCAAAGTGGTCATTCCAAACCTGTATAGAGATGTGAAGCACGGTGTCAAAATTAACTAAGCTGCATTAAATGATATTAAATGAAGAATGTAACTGTTGTGTTAAGTCTATATTATATAAACACTAATATTTTAATAATGGAAGTTTAAGTGTTACTTGTATAATAACAACATTTCATATTCAAACTAGAATTTTGAAATTTACCTAAAAAATTAAACGATTTTGAATTGAATCGGGATTTTTTAATTTTATTTACTTGTACTTTTGTCAACTATCACTTTATGTTTTTTTGCTGTAAATATTGACAATAAAACAGCTTGACTTGACTTGATGGAACTGCCTGGCAAACAATTAAACACAGCACACACAGACAGAGGATGTCAGGTGCAGCAGGGAAGGACATGGAGAGTGGATGCAAATGCGAGTAGTTTTATTAAGAATACAAAAATAAACAAACAAAGAACTAAATAAACAAAGAAAGACAGGGAACATAGAAACTGGAGAAACCAGCGGAACACACACCTTGACCCAGTTCCTTTAGACCTACTGCAAACCATTGCACCTGCAATCATTCCAGCTATCACTCACACGATCAATGCCTCTTTAACTTCTGGTGTATTCCCGACTGCTTTTAAACAAGCGCATGTGACACCACTGCTTAAAAAGCCTTCTCTCAACCCCGCCCAGGTTGATAACTACAGACCAGTCTCACCACTACCTTTTCTGTCTAAAACACTAGAGAGAGCAGTTTCAAATCAGGTCTCTGACTTACTCTCCCAGAATGACCTCCTGGACCAGAACCAATCAGGTTTTAAAAAAGGACACTCTACGGAGACGGCTCTGTTGTCTGTGACAGAAGCATTGAAAACTGCCATAGCTGCAGGACAGTCCTCAGTGCCAATTTGCTGGACCTCTCCAGCAGAATCATACTATCCTTTTAGAAAAATTAGAGCACATGGTCGGTGTAACTGGAACTGCCTTATCATGGTTTAAATCTTATCAAAGGATAAATGATATGTCTTCCAATTATACTAAGGTAAGATATGGAATTCCACAAGGCTCTATATTAGGACCATTATTATTTACATTATATATGTCTCACAGTTATTAGAAAACATGACGTAATTTTCATTGTTATGCGGATGAACCTCAGCTCTTCATATCAGTCAAACCTGATGACAGAGTGAGAATGAAGAAAATCGAGGATTGTTTAAAAGATGTAAAATCATGGATGTTGCACAACTTCCTCCTATTAAATATTTATGAGAAACAATCTCGTTTTTATAAGTTATGTTATTAAAATGAAATAGTTTGTCGTAATTATAAAATAAGCATCTCGTAATTATGAGAAAGTCATAGGCTTTATGCAGAAGCTTACATAGGTACTGTACATAACATGTAAACATGTCCATACCACAAGCTGTTTAATGCTACATAACTGATAGAATACAGCAGGGCGGCGTTGCAATAAGTTGAGCTTCTGTACATGTGCTAATGTGTGTCCAGCCTGCACCTCAGTGTGTCCAGCCTGCACCTCAGTGTGTCCAGCCTGCACCTCAGTGTGTCCATCATGCGCCTCAGTGTGTCCAGCCTGTGCCTCAGTGTGTCCATCATGCGCCTCAGTGTGTCCAGCCTGCGCCTCAGTGTGTCCATCATGCGCCTCAGTGTGTCCAGCCTGTGCCTCAGTGTGTCCAGCCTGTGCCTCAGTGTGTCCATCATGCGCCTCAGTGTGTCCAGCCTGCACCTCAGTGTGTCCAGCCTGTGCCTCAGTGTGTCCAGCCTGTGCCTCAGTGTGTCCAGCCTGTGCCTCAGTGTGTCCATCATGCGCCTCAGTGTGTCCAGCCTGTGCCTCAGTGTGTCCAGCCTGTGCATCAGAGTGTCCAGCCTGTGCATCAGAGTGTCCAGCCTGTCCAGCAAATCCAGCCTGTACCTCATGTATGCAGGACAAGGCAAAAGAAAATAAAGTGTCTACATTGTGCATTGTGGCTTTTAAAGAAAAACCTACAACGACACATGCAAACAGCCCATTCAGAGGTTGAGAGGGATATCACAGCTAAGTCTCACTTCAAAAGTCAGTGTATCGACCCAGAAAATGGGGTCTATGCTGTGGTGAAGTCAGTTCGAGGTCCACGTATACCCATTCATATTATAAAGAAGACATGGGGCGCGTCACACCAGCTTACGTGTGAAATGGATATCTGCAATAGTGCCATTGATTTCAAAAGAAGAAGTGGATTACATTGTTGCCAGTGCCATCACTTAAAATCTATAGAATATTGTTCATCTGAAGCAAAAAACGAAGTCCTATATGAAAAGGTCCTGATTGAAATGGTTCAACAGAGATGGTTTGGAGAAGACCGGAAAAAGCAATGCTTACAAGTCCAGAGAATCTTATATGTCTTATGTATCAGTCTTTAAGACAAAAGTGTCATTCTATAGCAGATTGGGAAGAGTCATGGTTAGTTACAATGCAAAGAAAAACACGTGGCTTTGCCATTGTACTAAATCGAGCATTCACAAGGCAATTCGAAAATGGTATCTCTTTCAAACAAACAGGACATTGTTCAGAAAAGTAAAGAGCACTGAGGCATAGATTAACTACTCGGATCACAATTTGTCAGATAAGGAAGTGGAAAAATGTACATACCCTCCGATAAAAGAAAAATTAAAACGGATGGTGAAATACATTTTCAAAAACAAAAAGATTCCTACCTTTCTTCCTGAGAAGAAGTTAAATGAAATGGAATTGCCTAAGCATCTTATTTCGGATTAAATGCTGTGCAAGAGTTGCCCAGGAAGCATACCTCGACAGGAACCTCGACTTATTACCAGCAAAGCTAAAATATTCACAACATGTGGCGTAATTGAAGGTATGTATTTAATGTATAAATTAAATTAAATAATATTCTACCTTGAGCCAAAGCAGTTGCTGAATGTAAAACTGTTTAATACACCAGATTACACCACATACTGAAAGCAAAGTCACAAAAATGTAATACTGGACCATTTCTCAGTAAATAAACGACAAACTATATATATTATATAAATATATATTTATATAATGAGATGGTGTGAAAATCTGTTATATATATATAATACTTTCAAGCACTACTGTAAAGGCTTTTCTGATGTGTTTCAGGTGTGTCAACATATTGCAAGGAGTGTCCAGCTCGTGGTCTTATATATCGTTATCAGGAATGGACCAGTGGAGTCCATAACTTTGTGTTTCATTCTTTTGCATTCTATGTACATGCTGTTAAGTTAAAATTTATTAAAGTGTTATTTTTTATATCTTTAGTGTCACACTGCAGTTGAAAGGGTTTGCAAAGCTATTTCAGCGACCACTGGGACTTCTTACCCAAGCAGTACCAAAGTTCTTCATGCCTACCTCCACTTTGAAGCCTTAACAGATCACAAATATGACTTCTTCTGTGTGAACTGTGGGCATCATCCTCCTGTGGTCATTATGGATCTACACAGGAAAGGTGTTTTTAGTATGCCAGGTGTGTAAAAAAAAAAACACTTGTACTGTGGCATAAAAAAGTGTAATATTAAATGATCTCCTTAAAATTAAAGATGGAACACACTTTTCAACATTGTAAAAAAAAACATCTGTATATTATTTTGTTTTAGGAAATTGAAATTCTGAAACAAAACTCAACACCATCTGTAAAAAACAAGTTCAAAAGAGGATGGCTTCTACAAATGGGTAATGGAGCAAGCTGAAGGTTTTCCTGTGGACCCTCAGACCTTACTGATCTGAATAGTTCATAGAAACATTATATTAAAGTTGCTTTCATGAGGACCAAAAGATAAACTACAGTGAGCAGCCTGCCTTTTTTCTTTTTTTGCAAACTAACAAATTCATTGTCGCGCATGTCTGTATGTAGCTTCCAATAGTTCTGGTGTGTTCACTTTTGCAATCTATATTGTGTTTTACTTTAATTTATGCAGTCTCTGAACTTAAAGAACCCCCCTCCCACATTTTGAAGGCCTGGTGGATGTAGAATCGTTTTGGGAGTCTACAAATAATTGCAAATGGTCTGGTAAAAAGTAAGTGAACTTTGGATCCATTTAATGCATGTAATGTATAGGTATCAGTTTACATTTGTATATCATGTATGTAATTTAGCAGACACTTCTATCTATCTTACAAATATGTTAATAAGTAACTGAATAATGTTCAAACCTAGTATTGATAGACATATATCCAAGATATAACATTGAATTTTCTGACAGTTTTGATACTAATACTAACTAAATATTAAAGAAAGTTGCATTAATTATTTAATTTTGGAAAGAGAAGGAAATGAAAATGTATTTATACATCTGTCTCTTCTATTCATTTTTGGGGTAGGTGGAAATACCAACCCTTTTGCTGTCCATCCAGATTTTCGTTTGTGGGCTGCCTGGATTGGACAATTAATGAGAAAGACCAACCTTGTGTTAAACACAGAATGGCAGAAAGTACAAAGTACTGTATTGAGTCCTCATACTGCATCTGAACCTCCTGTCACAGAGGAAAAACATGTGGATGAGCTACTTTGAAGGTACATTGAAGGTAAAATGATTATTCTTTGTCTGTTAATGCATTTTAGTTTATACTTGTGGTATTTGTTTGCATCAATTCTTATATAAAGTAATTATGGTTGTTTTAAGGGTGAAAATGTGATGCAAGTTCTGCTTATCTATGAAAATGTTTGTCATTCTGTCTGGCAATTGTATATGTACTGTGTTTGTGCCAGTTCTCAGAAGTGTAGGGCATCAGAAAGTGTTGTGAGGCTTATTATTTTGGTCTTGGTATTACTGCATTATTAGCAATACTTTTAAAACATTGTCATTAGAATTAGACACTCTGGAGAAATTCTCATGCACCATGCCTAATACCAGGCAGGTGTTAACCACCAGTTTTGAGCTGTGTAGAAGTGGAATTGTGGTCTCAGGAAAGATGGTTCTGCGTCCAGTATTTTATAATGCTCTAATTGCTGAATGCCATCAACTCCTTACAGCACTGCTACTTTCTAGTAGAAAGCCTTGTCTCAATAGTTGAGGCAGTTACTCTGCCCAATTCAGGATATACTCTAAGATGCATATTTAATTACCCCACTATTAACCATGACATAAATCTTTGATTCAGAAACATGTCCTATATCTGCCCCTAGGATCCCAGACCTTCATAATTTAATTGCCTCACCATGAATTGTGCTTCAACTGTTACATCCCTATTCTTCACCAGTGAAACAAACAAAGGGGGAGTGTGGCCCAAGGAAACAACTGAACTCACCTTTTCATATTTTTTATTATTGAATTAAAAGGTAGCTGCTGTACGACAGCTCTGTGCATCATGCTCTTTGGATACAACAGGATCCAAGATGGACCTTGTCCTGCGACTGAGACATGAAATGCAGAGCAGGTCATCATATGACAAAATATTCCGGAAGTGCCGTGAAAAAGTATTAAACCTTCCCAGGAGTGATTGGCTTCAAAAAATTACTCCAAAAGGGCATGGGCAACTTTTTTTTGTTTGTTTTTTTGCAGTTTTTAGGTTTAGGGGCAGGATGGTTTGGATAGATTTTTTTCCCTTCATAAATGAAATCATCATTTGTCATATAAAAACTTTATATTTACCCTTCTTTTTTACCATTTACCATTTAATCTATCTGATTTTAAAATGTATGTGTGAAAAAAAACATAAGAAATCTGTAAGTGTAAAAACACTTTTTTCAGGGCACTGTATTTAACATACTCACATAAATCTTAATGCTAATATTTGTCTAATTTCCAATTATCTTTTTAACTAGGTGGTTGGGCTATTATTATGTGCCTCTGCAATGTGGTGTACAGCATCAAGTTCCTTGTAAGAGCAGAAAGTCCAAGGGGTTTTACTGACCTGCTGCTGTCATGAAAACACCTTCCAAACGTGACAATTTATGATTATGCAAGGGGTCTAGCCAGTCACGCTAATCTCAGGCAGCCAGAGAACATACCCTTTAGCCCTCATGAAGATTGCCTTCTAGCCCCCACGGAGGATAATATAACGTCAGCAGAAGAAGGGAAAACAAAAGTGCATTTGAAATGGCTCAAGGAGAAGAAGTCACCAGCAGATTTAAATGGGCACCCTTTAACTGGCTCGTCTGAACTCTATGTGCTCTATGACTGTTTCCATGAGTCCAACAGTAAAGATCCACGTGACAAGCTTAGAAAAATACAGCTTGTGCCAGAATTAGCTGTAAGAGTGAACTCTCAGAGTGCTGAACAATTGTTTTCTCAGATGAGAAAATAACAACAACTTTCTAAATGTCATGAAGCCAACAAATCATGTTTTCCTAATGAGAAACCTGCTACACCACTATAATGTTAAGAGAAACAACACATTCTTGGCACATCTCTCAAAACACCTGGGCAGCACTCGGATAAATCTTGACAATCATGGTCAAGCATTTTTAGGTAAAATGGTTGACCAAAAATGGTGTCTTTTTTTATTTATTTTGGCAGCTACATGACTTTCAACATTTTTGTTTTTGTTATTACTGTGTGTCTGTCTGTCTTGTCTGTCTTCCATGTGAAGGTTTACACACTGGAATTGTGTGGCCAAATGAAAAAAAATCTGTCTGTGACAAGCCTAAAAGATGTAACAGCAAACCGGACATGCTGGGAATGGCCATTTAATAAAAGAGTAGAAGGTAAGAGGTAAAAAGGTAAAAAGTATATTTATTCTTATGTAATGTATTTTAATCAGTATATTTGTTGGGGAATGATGATGAAAGATATCTACCTAATTATAATGAATATCTTTTTAAATATCTTTTTCAAACGCTTTCTGCTGTACTGAAAGAGAATGATTCCCAAGAACAAATTTTGCATGTCTTTTCCACCACTCTGATGCGAGATGATTTTTCTGCAGTTGGTCTTGGAGAGCGAAGTTGAAGGAGCGGTAAGAACTGAATTAAAACAAAAATATCGAATTAAGTAAATAAGTGTTCTTTGCCTTAATTGTGGACTGTGGTTCTCTACAGATTTTAAATTGCTGTTTGAAGCTAATTGAACAAGTGGGGGAATGGCAGGTAAGATTGCAGAAAAGTTTAAATTAAACATTTAAAGTTAAATTAATTCAGTTTGTGTCAGTATTTAGTGATTGGTTGTGGTCATAGGGTATCAAGGTTTGGTCAGATAATAGCTATGTCACTGCAACATGGATTCCTCCTGTTGGAAAGACCGTTCCTATAGGTCTACCTAATCTGGGAGGGGCCTCAACTGCTGAGTCACAGTTCAATGGAGTTAGTAAGGCCAGGGAGAGAGGAGTACAAGCTGTGTGGGTCTGTTCCTCCATGTTTACCCATACCTGTCAAGTTTTAGATTTAAAAATAAGGGATATTTTCCTCTGTCCGCTTAAAGCCGTCCCACCAGCCCAACGAAGGTTCAGTATCTCTTACATTTTAAAACAGGTTTACAAAAAATCTAAAATAACCACATGTGAACCACTTACACACTACAATTAGATTATCAGAATCTGAACATGTTGTGGACATTCCTACATATGTCATTCTTTTAATACAGCCAAATTAAAAACCCTTTTCTATATCTTTTTTTTATTTAAGATTTCATGTCTTTTTTTGTAATAAATGCACTCTTTTATATGATATATTTTTTATTTATTTAATGGATTTAAAATTGAACAAAGAGTGCACAAATTCTGCAATATGACTGTTGGTGACCTAAAAATGGTATTATGAGCTTTTACTAAAAGGACATGGACCAGATATATTCCATCAGTAAAAATTAGTCCTAAGGGGCCTACACAATATTTTTTAATTAATACTAATTCCTTTTGATCACTCCACCCCTGATCAGTTCAGTTAATGTCGGTCCTCTCCACATTTCTAGTTAAACTGAGTCACAAGCTGTATTTTTTTTTTTATTTTAAAAGGTTTAATCTGTGTGTTTTATTTCGGAGTATTTTTAAGCAGCTATCAGAAAAATCTCATCACAGTTTCCATGATTAGACTACCGTTACCTTTCTTTTAGAAAAATTGCTGCATGTATGTTTTAACATCAGCAGCTCCAACTAGCTGCCTGAACTCACAGCGAGGAGGGCGGGGCTTCCCCACACTGACCCTCCTTGCAAGCTGATTGGCTGTTTCTCCTGAAAGGCGGGACCTTCTCCTTGAACCGGCTCCACGATTGGTTAAGAGACACAGAGCGGTCAGTGCCCTGTATCCTCAATAATATATATTTTTTTATTTTAATAAAATACGGGAAATTTACGGGAAAATACTAATACGGGAGGACGGCGGGAAAGAGGAGTAAAATACGGTAGTTTCCCGGCCAAAACGGGAGACTTGACAGGTATGTGTTTACCCCCCTTTGTGTGTGAAGTATGCGTCCTTGACTTGAAGTGAGTGGATTACCTGATGTTTAAAGTGGTCAAGAGTAGATGTTTTGATACTGTTGATATTTTGATTAATATTCTAATGTTAGCTATCTGTTATAAATGTGTAAAATCCTTTCTAGTAATGTCTTAAGGCCACCTAGTGTGGATTAATTGTTAATTGTGGGTTCTATTAAGTGTATGACGTGTATTTTGGCTTATAAAATGTGTTTTAGCTCCATGTTGTACTACTAGCAAGAGTTCTAGAACCTTCTGTGTAGAAAATAGGTGAATTACCGCCTTTTCCCCACTAGGGGGCACTGTTGGGCCACTCAAGTAGCTGTTTTATGTATTATCTGCCACAAATGTTATGCTTAGTTAATTCTAAACAATTATGGAAATGTTTTTGCTATTTTCTTTTGTTCCAGACCATACGTTTCATACTTTTCAAGCTCTGTATTCAACTAAGCCTGTGTGCAAGTAAAGTGCTGCTGTGTAACACACCTGAGGTTTCAGTACAATTAATCCTTAATCACCACTAAAGGCCCTGTCCCACTGCGATTGCGTCTAAATATCCACTAAAGTACGTCCAAATTTATCAGAAAACACTGCGTCCACTGAGTGAACGCGCTGCGTCCAAAATATAGACGCACTGCGTCCAAATTACGTCCATATTCCGTCCAAATTTAAGTTGCACGCCGACTTCCAAATTTGTACGTCGACTTCCACTCTTTGGACGTCGACTTCCACTTTTTGGACGTCGACTTCCAACTATATATGGTTGTTTTTTCTAGTAAATCATCATTTCTTCTTGAAAAACAAGAGAGAGCACATCTATTCTCTTCTACACAACCATGGACCACAGATTCCTTGCAGTGATGGTGCAGCAGCAGAACATACTCCTCCATGTGCTGGACCAGACCGGGAGGAGGAGGAGGCGGCGGCAGCAGGAGAGGACTGTATGGGTCAGGCCTTGGATTGTACGCCGGGTGGAGTTTGGACTGTATGACCGGCTGATGGTAAAGCGATGGACGCCAGAAAAATATTTTTATGGACGTCGACGTCCACCTGTACGTGCCGTCCAAATATCCACTAAAATACGTCCGTACTGCGTCTAAATATCCACTAAATTACGTCCATATTAGTCGCCGTCTATTCCGAAAATTTTGGGAGGTACCAAAACCACTTTTGCATCTAAAGTGGACGGCAACGTCTAAACTACGTCCAAATATCCACTAAACTACGTCCAGATTGCGTCTAAATATCCACTAAATATTCACTAAACTGCGTCCACTGAAATTTGGACGTACTTTAGTGGATATTTAGAGGCAATCGCAGTGGGACAGGTCCTTAACACCAGTGTTCTGACCGACACTCCGAAGGAGGACAAATCATATAGAGCCAGCCTTATTATACAGTCCATTTAACTTACCTCTATCGAAACTTACCTCCAGTTTGTGCAGACCCAGTGGAACACCTTCCTGTGAGTATACATATTTTGTGTAGTAGTTGGCTGTTGTAGATTATTCTTTCATGTACAATTTTGTAGTAATTCTGATTAAAATCAATGTAAAATAGTATATAACAGGGTTGTGGAATTGCAATTCAAAAACAAATTAACATTAAAATCATACTCTATAAAACAGATTATTAAAACTGTAATAACTTTCAAATAGCAGAAAATGCTACAACAGCAGACCAAGATATTCAGACCTGAATGTTGCCACCACAATTACTAAACATTTGAGAAACTGTTGAGCATAAGATGCAGCAGCATTATCCTGTATAGTACTTTTACTTCCTGTAATTTCAATTCAAATATAATTCACCATCATGTAGGGTTGATACAATTCAAATTCATGCACTGAATTGATTTAAATTCAGTTCAAGTTTTCACTTCATTTTTTCTGAAGTTATTATCTTTCAAAAGGCAAATTCTTTAAGCATGGACTTCATTTTACTGCCTTCCTGGAGCAACAGCATTATACGTAATACTGTGTATAAAATGTCAGTGTAAAGTTTCTGATTGACCCTCGGATTCATGTCTTTGTGTACATTTCTGGGACAGATATTGCGGCCAAAGCTGAAACAACTTTTCTGTTTTTGACTCACACTGTGCAACTGGCCTCAGTGATGACGGATTCAGTTGAGTGTACAGGTTTAAAAAAAAAAAAAAGTTCCCAAAAAAATGCTGTATAGTAGTTCTGTTTTAAACTGTACAGCCTTTTTATTTCTTGTTTATTTCCTTCATGTTCTTGGGAGTATACTGGAGTTTGAGGCAAAAAAAAAACATAATCAAAGAATAACTTGTCTGCTAAGTTAAAATCTATCTCAGTTTGTAATTGTAAGTGATGTCAGGAGTTTCTCTAAGCTTTAGATGCAAATTAACAAGGAAGCATTATTATCCCAAGAACTTCAAATGTTTGTGGTTCAGGAATTTTTTTGTTTTTATGATTATAGAGATAATTGAGGTTACTCTCTTGATTTCATTTTCTAGGAACCTTGCTGAGGCAATTTCATCGGGACCATGGACAGAGGTCCACCTGATGCACCACCAATTTAGCAAATAATTTACACCCAATGTTCCACTACCATTTAAATAAAAATTTCTTAACATTGTTTTTTCTTTAGGAAATTCCAATGCAACACTCTAGCAATAGCTGTGGAGTTTTTATGCTTATGGTGAGTTTACATCAATAGGAAAAAGAAAATGAATTTGTTTAACATTTAGATCATATGTCACCATGTTTCCCTCATCCACTCAAAAAGTATTGTCCTTTTCATTACAGTATGCACTCTACATGGTCCTGGGAGGAATTTTTGACTTTACAGAGGTAAATTATTGACCTTAATGCATTGTTAGTAGGCCATATCACAATGAATTTAAAAGTAATTCAGTTTCTTTGCTTTTTTTTAATTTTTTTTTTTACCTCAGACAGATATGCCTGCCATAAGGAGATGGTGGTGTGCACTCCTACTGGTTACTTGTTTGGAGTGAGTATTACTAGCATTCCAGGGTGAAGTATTTCAAGCATATTAACAAACTAACTTTTCATTTATGTTGTATTTTAAGATGCACTTCAGGGAGAGCAAAGAAAATGATGGACACACATGGTAACTTCTTTTACCTCATATTTGTCATGTTTAACTGTGCCTTGACAGTTTCCTCTCTTGAGAATTATCTTTAGAGAGGTCAGTTGAGTTGTACTTGGTCTTGTAGAGATCATTCACTGAAATATTATTGCTTTTCTTTGTTTTTTTGCATAGGCCTAAAACCAACAAAACCAACAACATGCATTTTGGAGGTATACATTGTCAAGTTAAATATTGCTGTGGGAAGTTTAAGTCTTTATGGCACAAGATTGCCGATTTGTGAATGTTGTATATTATAACAGTCCTTTTTTTTCTGTTTTTGTGTTGCTATATGCAGTTGCCCCCAGAGATGCTCTGAAAAATTCTGTTAGATGTTGTGTATGAGGATGGGGATGCGGCCTTCTTGCATCTGTCACTTGTGTGCAGAGATTTCTACAGTATTGTGAACAAACAAAGTTTCAGGAGGAAAGCCCACTTGGCCTGGCTTGATAGTATGTAAAATATCTTTTTTCAGTTTTAGACCTTTGGTTTAAGCATTTTATAGTTTTATAGGGTTACAATGTCACAACATACTTTGCACATTGTATGTTCCTAATGTATATTACTAATGTATATTTTGTTTTGCAGGCACTGTCAACTGGGACTCGATCACTGATGAAGTAAGAAGAGAGTGCAGAGCAGAGTACAAATTGTCCGACTGCTCTGAGTGTAAACAGCTCTATAAGGACATTGTGGGCTACTGTGGTCGTGGAAAAGAGGGGGCATATCAGGGATTCTATGCAGACCAAGACTTTCCAGGTTTCTGTTCTGCGGACTGTGCTCAACAAGTCAGGCTGTTTGTAAGGTATTTAACTATATTGCCAAAAGTGTTTGCCCACCCATCCAAATCATTGAAATCAGGTTCCAATCACTTTCATGTCCACAGATATATAAAAGCAGCAGAAATTAGATAAATTCACCCAAAAGCAGTGTGTAAGACTGGTGCAGGAGAGCATGTTGACACATGACATCAAATTCATGTATGCTACATGAATTAAAAATCAGAGTTTTTCAGGGTTATTCCACCATATATTGATATTTAAACACTCAAAACATTAGTATTGTTGTTTCTGAATGAAAATGAACTTGTTTTTTTTCACATTATTTGACGTTTCAATTATTATTTATGATTATTTTTTCCAGTTTATATGCATGCACTAAACATGCTGCACTGTAGTTTGGTTGTAGATTTTTGTGTTTACATTTTTTTTTATCTTGTAACACTATTTTGTATGCAGTCATTTTTAAGTTACTGTTGTTTACAAAATATACCCTATAGCATACCTGTCAAGTTTTAGATTTAAAAATAAGGGATATTTTACTCTGTCCGCTTAAAGCCGTCCCACCAGCCCAACGAAGGTAAGGTATCCCTTACATTTTAAGACAGGTTTACAAAAAATCTAAAATAACGACATGTGAACCACTTACACACAATTAGATTATCAGAATCTGAAATGTTGCGGACATTCCTGCATATGTCATTCTTTTAATACAGCCAAATTAAAAACCTCTTTCTATATATTTTTTAAAAAGTTAAGATTTCATGTCTTTTTGGTATAAATGCACTCTTTTATATGATATATTTTTTATTTATTTAATGGATTTAAAATTGAACAAAGGGTGCACAAATTCTGCAAAATGAATCTTTTGATCACTCCACCCCTGATCAGTTCAGTTAATGTCGGTCCTCGCCACATTTCTAGTTAAACTAGCTGTATTTTTTTTATTTTAAAAGGTTTAATCTGTGTGTTTTATTTCGGAGACGAGTATTTTTAAGCAGCTATCAGAAAAATCTCATCACAGTTTACATGATTAGCCTACCGTTACCTTTCTTTTAGAAAAATCACTGAATATCCAGATATTTTTTAACGTCAGCTGCTCCGACTAGCTGCCTGAACTCACAGCGACGGGGGGCTTCCCCAGAGCCACCCTCATTTGCAAGCTGATTGGCTGTTTCTCCTGAAAGGCGGGACTTTCTCCTTGAACCGCCTCCACGATTGGTTAAGAGACACAGAGCGGTCAGTGCCCTGTCTCCTCAATAATATATATATTTTTAATTGTAATATAATACGGGAAATTTACGGGAAAATACTAATACGGGAGGACGGCGAGAAAGAGGAGTAAAATACCCGGCCAAAACGGGAGACTTGACAGGTATGCCCTATAGATGTTATATTAAATGTTGTATTCAATGTTATATAAAAATGTTATATTTATAGAAAATAAAATGGATTTATATAATTTTGTTGCAGTAGTGTATTCTTCATATTAATAAAGAACTGAATTCATATTTAGTTTTTTAATATTATCTTAAAAACACCCTACAGCAGAGGCTAACCTGTTTATCCTGTGTAAAAAAAAAAGATTTTTTTCCTGAGCAAATTAATATTTGATTACTTATTTGATATGATACAGTTAGGGATGCATATGCATATTTAGTTCACATTATATGCATGAATAAACTAAAAACAAGGGGAAAAGTAATTTTTGGGTGTACTATGAAGGAACCACACCTTCAACTAATAGAGTGAAAAACCTGTTCACTCAGCATGACACTTTTAAAAAAATAGTGATTGAGCATCATGGTTTGCGTTTGTTATTTTTATGTTTCAAATATTTTTCTTAGAATTTATTTATACCTTACAGTTTTTTCTGATGTGAAAGGTCATATGGAGAGATTTTACCAGGGTCCGTAGAATTATATAAAGGGAACAAACAAACCTATTACCAAATGTATTGAGCTCTTTGTAATTTAGTATATTTATGGCAATCCTAAAACATGCTTGAAAAATATTAAAACATATGTACAACATGGTTAATTTAAAATAATAAACATTTATTTCAAATAAATCTTATCCAGCACCTACCCTGTTAAATCTACAATAATGAAATAATTAATAATATTAATCAATTAATAATAAAGCGCTGCTATACAAGAAAAAATCACTTCTAAACAACAACATGCCTACTTTTGTTCTAAACGAGAATACACGAGTACAGTGACAATTACTGTAAAAAACAAATCAACCAAATATCAAATCAAATCAAATTTATTTGTATAGCGCTTTTTACAACTGGTGTTGGCACAAAGCAGCTTTACAGAAACATGATTACAGGACAAAGAATCAGGCAAAACATTAAACATAGAAAATACATAATACAGAACCCCCAGTGAGCGCGGAGGCAAGGAAAAACTCCCTCAGAGCTGCAGGAGGAGGAAGAAACCTTGGGAGGACCAAGACTCACATTAAAGGGGGGACCATCCTACCACTGGTCAAATGGCTTTTAAATAAATATAAAAAAAGTCTTTTATACATCCACATAGGTTTTATATATTCAGGTGTATAGCAGCTCCACTAATGGCTTATAGAGTAAGATGGATGATGAGCGGCTGATCTGTGGTGGTGGATGGAGAAGAGCTGACTTCAGAAACTTCCAGTCTGGCCAGACAGAGGACATGAGAGCCTGAGGGTCCAACATCCCTCGGTATCGGGTCAGCCAGGTGGGCAGTCAGTAACTCGGAGGAAGGCAGAGAGATGGAATTAGTTTTGACTGGATTTATGTAAAACGGAGAATATAAAACATTATCAGAGTGTGGCAAATGACTCCGGCAGATCTAAATAAAACAGCCTAACTAAAGGCAGAGAGCCAGAAGGTAACATAGACATGGAGGCTCCCTGAGCATCTGATACTATTAACATCCTAAAGATGGCGGCACCCAGTACGGCAGCGGCTACTTCGGCTCCCGTTAGCGATGTGCGTTTTATGTTAAATGTACTGTCTATACCGACAATTTCGGCTACTAGATTAGTCTATAGTCGTAGTACTTTGCTCAGGCTTCAAGAAATCGTCTCATCCAGCAAACCGCTGTGCAGTTTACGGACTACACATGTCGAGACACTCCACGAAATCGTGATTCTGTGCCAAAAGGACCCAGAGGCCTACAGCGGTGTGAGCGTTCCCGGAAACGCGGAACTCGGGCGGGCGCTAGCGCAAGGTTAAAGGCTAACCCACACAGACCAGCGCTTCCATCCATCTTACTGGCCAATGTACGATCACTGGAGAATAAAATGGACTATTTGAGGCTGGAATTAACCACCCAACGCAAGATTAGAGACTGCTGTGCTTTTGTCTTCACCGAGACATGGCTAAACTCTGCCGTAGCAGATAGCGCCGTTAGCATGGAGGGGCTAACAACATTCCGTGCGGACAGGAGCTACGCTCTCAGCGGCAAATCGCGGGGTGGTGGTGTTTCCATTTACATCAATAACAACTGGTGTACGAACGCTAAAGCTGTGTCAAGCCACTGTTCTGAAGATGTTGAGTTTCTGACGGTAAGATGTAGACCATTCTACCTGCCAAAAGAGTTCACAGCCATCTACATCATGGGAGTGTACATTCATCCCAGTGCTAACACAAAGGAAGCTCTCTCTCCACTCTGTATCAATCCATCAGCATGATACAGAATGCCAATCCAGACTGTGTTTTCATTACAGCAGGCGATTTCAACCAGGCTGATCTGAGGTCAGTTTTTCCGCACTACCACCAACATGTGAACTTTGCTACCAGAGGAAAAAACACACTAGACCGGGTCTACACAAACATAAAAAAGGCATTCAAAACAGCCCCCCACCCCCACCTTGGAAACTCAGACCATCTCTCTGTTATGCTAATTCCAGCATACAGGCCACTGCTGACCAGAGCTAAGCCAGCTGTGAAGCAGATAAGGACCTGGCCAGAGGGAGCAGTCTCAGCACTTCAGGACTGCTTTGAATGCACTGACTGGAATATGTTCAAAGAGGCTGCCACTGTCAATTATCACACCAATCTGGAAGAGTATGCTGAGTCAGTGATGGGATACGTGTCCAAGTGTGTGGAAGATGTGACTGCTACCAAGAACATCACCACAAGTGCCAACCAGAAACCCTGGCTCACTAGAGAGGTGCATGCCCTTCTACGTGCACGTAATGCTGCTTTTAAGTCTGGTGACAAGGATGCTCTCAGATCTGCTAGAGCTAACTTGAACCGAGGTGTAAGAGCAGCAAAGCGGGCTTATGGACAGAAAATTCAAAACCATTTCACTGACTCCAAAGACTCCAGGCGCTTGTGGCAGGGCATCCAGTCCATCACGGACTACAGGCCACGCCCCCCACTCAGCAATAACAGCACTGACTTCCTCAACACACTCAACACCACTTCAGCAGATTTGAGGACAACAACATCACCCCAATAACAAAAGCTACCCTTAGTCTGGATGATAAAATCCTCTGTCTCGACCCAGCTGATGTCCAGAAGGCTCTGCGCAAGGTCAACCCTCAGAAAGCAGCAGGTCCTGACAACATTCCAGGGTATGTACTTAAGGAATGTGCCGAACAACTGGCACATGTCCTGGCAGACATCTACAACACCTCTTTGAGCCAAGCCATTGTGCCTCAGTGCTTCAAAGCTACAACCATTGTACCACTGCCAAAGAAGTCACCAGCAGCATCACTGAATGACTACCGACCCATCGCACTGACTCCCATCGTAATGAAGTGCTTTGAGAGACTGGTCAAAGAACACATTACATCACGACTGCCTACAACATTCGACCCACTTCAATTTGCATACCGCCCCAACCGCTCCACTGATGATGCCATATCAACAGCACTCCACCTGAGCTTGACCCATCTGGAAAACAAGAACAGTTATGTGCAGATGCTTTTCATTGACTTCAGCTCCGCCTTTAACACGGTCATCCCCCAGCACCTTGTAGAAAAACTTGGCCCATTAGGCATTGACACCTCACTGTGCAACTGGCTTTTGGACTTCCTCACAGACAGACCGCAGACAGTGCGAGTTGGAGGAAACACCTCCCAAACCACCATCATGAACACTGGTGTTCCCCAAGGATGCGTGTTGAGCCCTCTGTTGTTCACTCTGTTGACCCACGACTGCTGTGCCAAATACAACTCAAACCACACCATCAGGTTTGCAGATGATACTACAGTAGTGGGCCTCATCAGTAATGACGATGAGTCTGCCTACAGAGAGGAGGTAAACCAACTTGTTGCCTGGTGCGGCAGAAACAACCTGTCACTGAATGTCAACAAGACAAAAGAAATGACTATTGACTTCAGGAGGAAGTGCACACACCACTCACAATCCAGGGCAAAACTGTGGAGTCTGTGAATAGTATCAAGTTTCTTGGGGTGCACATCGCAGACGACCTGACATGGACCACACACACCACCTCCCTGGTTAAGAAAGCACAGCAGCGCCTTCACTTCCTACGAAGGATGAGAAGAGCTAACTTTCCCCCTCACATCCTCACAACTTTCTACAGAGGAACAATAGAGAGTATCTTGACCAGCAGCCTCACGGTCTGGTACAGCAGCTGCACAATTGCAGAACAGAAATCACTCCAGAGAGTAGTGAGGACAGCAGAGCGCATCATCAGGACTTCACTTCCACCTGTAAAAGATCTGTACCCATCAAGGTGCCACAGCAGAGCCACCAGGATGGTCAGAGATGCCACCCATCCAGCTCACGAACTGTTCAGACTGCTGCCCTCTGGAAAATGTTACCGCAGCATGAGGTGCAGGACTTCCAGACTGAACAAAAGTTTTTTTCCACAGGCCATCAGACTGCTAAACACTTCCGGATGAGCAGACTTAAAGACTTAAACTCTTGATCACTCAACAAATACTGAACACTTATGGTCCTCACCACATATTCACATGAAACTGTACAAAATAATAAAATCTCTGCCATTAATATCCTTTAAACGCTTCAAATTCGGTGCAATAGACTTATTTCTTTAAAATTAAGCACTTTGTCACTTTATCACTTTACACATTTCAAGTTTACAGTGTTATGTTTGCTTATTTTATATAGCTTAGGTACGTTATTGCTATAATGTGCAATATTATATTATGACATTGTGCAATATACATGCATATATATTACCCTATTCTGCATCTGCACTGTCAATTTGTTATTTATGTCATGTTAGTTGTATGTCTGTGTTTTTATGTGTTTTTTTTTTTCTGCACATTGGAGTTTGGAGAAACGCAATCTCGTTCAACCATGCACTCTGTTGTAAAGTCTGAATGACAATAAAGTTCACTTGACTTGAAACACTGGCATCCACCCACTCCACCGTCCACAAACCTGAGTGACCGTGTGCAGTGGGAGAACAGCAGCACCAGCATCTCAGTTTACCACAATTCCCTTTGTCCATGAACCCCTGAATCTGCAGCCTTATCTAAAGGGAAAAACATTAATTACCAAAAGCTAAACTAAACAAGTAAGTTTTCAGTCTAGACTTAAAGATTGAGACTGTGTCTGAGTCCCGAACATATTCGGGGAGATTATTCCAGAGTTGAGGCGCTTTATAAGAGAAAGCTCTTCCTCCTGCAGAGCTCCTCTGAATTTTAGGAACTACTAATAAACCAGCACCCTGTGATCGAAGTAATCGCGGTGGTTCATAACAGGAGATGAGGTCTTGTAAATACTCAGGAGCGAGCCCGTGTAGGGCTTTATACGTTAACAGGAGAATTTTATAGTCTATGCGGAATTTGACTGGAAGCCAGTGCAGTGCTGACAGGACTGGACTAATATGGTCAAATTTTCTCGTTTTTAGTAAGGACCCTGGCTGCAGCATTTTGAACTAGCTGAAGTTTATTTAAGTTACTGCCGGAACATCCAGACAGTAGCGCATTACAATAATCTAGCCTTGAGTTAATAAAGGCATATACTAATTTTTCTGCGTCATGCAGTGATAGGGCATTTCTTAGCTTGGCAATATTACGGAGGTGTAGAAAAGCTGTTCTAGTAACATTAGATATGTGTTTATCGAATGCTAGATCTGAATCTATGATAACTCCAAGGTTTTTAGCTGCTGAACCAGGGGTGGCTGAGAAGTCAGCCAGATTTAGCATTAAGTCTGATAATTTATTTCTAGCAGCTTTGGGGCCTAATAGGAGAACTTCTGTTTTATCACTATTTAATAGGAGGAAGTTGTGCGACATCCATGATTTTACATCTTCTACACAATCCTCGATTTTCTTTAATCTCACTCTGTCATCAGGTTTGGCTGATATGAAGAGCTGCGTGTCATCCGCATAACAATGAAAATTCACATCATGTTTTCTAATAACTTTGCCCAGTGGGAGCATATATAATGTAAATAATAACGGTCCTAATATAGAGCCTTGTGGAATTCCATATCTTACCTTGGTATAACTGGAAGACATATCATTTATCCTCACAAACTGATAGCGATCGGTTAAGTACGATTTAAACCATGCTAAGGCAGTTCCGGTTACACCGACCATGTTCTCTAGTCTTTCTAAAAGGATAGTATGATCTATTGTATCAAAGGCTGCGCTCAGATCGAGAAGTACGAGTAGGGAAACACAGCCTTGGTCGGCGGCTATAAGTAGATCGTTTGTTATTCTAACTAAAGCTGTCTCAGTGCTATGATAAGGCCTAAATCCAGATTGAAATTTCTCATAGATTTGGTTTCTTTGCAGGTAAGAGCAAAGTTGTTGGGCTACAGCTTTTTCTAAAATCTTAGAAATAAAGGGTAAGTTTGAAATAGGTCTATAGTTAGACAGTACAGTAGGATCAAGATTTGGTTTCTTGATCAGAGGTTTAATTACAGCTGTTTTAAAGGCTTTGGGTACATGGCCCAGGGTGAGCGATGAGTTTACTATCATTAACAGAGGTTTAATTATATCTGGCAGTACCTGTTTTAGTAATTTTGTGGGAACAGCATCAAGTGTGCAGGTTGTGCTGTTTGAAGAGGAGATCATTTTCTCTAGTTCTAACTGTGGAAGTGGGTTAAAGACTTCCAACCTAACTTCGGTGACAGGGTTTTGTTCTAGATCAGCCAGACCAGATGACAGAGAGGATGTAATATTTATCTGTTTAATTTTATCCCGAATGTTTTCAATTTTACTATTGAAGAAGTCCATAAAATCGTTGCTGGTGTGAATGACTGGAATCTGAGGTTCAGTACCTGCCTGGTTTTTAGTTAATTTGGAAATAACACTAAAGAGAACTCTAGGATTATTTGTATTTATCTCGATCTGTGAGGCCAGATACGCTGAGCGGGCTTTATTTAGTTCTTTTCTATATTTAACAAGACTGTCTTTCCACGCAGAGTGAAACACTTCCAGTTTAGTTGACCGATATTTACGCTCTAAATTTCGTACTAACTGCTTTAAGGTACGAGTTTGATCATTGTACCACGGTGCGAGCTTTTTCTGTCTCTCTATTTTGTGTTTAAGGGGTGCTACAACATCTAAGGTAGAGCGAAAGGTATTTTCTAAACCTTTGGTTAGTTTGTCTAGTTCTACTGGGTCTATAGGAGAATATATTAGAGTTGATAAGTCTGGAAGCTTACCTGTAAATTGTTGGCTGTAAAAGGCGTAATTGAACGTTTTACAGAGTAGCAAGGGGATGTACATATATTATGACTGAGATGTAATTTAAATGAAATAAGGTAATGATCTGAAATTGCAGAGGTTTGAGAACGAATATTCAGGTTATCTATGCTAACACCCAGGGTCAAAACTAAATCCAGAGTATGATTACAGTAATGAGTAGGTCCTGTTATATTTTGAATAATACCAACTGAGTCTAAAATCGATGTGAATGCCTTTTTTAATGGATCATCCAATTTTTCGAAATGAATGTTGAAGTCTCCAACTATAATCACTTTATCACTACATACTGCTAAGTCTGTGACAAAATCACTAAATTCTTTTAAGAATTCTAAATAGGGCCCTGGTGGTCTGTAGATGTTAATTAAAGAAAATGCATTCTTTTTTGTAATTGGATTAATTATACTGGTGTAAAGAAGCTCAAAAGAAGTAAAATTATCATAGTGTTTCTGATTGCTAACTAAGGTACTTTGGAAAAATATGCAGACCCCACCTCCTCTACCGGACAATCTCGGATTGTGTATATAATTATAGCCTGCAGGGGTGGCTTCATTTAATGCTACATATTCATTTGGCCTAATCCAGGTTTCTGTCAGACACAGAACATCGAATTTCTGATCAGTTATCATTTCATTCACTAGAACTGCTTTTGAATTTAGAGATCTAATATTAAGTAAACCAATCTTTAGGCTTGAAATGTTAGTACTACAGTCTGGATATGATTGTTTAATATAAGTTAAGTTATTTAGATTTACTGTTTTAGTGTTTTGATGTTTTTGTTTCACTCGGGGGACAGACACAGTCTGAATACATTGGTATCTAGGTAACGTCTCTTTGCAGCTCGCAGACGGTCGGTTAAGCCTCTCGTCTGCGGCCTGGTCCCGGCTCTGTATTGTCAGCAGCTTCTAATACTACTCTGCCGACTAGCTAAAAGACTATGAGCTATGCTGCATGAAAGTAAGGCAGCACCCTCCCGCGTGGGGTGGACACCATCCCTACCTAAAAGACCAGGCTTGCCCTCAAAGTGTAGCCAGTTATCTATAAAGCCCACATGATTTTCTGCACACCACTTGGACATCCAGCGGTTCAGCGAAGAAAGCCTGCTGTAAGCTTCATCACCATGCCTCATTGGGATGGGGCCAGAGCAGATTACCTCCTTGGACAGCGTCTGGGCTTGTTTAATCACCTCTTTAATATTAGCCTTAGTTATTTCAGACTGCCGCAGACGAATATCATTGGCCCCTACATGAATTACTACCCTCGAATATCTCCTATTCCCTAACCTGAGGTTGCCACTAATGTCCGGTGCTCTGGCTCCCGGTAAACAAGTAACTGTTGCCGCTGGTGCCCCTAAAGGAGTAGCTAATTTCACGTGTCGGACGATAGAGTCTCCTATCACCAGAGTACCTTTAACAGGCTCCTCAGTTGGTGCTTCACTGAGCGGGGCAAACCTGTTTGACACGTTTGCCCCACACAAATATTGTATTTCATTTGCACCACACATAGCTAATAAAAACGAAAACTGTAGCAAAACCATTTATCTAATTTTATTCGTTAAAATAAAGAACACAGAACGTGTACAAGAAATAACCTAGTTTAATCCAGTTTCAGTGAACCCCTACTTCAGTTTAACACTCTTAATCTGCTAGCTTCCTTAGCTAGTCTAGGGTAGCTAGATAGCTAACTAAATTAGTAAACAATCGTGTTAGTAAGGGATAATATTACACACTACTGTTGTTGATGTCTGGCACAGTGCTTGAAACCCCATTCATCCGCAATCTTTCTACCCGCAATCGTTTCCAGGAGTAAAGTTTTGACACGCCCACTCTGTTACGTACAACACAGTTCAACGCGCCCACACCTTTCGACACGCCCACACCTTTTGACACAGCCAAACCTTTCGAAACGCCCAGATGGTAAATCTCTGCGGTAAATCTCTGCAGCAGCGCCGGGAGGTCAGTTTACTCCGCTGTAGCATTAGCTTAATGTTAGCATTTTTCTCATTACAACTCTTAAACAATCTCATAATTCAGAGGATCCAGTGGTGTTTAGGAGTAAAATGTACACAGAATAGAATGTACAGGGGTCTGAACAGATTTATTTACCACAGAATGTGACAGAGGCGGGTTTTTGAAAAGCCCATTCATTTTCCTCATAGGGAAAAAACGCTTAGACACGGAAGCCGAATGAGGACTACAGAATGACACACGTCTTCAGTGGTCTATGCACACACAACGTGTATAGTTCCTGTAGAGAGGTACTATCTATACTCTGTGGAGCAGATAAATAAACATAAAGCTGCTGGGACCAAGCCCAATGCCAGGTGTGAGACTGAGGGGTGTAAAATCCCCAGCATTGAGCTGTAGAGCTTACTATTGGGATGTGTGGGGGAGTGGGGTGATTGGTTATCATCCAATGTCCTAACTTCACCTAACACTCTTGTCACTAAATGCAATCAAATCCTCATAGCAGTGCTCCAAAAAAAAAGAAATCTTTCCTGGACAGTAGAGACAGTACTTCAGAATAATAAAAAAAATCAGAATAATTTGAATACCCTTTATTTTAGGAAGGGTGTCCCAATACTTTCAGCCTCAGTTCACTTGTGCCGTTCACTTGAGCCCTACACTGGCTCGCTCCTGAGTATCTGCGAGACCTCATCTCCTTTTATGAACCACCGCGATTACTTAAATCCCAGGGTGCTGGTTTCTTAGTATTTCCTAAAATTCAGAGGAGCTCTGCAGGAGGAAGAGCTTTCTCTTATAAAGCGCCTCAACTCTGGAATAATCTCCCCGAATATGTTCGGGACTCAGACACAGTCTCAATCTTTAAGTCTAGACTGAAAACTTACTTGTTTAGTTTAGCTTTTGGTAATTAATGTTTTTCCCTTTAGAGAAGGCTGCAGATTCAGGGGTTCATGGACAGAGGGAATTGTGGTAAACTGAGATGCTGGTGCTGTTGTTCTCCCACTGCTCACGGTCACTCAGGTTTGTGGACGGTGGAGTGAGTGAATGCTGGTGTTTCAGGGTGCCTCTGTGTCTGTTACCTCCTGGCTCTCTACCTTTAGTTAGGCTGTTTTATTTAGATCTGCCGGAGTCATTAGCCACACTCTGATAATGTTTTATATTCTCTGTTTTACATAAATCCAGTCAAAACTAATTCCATCTCTCTGCCTTCCTCCGAGTTACTTACTGCCCACCTGTCTGACCCGATACCGATGGATGTTGGACCCTCAGGCTCTCCTTTGCTCTCCTTCTCTGGACAGACTGTAGGAAGTTTCTGAAATCAGCTCTTCTCCATCACCCACCACAGATCAGCTGCTCATCATCCAGGTTTTGCAACATGCCTCAGACTAGTTGCTCACTCTCCACTACCGAAAACATCTAAATTTACATGAATTCTAACTGCCTGCATTAGTGGCGCTGCTATACTCTTGAATATATAAAATCTATGTGGATGTATGAAAGATTTTTTTAAATTAAATTAAAAGCCGTTTGACCAGTGGTAGGATGGTCCCCCTTAAATGGGAATCTTGGTCCTCCCAAGGTTTCTTCCTCCTCCTGCAGCTCTGAGGGAGTTTTTCCTCGCCTCTGCGCTCACTGGGGGTTCTGTATTTTTAAATTTAATGTTTTGCCTGATTCTCTGTCCTGTGATTTCTGTAAAGCTGCTCTGTGAAATCAGTTGTAAAAGGTGCTATTCAAATAAATTTGAATTGAAAAGAAGGATGGAACAGACGCTAAAAGACTGTCATTGTTAGAAAAGTTTAGTCAGAAAATGGGAATTGGAAAAAGAACCAAAGAAAATGAAGAGACTGATAATGATAGGAGTGTGGAGCCAGCACACATTCGTGGAGAAACAGGAATTCTTGATTTGCCCAAGAAAGGAAAAAAAGCTGATCACGCCAAAGATCAGTTTTTTCCTCAATGGATGCTCAGAAAAGGAAAATTGGAAAGCTTCATTCATGACATTTTAGACTATCAGAAAACTAAAAATTAAAAATTAAAATGGGAATCCTATGATTCCACCTCAACACAAGGTGTCAAGCTGAACACGCTGAATCTGAATCAAAAATGGTAAAGCTGACAAACAGACATATGTAAAAGCTGCAGAAGAAGAATGCAGTGAACCTATTTCTATCATATCAAGTGTTGTAGAAACAACTGATTCGAGTTATCTGTCTAATTTATCTGAAGTTACAATTGGCCCATTTCTTGGTGAGCCATCATTATGTCAGTTAGATGACACTAGTTCAATCAATCAATTAATCAACCTTTATTTAAACTCGAAGTACATTGAGGGTGGCCCTCATTTACAATGTAGCCGAGCAATTACATAGGGATGGGATGGAAAATATATTTTAATAAATTAAATAAATAACAAAAAAGATATTATAAAAAAGATATAAAACAAATAATGTAAAAAAGAATTTAAGAGTAGGTATCATAAAATTATTTGTAAAAAAAATACATGGTAATAAAACTAATAAAAAAGGCAACTACAGATGAATAAATACAATTAATCACATATAAAAGAGTAAAACATAAATAAACAATAACTAAAAACAATAAATGATATGTAAAAAAACAGCTACAACAAACCAAAACTAAAAAGAAGTAAAACAGTGGCAGGCTGTTTGGTTGCATGACCATGTTCATCTGCATTAAGAGAACAATTTTGATGTGATACTTACTCACATCTTAAGGCCAGCAGAAGGCATAATTCAAGCTTGGACACATTCTGAAGAGACTGAACACCCACCATAGGACCATTCAGTTGAAAGTGCTGTAATGACTATGAAGTTGTGAATGTTGGAATAAAGCACCACAGAGCAAACCTTCTGGAAGAGATGATTAGCCAATTCAACTCATGTGTCCTTTAACTTAAGTTTCATTTATAAAAAAAGGGAGCCGATGCAGATGGTGTATCCATGATGTCTATTCAGCCTTCTGGTCAGAATGAAGAGATGAGGGTATTTCACACTTGTTTTTAGGGATTGCTCACTTTCCTCTGCATTGCTGTGTGAATCCCTGCGTTTTTACCTGAGCGGCACAGGACAAGATTTAGTATTGAAAGCTCAAAAGGAAGATCTCATTGGTGACGACAAAGATGAATTAATGGATCTTATGGATCACAGTGAAGTCAGTCCCCACACAAGACAACCTGAAATCAATTATTCTGCAAGTAGCACCGATGGATGGCCTATCAAGACAACTTGTAGCACCAATATGTGTTTCTGTTGTGGAGCTGCCTTGTACTTACAACTACTATCCTGAGTTATGAGTTCAAATGGAGAGCATCCTATTCAGTACAAATGTTTACACAATGGACATGTATTCAATTAAACTGTGTGTTTTTTATATTTGTGTCCCTGTACTTTGCATCATTTATTAAAGCATATACATCAATGCAATAACATTGTACAGAAAAGTGATGTTACATTATTTCCTTTACTGTTCTATTTAAATATCTCATGTTACTCTAAACCTCATGTGTTATATAGGTTTACAAAAGGCTTACATTTTATATTAAATGCAATATTTGTTAAAATATTTTAATCGGCTGCTACTAACAGTAAAGTAAAATGTCTATAATACAGCAAATATCTTGAGTTTAAGCTGTAGAGAGTGTATGATGGCTTATCTATATGTCATTAAGTAAGTCCTTAAAATCAGGTACACTTCAGTTGCTTCACCAGATGTGGCAGGTGGGTGTAGGTCGTGTTCTGCTATGAGATGGGAGTACAACAATTAATAGATGTTCATTTCAATGATATTTAGACAAGTACTGTATTAACTGTTTTAAGGAAGATGCCAGTAAAGCAGTCCAAATCCTCCACCTGCTTTGTCTTGTTTTGGGTGTACTGTTTCTGCATGAATCCCCACCAGGTTTCTCCTCGCTAATTATGGTGGCTGGAAGCATTAATGTAACAGTCCCTTGCATGTTGATCCTCACCTTCATACCGAAGAAACCTCTGCATTTGTTCCATTGTGCAGTTCTCTGTTCCCAAATTCATACGAATATTATTGGGGGTTACAAATCTCTGTTCAACTTTGTTGATAAAGTAACTGCAATTACCTTCGGATTGCTGTTGGTTGTGTGGCCAAATGACTATTTATGTATAGAGAAATTCTTTGGACTTTGTGGTTAGCTATTATTTAACAGAACTTCACGGGCAACTATTGGTACTCAGTGCTGTTTCTGGAGCAGCGCTTCCCCACAGGTTTTAGTGTCTATTTAGAGTCATTGGTTAATAATCATTATTGTTTGTACTGAGCGGGTTAACACGAGTGGGATGGGTTCCTTTAAAGTCCTGGTTTCTCCTAAGGTTTCTTCCTCTTAATGTGAGGGAGTTTTCCTTGCCACTGTGTCACCGCAATAATTGGCATCTCTGTGGTTTTAAAGAGTTTTAAAAAGCTCTACATAAATAGAAATGAATTGAATTACAGCACACCCGATCCAAGAAATCTATAATCAATTAACAATTCCTTGCTGAAGGAAAAGCACTAAAACAAGCAGGAATTTTTTAACCTAGATAGATGAAACATCAATAAGGAAAGAGTCTAAAATGCTAAAAACATAAGACGCTTAACATGGGTTTTCTTCTCACTTAGGAAAAGGCTTAATGTGGCTTAATGTACTAAAACAATAAACACTTAACTTGTCTCACCACCTTACTATTACTCACATTACTAAGCCGCTGTAAAATCCAGAGGGGCTGGTTGAGTAGCTCCAGCACAGCATATGATGTCATTTAATCCAGGGTGGTTGGTCAGTTTGATTAGTACTCATACCGATAGCGTACCACGTAGAACAGCTAGAATCAGCTTCTCTAATTAAATACCCTTGTTCTGGAGTAACACTGTGCTGCTTGTTTGAAAGTGTTACTGCTGTAACACCTAGTTCACCTCAGCGAGGGCAGTTAGTTCAATAGTTGCATCAACTGGGCAGTAATATGCTGAAAAAATATGACAGGAGTATGCTGGTGTTAGCTAAAAGCTAGCATTATTCTAATTAATTTCACAATTCACAGAATCCAGTGATGTTCAGGAGGAAAATCTACACAGAATAAAATGTACAGGGTTTATTTACCATAGAATGTGATAGAGGTGGGTTTTTAAAAAGCCTATTCGTTTCACCAATAGAGAAGTTCGGTTTAGACACGGAACCCCAAATATGGGCATACAAGGACTACAGAATGATGCACGACTGCAGTGGTCTATTAGGAGTGCATTTGGTGCTATTTAAAAAATCATCTTGGACAAATCAGCACTATGTTTTTTTTTTTTAAACATATTTTGCATGCACACAATGATACACCACAACACACTAAATAATTAAAAAGATATTGACAATAATAACACAGTGAATGCATATACAACAACGCTCTTTTAAACACCAGGGGCCTCATGTCCCCTAAAGGGGAGTACGCACCTATTTCAAGCTCACAGTCAGATTTACTAAATGTGACTTGAACCTGAGAAAGGGCGTTTTCGCACGGCAATTTCATTTCGGGCGCACGTATGTTTTTTGTAAGTATTGTGTTTTTGTCATTTGGTGACACTTACAGAGAAATCATTCTTTTCAGAGTTGTGTACTCACTCCACCTGCCACACTGTAAAAATCCATTTGTTTCAACAAAAAGTTGTTGTCAATGTTACCTTTCATTTTTAAGTTAGAAAATTTTGACAAAAAATCTGTGACAACATCTGTTGAAAATCTGGACGACAAACTTTGCCCACTTTATTTTTGCACAACGGGTCGAAATTATTACAGATTTGCAGATCTGGTTTGATTTTGAGCCAGAACACTCTACATTGAATTTCATTACATCTGGCCCAGATTTGGCTCAGATCTATGACTCTTTTTCATATTTGGTTCAACTGTAGCACAGACTCATTTACAGTTAGACCAACACTGGCCCAGTTTCAGCTCACCAGTTTCAGTTTCTTTACAAAACGCCTTCAAACCAAAAGCAGATATGCTCCAAAATCTATAGCCTTACTTGTAAATGTGCTCTAAAAAGGCAACATATAACATGTATTGGTTTTGTTACCTTCCTACAATCAAACAACATACAGTTTACATACATAATCAGACATATTAACATAAACAAAAAAAGACAAGAGTTCAATTAAATTTAGTTTTGTAGCTTATCAGAAGGTACAGCTTTAACAACAGTACTTTATCTACTTTAAAGTATTACATTTGTGTGCAAGTGTTTAAGGATACTAAGGTGTGTGTACGTTATTTACGTGCAGTAAGCTAATTGCTTTAATTAGAATATCATTGCCATTTAATTAGTTAGGTGTTAGCTCAGACGTTAGCTAACAAACAATATCTCAGTGTAAAACATATGCAGCTAGCTACATATGTGTTGTGTCTTAACAAATTCAACATGCTTTTTAAATACACTTTAAAAACACATCTTAGCTGCACAACAGCTGTTCCTTTTTTAAACCCTTTTTTTACATTGGCGTAGGGACACGTCCCACCCAATATCAGAAATAGGTGAATTTGTCCCCCCCCCAAAAAAAATTATACAGCAGAAAAAGAAGGAATTGTTTTAAAAGAAACTTTTATTTTGAAAGCAAAATCTGCACCCTGCAATGAAAAGCACCCCCTCTCGCGAGCACATTTCTTATTCCTGATTTCTTATGAGACAGTGTAGCTTTAAATTTTCTAAGTAAAGTTAAAGCCAAGAAGACGTGGGTGCGCGCTCCCGAGAGTTGGGGCTTTTCCAGGCAGGGGTGCTGAATTCGGCACAACACCGGCTTTACACGCGAGGTCAGTGATAAGAGCAACGAATCACAACAATGACAATATACTGCAATACGAACAACTTTTGGGTCTTGTTCTGCTAACTGACTATGAGGGTTTGGGTTAACTAACGTTTATATTAACTGCTGCCAAAAATCTCTATAAAACATAAAGTTACATTATTTTTAATAAAAGGACACCATTGTAAAAAGTGCTTTCAGTAGAAAAAATTAAAAACACAGGACCCAACACTACTATGTTTTTTTTGTGTGTAGAAAGTATGGACATGCCAATAGTAATAATAATAATAAAAATAATAATAATAATAATAATAACCAAATATTTTGTTATTTATTTTAAATATTAGGTGGTAACTGATCAGTTTTTGGTTTTAACTAATAAACAGAAGTAAAGAAAAAAAGTTTTTTTGTGATTAATTGTAATTTCGCAAATGTTGTTCTAAGTCAACATAGGGTGGGTTTTGATTCATTTTTGCAAATGTGTCCCCCTTGAAATTAAAATTTGAAGAGCAGAAATGCAGAGAAAATGTAGTATGTGTCCATGAATGTGTGTAAGAAAATAAACATGCGATGTTAAAGCAAAAACATTCAAAAACAGATAAATATGTTTTGCTAAAAACACAAAAGCCCCACAGGGACCATATTTTTACTGTTGATATCCTTAATTTCATGGTGCATTTGAAAGCTCCCTGGTAGAAATATATTCTCTTGTAGTTTGGAAACATAATCACATGTACTCGTCTTCTGATTGGCTAGACCTTCATGTTAAAGAGTTGCTGGTTATATTGTTGCTTTTCCAGCCGTATTCGGGCAAGTCCCGCCCTCCTGCGCAAGGATTGGCAAATTAGCTCATCCTCAACTGCTTAGCAAACACTGGCGCCGGTGTTGGGACGGAGTTATCCAATCAGCGCCAGTGGGCGTGTCCGGCCTGAAAACGGGTGTGAAAGTGCAGCATCCTTGGCTGACTGCGTCCTGCAGTGGAGACTGATGGAGAAAGGGGGGAGCAGGGAGTAGAAAAAGGGAAAGAGCAGCCTAAACTGCAGAAGATGGCTGAAGCCAATACCCTCAGAGGCTTGCCCCGATTCAGGCGTGCCACGGTAAGAACCAGACGCTTCTGGGCAGGGTTACACATGTCCAAACCCCCAGAGAGGCTGTGCAGCAGCTATAGAAGCAGCTTCTGCTAGGTTGAACGCAGTGTGTTTTTTCAAGGTGTGCAGGCATGACATTCAGCGTGGGCCGATGTAACTAAATAATCCAGAAACAGGACGTCGGTGATGAGCATTTAAAAATGGACCAGAGTTAAACCACAGCTCTGTTCAGACTGAGAAATTAGGCACTGTTATTTCTCATCACAAATGCAGTTTTTCTTCAGTCTAGCTGCAGTGTGTGTATGTGTGTGGGTTGGTGTGTGTGTGATTAGTGAGCAGGGTGGACAGAAGGAACTGCTGGATTTTACTGATTAGCTGTCTGTCAAGGTTAAACCTTGACAGATGGTTTGGAAGTGAATCAGTGAAACTTTGGCTGCTTAAGGCACCCATTGCTGGTCCAGGGCTTGTTGCTGGTTTTAGGCATGATGACCTTCGGCTCATGTGTTATAGATAGATAGCTAGATAGACAGAAAGGTACTTCATTGATCCCAGAGGGGAAATTCTACACTGAGAGTGAGTGGGGTTTGGTGTGAAACTGCAGTTAATAGAGAAAAATACTGACTCAGGTTTCTTTACAACCGGGGTGAATGAACCAGATGTCACAATGACTACAACATTGTTAACTGTTAAATTGAACTGAATTGTCTTGCTTTTCAAAGAAAAAGCTATTACAAATCAAACATTTTAATCTTCCAGCAGACATACCAACAGAGCACTATATTTGCAATTCTAATAAAAAAAAACGCACCTCAGGTGCTATCGTAATCGCAAATTTACTTTAATAAAGGTTCGCAGATGCAGCTGGATGTAAGTGATATGGAGCACCTCAATTGCAATCTTTTTGTACTGAGTTTAAAACAACTGTTACTCCCTGTAACTAAGTAGTCTATAATGTACTACTTATTCTGTGTTCTTAGAATAGAATAAAATATCATGTAATAGAATAGATTTAAGTATCACTATATCAGTGGTCCACTGCTGCAGTGTTTACTAGCACAAAGCAACCCACATGGCCCGCTCCCGAAACAGCTCTTAGATACACAAGGTGGCCGAAGAAGGCGGTTCAAGTATCACTGCTGAACTTAAGAGTTAACACTGCAAGTAACAGTAAGAATAAACACTGCAAAAAACTCAAATAAGTCTGACATTGTTTAGTCTTACCTTATTATACTTTCAGTTGCCAAATATTCATTAAATGTAAATGTGCTTTTGGAAAACAGCAGTTGCACTATAAAATGTTATTAGTCTACTTCATAAAAAAGTATGGAAAAAAGTGTAGTAGACATTGTATGTATTTACAAAGATTACTAACATTTCAGTTAATGTTAAATTATTACATTACATTTTCAATATTCCGGTATCATTTAGGACCCACCTGACAGCAGCGTTACAGTTTTCTTTTTTTTTTTTTTTCTTTTTTTTTTTTACAATCACTAACATCCTTTTGTCTGGTCTGTAGTCAAATTAAAACAATTCTAAATACACTTACAACATCTGTCTGTTATGGACTAAACTATTAATACAATTCATGTTGGTATTACACAATATGCATTCAGTAAGCATGTTTTAACATGATGTTTTTTTAACATGATGATGTTTTAACATGATGAGGATGAGGGAAAGGATTAATTATTTCAGGAAAAGGCAGATAAATAGTCAGTCCAGTACAAGGGAAAGGAAGTGTAGTATCAAGATGAGGAAAATAAAAAAGTCTGAAAGGATAATTCTATACGGAATAAGCAAAGGGATAATTGTGTCAGAATACTGGAAAGGAAAAGTTGTGCCAGGATAAGGGAGAGGTTTAGTTGTTCCACTATAAAGTAAATAAATAGCTGTGTCATGATAAAGGATGGGAATACTTTTTTCAGGATAAGGGAGAGGAATAGTTGGTCAGGATAAGGGAGAGGAATAGATGTTTCAGGATAAGGGAGATGAATAGATGTTTCAGGATAAGGGAGAGGAATAGATGTTTCAGGATAAGGGAGATGAATAGATGTTTCAGGATAAGGGAGAGAAATAGATGTTTCAGGATAAGGGAGATGAATAGATGTTTCAGGATAAGGGAGAGAAATAGATGTTTCAGGATAAGGGAGATGAATAGATGTTTCAGGATAAGGGAGAGAAATAGATGTTTCAGGATAAGGCAGAGAAATAGATGTTTCAGGATAAGGAAAAGGAATAGATGTTTCAGGATAAGGGAGAGAAATAGATGTTTCAGGATAAGGAAAAGGAATAGTTGTTTCAGGATAAGGGAGAGGAATAGATGTGTCAGGATAAGGGAGATGAATAGATGTTTCAGGATAAGGGAGAGAAATAGATGTTTCAGGATAAGGGAGAGGAATAGATGTTTCAGGATAAGGGAGAGGAATAGATGTTTCAGGATAAGGGAGAGGAATAGATGTTTCAGGATAAGGGAGAGGAATAGATGTTTCAGGATAAGGGAGATGAATAGATGTTTCAGGATAAGGGAGAGAAATAGATGTTTCAGGATAAGGCAGAGAAATAGATGTTTCAGGATAAGGAAAAGGAATAGATGTTTCAGGATAAGGGAGAGAAATAGATGTTTCAGGATAAGGAAAAGGAATAGTTGTTTCAGGATAAGGGAGAGGAATAGATGTGTCAGGATAAGGGAGATGAATAGATGTTTCAGGATAAGGGAGAGGAATAGATGTTTCAGGATAAGGGAGAGGAATAGATGTTTCAGGATAAGGGAGAGGAATAGATGTTTCAGGATAAGGGAGAGGAATAGTTGTTTCAGGATAAGGGAGAGGAATAGATGTTTCAGGATAAGGGAGAGGAATAGATGTTTCAGGATAAGGGAGAGGAATAGTTGTTTCAGGATAAGGGAGAGGAATAGATGTTTCAGGATAAGGGAGAGAAATAGATGTGTCAGGATAAGGGAGAGGAATAGTTGTTTCTGGATGAGGGAAAGAAATAGATGTTTCAGGATAAGGGAGAGGAATAGATGTTTCAGGATAAGGGAGAGAAATAGATGTTTCAGGATAAGGGAGAGGAATAGATGTTTCATGATAAGGAAGACGAATAGATGTTTCAGGATAAGGGAGAGGAATAGATGTTTCAGGATAAGGGAGAGAAATAGATGTTTCAGGATAAGGGAGAGAAATAGATGTTTCAGGATAAGGGAGATGAATAGATGTTTCAGGATAAGGGAGAGAAATAGATGTTTCAGGATAAGGGAGAGGAATAGATGTTTCATGATAAGGAAGAGGAATAGATGTTTCAGGATAAGGGAGAGAAATAGATGTTTCAGGATAAGGGAGAGGAATAGATGTTTCAGGATAAGGGAGAGAAATAGATGTTTCAGGATAAGGGAGAGGAATAGATGTTTCAGGATAAGGGAGAGGAATAGATGTTTCAGGATAAGGGAGAGAAATAGATGTTTCAGGATAAGGGAGAGGAATAGATGTGTCAGGATAAGGGAGATGAATAGATGTTTCAGGATAAGGGAGAGGAATAGATGTTTCAGGATAAGGGAGAGGAATAGATGTTTCAGGATAAGGGAGAGGAATAGATGTGTCAGGATAAGGGAGAGAAATAGATGTTTCAGGATAAGGGAGAGGAATAGATGTTTCAGGATAAGGGAGAGGAATAGATGTTTCAGGATAAGGGAGAGGAATAGATGTTTCAGGATAAGGGAGAGGAATAGATGTGTCAGGATAAGGGAGATGAATAGATGTTTCAGGATAAGGGAGAGGAATAGATGTTTCAGGATAAGGGAGAGGAATAGATGTTTCAGGATAAGGGAGAGGAATAGATGTGTCAGGATAAGGGAGAGAAATAGATGTTTCAGGATAAGGGAGAGAAATAGATGTGTCAGGATAAGGGAGAGGAATAGATGTTTCAGGATAAGGGAGAGGAATAGATGTTTCAGGATAAGGGAGAGGAATAGATGTTTCAGGATAAGGGAGAGGAATAGATGTGTCAGGATAAGGGAGAGGAATAGATGTTTCAGGATAAGGGAGAGGAATAGATGTTTCAGGATAAGGGAGAGGAATAGATGTGTCAGGATAAGGGAGAGAAATAGATGTTTCAGGATAAGGGAGAGAAATAGATGTTTCAGGATAATGGAGATGAATAGATGTTTCAGGATAAGGGAGAGGAATAGATGTTTCAGGATAAGGGAGAGGAATAGATGTGTCAGGATAAGGGAGAGGAATAGATGTTTCAGGATAAGGGAGAGGAATAGATGTTTCAGGATAAGGGAGAGAAATAGATGTGTCAGGATAAGGGAGAGAAATTGATGTGTCAGGATAAGGGAGAGAAATTGATGTGTCAGGATAAGGGAGAGAAATTTATGTTTCAGGATAAGGGAGAGGAATTTATGTTTCAGGATAAGGAAGAGGAATAGATGTTTCAGGATAAAGTGAAATAAAAATAAGTAAGGACCTCGAAGGTAATCAAATATTGTCAAATATAAAGGATAGGTTGAGGTTTGGTGAGCTGTTTTATGAATTGACACTGAAACTAACTGAACCTTTTATTATTCTGCACACTATCAGAAAGTGTGTGATTGTTTTAAATATGTTTTTTTAATTAGTTTATATTTTATATTATTAATTATTTCATTCATTTTAATTATTTTAATTATTTTTAATTATTTTAATTTACTTGTTTAATATTCAGTGTTGCAAACCCAGTTTTTACATAAACAATAAACAGAATAAATCGCAGTCAGTTTCCTATGCGCTCTTAAAATAGGAATGAACAGAAGTCAGCGCGCAGCTGCCTCTTAAAGGTAAAGATCCATTTCAGTTTGCATATAAAACAGGTAAAACAGCACAGAAAATGCCACATTAGTTCATATCCTCACTAAACATCTAGATAAAGCCCATAACTATTTTAGAGCTCTCTTTCTAGACTATTCATCAGCCTTCAACACAACCCAGTATTTTACTCTCTAAAATGTACCATCTGAGAGTGAATCCCTATTTGATTCACTGGTATGCCTCTTTTCTTACAAACAGCTTTTTTGCTAAGTGCGGACCACGCCTAAAGAAGTAGAGAAAGAAGAAGGAAAAAGGGAGGGAAATTTGGGCTGGAGTTCTGAACTGCGTGCTTGAAGAAGCATGCAGCTATATCCCCCCTTTTATTTAATAAGAAGTGGAAGAGTAGAAAAAGGGGGTTGTTGGGGAGGAGGTGGGTTGCGAACTTTCGTCACGAGAGGTAGTTAGTTAGGGGAGGTATTTATAGGACGGTTGATTGATACGGGGTGAAGTTAGAATGTAGAGTTTGGGCGTGGTCCTTCTCCCAAACTTTTGTTATTACATAACATCATTTAAAGTGAAAAAGACCCTTTCTTCTGCACGTCAGGGCTGTGTGCATTATGCTTTCCTTTTACTTTATAAACAGACTTAAAAAAAATCTATATTTTCTAAAATATTTGTATGATACTGTGTTGGACAGCTCTTAACAAAACTATTAAATGTAGCCAAAACAACACTCTGGAAATAAAGGATTGCGTTTTGTTTAAAATCATTAATAATAAACCCCAGTATTATTAATAGTGAAATAATCAAACAGGTGCAGTTACATAAATATCTTGGTGTAATGATTGATGCCACCTTATCATGGAAACAGCACATGGAATACACTTGTAATTTGTTGAAACAGAATTAATTTTTTTATTTTCCTTGTCGTCTCCGATCTTTTGGAGCTACTCCGCAGACACTGCTTCTGTTCTATACTGCTGTTATTCTAAGTGTTCTGCAGTACTGTAATGCTGTTTGATACAGTTGCTTGTTTTTATCTGTGAAGTGTGGATTGAAACACTTGATCAATGTCTGTTAAAAAATTGTAGGATAGTGTCTAGAGGGTCTGTATGAGACCGCTTATCATAACAACACAATGCGGCAACACAATATCTATCTATCTATCTATCTATCTATCTATCTATCTATCTATCTATCTATCTATCTATCTATCTATCTATCTATCTATCTATCTATCTATCTATCTATCTAAATGGTAGATTGACAACGGAAATCAAAAGCTAGTGAATAATTAAGCTTGGAATAACAGCTTACCAGGCTGTCTGTGTTTATTAGCATTACAGGTTGAATTCAGCTTAGCTAGCATTGAGTGAATAGATACATTCTGGTATTCTTTGCTCAATAACCAGGACTTAAGTAATCCACATATAGTGTCCACAAATCGTATTTAATAATCTGTATTACATTTTGCTCAAAACAGTTTGCATCACAAGTCAGCCTTTAGCCGTTGTGGTTAAAATACAATTGTGGCCTAAAAATAAAGATTTTCCAGCTAGATATTAATGAACAGACTTATACGAAGAATCATTTTACAACCCCTGTTTTTTTATTTATTTGGACTATTTTTTAAATCAAAATATGTACATCAAGATATACATATGTTAATGTTTGCATTTCATTTTTAGCATTTTTAAGCAGTGATGGTATATTTCATTAACATATTTATTTTATATTACAGTTTTTCTCAGTCGATTTGGTACTTTTCTCAGATCAGGATTGAAGGTCTCAAAACAGTTTATTTAATCTCCACATCTTCCTGTCACTTGTACACATCATAATTTAATTTCTCATTGTGTTTCACATTTTGCAAATGTCTTTGTCATTATTGCTAATGTTCATGTACAATTGTCAGCTGTTTTTTGCTTTAACCATTGCTTATGTCGTGCTCAGCAAAATGTGTTTTACTGAATATCTATGCAATTGTCTTACCCTGCAAAACATTTAGGCTTAAGGTCATTGCTTAGATCATTACTTGCAAAAGTGCTGAACAGGTTATCATAATCTCTCAGGCATAAATAATACATTTCTATAAAACTTTGTTAGTAAAGTTGGTAAAATCCTGGTCTTACAATGGCTGAAGCTGCTCGCTGAGTGCAGCCAAATATTGGAAGAACAACTGTGTCTTCGATCGTTCAAAAGCATTGCACAGGATGATATTCAGTGTAATGTGAATGAAAACATGTAGCCCAACAGAGAGGAGAGTCAGGATGCATAAAAAAGGACTATAATTCCTTAAGTTGTTGTTGTCTCAGGTTGTTTTGAATGTTTAGAGTAAGTTTCTAATTTTGTAATTTTTGCTTTGTGTTTTGAACAGAGTGCTGCCAAACAGCTGTCTGTCATTCCGGATTTTTTTTGTCAACAATTTGCAGTGCAAACAATACAGTAAATGAATATTACTCAAAAAGTGTGATTACAGTGCAATTTTAATGCTGTCAGTCTCCCATATACAGTCATTATTACAGTTTTTCTCACTCGCTTTGGAGCATTTTTCACATCAAAAATGAATTTCTAAAAACAAGTTGTTCACTCTGCACATCATCTAGTCACTTGTGCAGATCACAGAAGTCATTTCTCATTTATTATTCTTTATAACTGTCAGCTGTTTCCCAAATTATCAATTGCTTTTGTCATGTAGATCACAATGCATTAAACATTACTCTGCTGAACTGCCCTAACAACCTAAACACCTAGATATTAGTTCATTGTAAAAGTTGCCATAATCAAAATATTTTAGTCAGTTGTCAGGACCTTTGAAGCAGATTTTATACATTTATATTGGACCTTTTAGGTAAATATCTTCTTGAACTGATGATTAGCACTGAGGTGAATCCTGTTTTTTCTAATGAAGGGGAGTGTGTGAAGCTCTAGATAAACCAATGATCAAGCAGTTTTCTAAAATGGCTCAAAGGTGCATCTCAAACTTTCAATTGGCAAGCAAATTTAGAATGTGCACAACATAATATTACAATTTCTGACAACGGAACATCCACAAGGAAATAACCAGGCTCAACAACCAGAAAGGAAAAGAGGAGAACTAAAGGTGCATGGTAGGAGAGTAAGGCAAGCTATCCGTTATGATGTGGATGAGAATATGTGGCCCAACAGACAGGAACGTGAGGAAGTACAGAAAGACTGCACTGTGATTTGCACTGTACATTGCTGCCTGTTTCCTAGGTTTAGATTTCTGAAAAAACTTTGTGTTATGTAATCTTTTTACAGAAATATTTTTTGGGTGGGGGTTTGTTACAATTATGTGGTCTGTCAAATTTCTGCACAAAAAGTGAATACATGATTTTGAGTACAATTTCTTGCAATAAGGCTCCCACAAACAGTAATGTGTAACTTTGTGCTGTTCCAATTTATATATGCTATGTAGGAAAAATAATTTTCAATCTGTCATAAAAACATTAGCAAAACCCTTAGAAAACCCTTACAGAGTAAACTGATACATTATTACATGACTAATCATTTTGACTGTCTTGTTCGAAATCAATGACATAAAGATATGCCATTCTGATGACTCTGACACATTTAATGACATAAATATACACCTTTGGGCATGAACTACGGATTTTGAGTGAAGTATGAGCATTAGCTGCTCATCTATTATGTGGTGCTGTTTGTACAAACTGTTTTGAGAAATGTCCATACTGTGGTGCAAATATTAGTTTCGAGAAACGCACCTAAGTGACTGAGAAAAACTGTAACAATGTTTTGTTTAAGTTTTTGTGTATTTTGTGTGTAACACATACAGTTTTAATTGATTTGATTTGAATCAAAAGTTTGTTTCCATCAGAATATACTTACACTGTACACTGCTGACAACATGACTGAGTATTTTGACTGCCTTGTTCATAGGCAATGACAAACACAGACTAGGCATTCTGATGGCACTGACAAACTGATTGAAGCAAAAACAAAGAATTCTGAGGGAGGTATGTGCTTTTGCAGGTATTTCATTGAGTTTTGCTGTTTGCACTAACTGTTTTGAGAAATGCACTTGTTGTGATGCCAAAGTAAATCATGATGTGAAAAATTTACCAAATCGACTGAGAAAAACTGTAACAGCTATTAATATAATGTAACGTGTAGTTACTCTTTAAGACATATTTTGGAATGTCTTATATCGTATTGACCAAAATTCTGAATAATATTGTAATGGAAATTTTGGACATATTGTGCAGCACTACTTCCGACCTGCCAGTAGTTTTCTTACCAATGCTGCACTGCCCAAACATATGGCCCACAATAAAGACCACCATATTCAACAGAAACAAACAAAACTTTTTGGTTTTTTTCTGCTTCCTCCATGTGTTTCTGTCAGTAAATGCAATCAAATCCTCACAGCAATGATTCAAAATCTAACAGAATGACTTTCATTAAAGATGGTTACTTTAACAAAAGCAGGATAAACTCTTCATTTCCTTTGATTTCAGAAGAAACAGCATAAATTGTAAATTTTAAAGTGATTAAGTGGCAAAAAAACGTACAATAAATGACTGTAAAATACAGTAATTTACTTAGAGAAAGATTACAGCTTACAATGGATAATAATTTATTGTACACAAATTTCTTTTTCTTTTTCATAATATGACAAATAAATACATTATAATACTGTGATTATTCTTTACAATAACAATATGTACTGTAAATACTTGGGTGGCCAATTGAGTACTGTAAAATTATAGATAGACTAACACTGTACAGAATTTTACTGAAAAAGCACAACAAAAAACTGGCAGCAGAAACACTGCAAATATATTGCATTGCGATTCACAGCCAGCATATAGTCATGCTTTGCAGTAAAGAAAATGGTAACTTACTGCCACTTACAGCCCACAACACTAAATTAAGGCATCCAAAAATTCAGTAAAATACAACAAAATGCCCATAAGAAAGTAGGCCTGATGATGAGTTAGGGGTTGGGGGTGGGTTAGGGAGCACTATGCAAATAAAGGACATCATGTGCCAAAAGGAGTGATGTAACTACTATGTAATATACTAAGAAATGTTACTTTTTAAGTATGTGTCAGCTGTTCGGTTTATATAATATTTACTCAGAATATAGACTAAACTTTACCCATACACAGTGAGATTTATTGAGTAGATTCTATATTTTCTTACTAACTATAATATATAATATATAGTGTAATATAACTATTATATAATGGTAGATTATGTGGTTACGTCTGGTGTTACGTCTTACAATAAAACAGTAAATTCCTGAGAATCGTCTCAAATATGGCCACATTCTTTTCCCTCACAGATGTACTGTAACAAGTACAGGAATTGGCAACATTGCAGGTGTCCTATACTTTTGTCCACATATTGTATGTAATTAAACTCAGTTATTATTAATATATATATATTAGTAATATAAATTACTAATGATATATAAATTAGGGGTGTAAAAAAATATTGATATAGTATAATTTTGTAATATTTTGCAAAGCAATGTGGATTCTCAAAAAACAGTATTGATTTGTAATGATTAGTTTACATAAAAGGGTTGTGTCAGACAGTAGTTCGTGTTGTATTGTGTTTAACTCCACCCACTTGTAATAAAAATTATACTTATTTAAACTTATTTTTTAAACTTCTAAACTTTTTCTTATTTTTAATCCCCAATTTAGCTATTTCGTTTATCCCACCCAATCAGCTGTATTCCCCTTATCACCAGTAATGCCCCAACAACAGCGGGGTGAAGACTAGCACGTGCCTCGCCAATACATGTGAAGTCAGCACAATCTACCCACCCAGAGAGAGCATGACCAATTGTGCTCCCTCGAACCGCATGACTGGGATTCAAACCAGCAATTCCCTGATCATAGTGGCAGCTGGACCACTCAGAGGCCCATTCACTAATTTTATTCAAATTATTGAGAGAGAAAGAGATAACTCTCTCTGTGGCCACCTCCTTTAGGGCTATCGTTGCTTATTGTGTCTCTCCTGAATGTCAGTTTCATTTAATGTCAGTTCCATTCAAGACGCTAAAAGTCTGTCTAATCTCACTCTGTCTGTGTGTTTCAGGCCTCTTTTCCTGGAAATCTTCACTTGGTTCTGGTGCTGAGGCCCAAAAGTCACGTCCATACCACTGGGACTGACCTTGGTTTCCGCTTCAGCCAGGATGACTTTACTTTCAAGATGCCGGTGAGAGAGAGAGAAAGAGACAAAGAGAGAGAGATGTGTGTTTTAGGTCTTACTCTTTCTGACTGGTGGCATAAATAAAAGAAACACTTATGCATCAGCACAAACAATGTATAAGGAATCAGAACAGCAGCGATGTTTAAGGTTCTCTTTTGGGTATAAAAAGAAACTGTACTGGGAGGAGTAATCTACATTCATCACTTTTGCACCCTAAATTAATATTTGATCAAAAAAGGCCGTCAGAGAAGCTGTGTGCGAATGCAGGGCAATGTATTATGGGAACTCAATAAGGTGAATAGGGCACAGTTTTAGACACAACTTCTCTTTCTTTTTTACTCTCTCTCTCTCAGGTGATCATGCTGAGTTCGGTGACTGATCTACTCAGGTATATTGATGAGAATCAGTTGAGTTCTGAGTTTGGGGGGACTCTCGAATGCTGCCCGAGCGACTGGATTGTTCTCAGAACGGTAAATAATAATAATAATAATAATAATAATAATAGTAATACAACATCAGACTTCTTCACACAGGAAAACAGCAGTTAAAACTCTCAGGTCTAAAGTTCTCTCTCTTGGTTTATATCTGACCAAGACAGCACAAGCTGAGATGAAAAAGGATGATTATAGAGTGACAGGTCTTCACAGACTGCCATATGTCTGTATGTGTAATGTGGTAGTGCACATTCCTGCCTCTGCTTCCCTCTGTAGGCCATCGAGAGTTTTGCAGTAACTGTGAAAGAGGTGGCCCAGCTGCTGCAGACTTTCGGTACTGAGCTGACTGAGGCTGAGCTGCCAGACGAGGCCAGCACTATTGAGTACCTGCTCAGGTCCCACACTGACCGCTACAGACAGATGAAGGTAATGAAACCCGCCCTCAGTCACTGTCATGCATGACATCGTGGCAAATCAAACAACCAGTGTTATGCTTACCTGTTATGCTTACCTGGTCACCATGTATAGAACCAGAACACTTGTGTTGTGGGTTTGAGGAGTCACTTTACAGCAATGGGCTTTTTAAGTATGGGATTAACCTTTCATGCTCCATGACTTTTTCATAATCGTTAAAAATATGCAAAGGAAGTTAAGGAGCAGTTGATTAAAGTAAGTTTGCTTTTGAGGCAGGATGACATTCGGTCAGTGATTAAAGATGGAAGGCAGATCCTATCCAATCTGGAGGGAGCTCGAGCTGCAGAGGGAGCAGCAATGGAGGACAGAGACATCAACCAGGACAGAGACACTGTACAGAGGTATATATCACATCAATATCACACAAAAATATATTTGGAACCCATTACATTGTAACATTAGTGCATTAGTGTAAAGCCAAATGAACACATTTATAAACACAGTGTATATAAGTTATTGAACTTGGTGATACGATACATATCATGATACAGGGGTTTCAATTCAATATATACTGTAAGCAAGGTGATTTATTGCATTTTTAAAAAATACTGTCACAGTATAAACATTCTCACATTATATTTGTGAAATCTGAATAAAAGGAAAGTTTACTTTTTATGCAATTGTAAGAGTGGGCTCTAACATCAGTACAGCAGTGCTACTATAGTGGATGGTTGTAAATGCAGCACTAAATGAACCACTTTCTGACAACAATCTTTATTTATCAATCAACCTTTATTTTAATTTGGGAAAAACATTGAGGGTGACCCTCATTTACAATGTTGCCGAGCATGTACATCAAAGGGATTGAAACATTTAATACTAAATTACAAATAATAAGAAATATAATAGTAAAAAAAGAAGTACTAATTTTAAATCAACATTTAATATACATAAATATATATATATATGTAAAACAGAAAATTCTAAAATACCAAAAATGTGACAAATAAAAAGTAAAAAATGTATAAAACATAAAATAAGTAATAATAAGATAACAGTAAAAGTAAAGTAAAATGTTAAGAATGATAAGAAATGATTAATTGAATAATAGAAATAAGAACAAAAATTAAAATATAAAACATTAGAATAAAAAAATAAAAGTTATAATAAATAAAATTTAAATAAGAAAAAGATAAACTAACAAAAAAGATAATTTAAAACAGTCACAGGCTTTCTGATGGTGATTTGAAACTAAAAGTTTAAAATGATTCAGTGATCCCAGCGAGCTGAGCTTCAACGTTTCCTGTAGTGAATTCCAGCTCGCTGGTGCTCTGTAGCTAAAAGCAGATTTTTCTTAGTTCACTAAAATCTCTTGGTACCTAACAGGTGATCCAGCCACTGGAGCGAGTCTGATAATTACTGTTATTAATTGAGATCAGTGAAGAGATATAAGCTGGCAAATTTCCAGAGAGTGATTTATAGATAAAAATTAGCCAATGAGATTCTCTTCGTGCAGCTAGTGAGGACCAACCAACTCTATTGTATAGTGTGCAGTGGTGAGTATGGTTGCCTCCACTCTTCTTTTTCTGGCGTGCACGGGTAAACAGGATTTATTCCCATAAGGGAACCCGAGCTTTTGTCTGCACTTAATGACGAGTTTGTTAATGTGGGATTTAAAATTAATTTTTCATCGAGCCAGAGGCCAAGATATTTATATTCGCTGACTCGTTCAATGGTGGATTCTGACAGAGTAGTAATAGTTCTGGAATTTGAACACTATTTGAAAATCTGGAAAACAGCATTTTATTAGCATTTAAAACCAACTTGAGTTTATAGAGAGCAGTCTGTAGAGTGTTAAAAGAACGTTGAAGTTTTTCTAGTGCATCGTGTGCAGGATCTGCTTCTTAAACCACTAATAATTAAAGACAAGAATGTGTTTTTAAAAAACAAAATGTCACAACATGAAGCAATATCGATTATTTTTGACACCCCAACCACAGCAGGTGTGTTTGTTGTTTATGTGTGTGCAGGCTTCTGGCCCAGCTAAGAGACATGGAGGTGGCTTTTGACGGCTTTTTTGAGAAGCATCACCTGAAGCTGCAGCAGTACCTCCAGTTGCTCCGATATGAGCAGAGCTTCCACGAGGTGCCAACAGGGGGAAACGTTGGGTGAAGTGTTCAATAATGTATAATGTTTATTCTAAGGTAAATCTAATGGGTGTTGTTGTGCAGATGGAGGCCCTGCTAGAGAAGCTGAGTGCAAGAGAGAAAGCTATTCCTTCTTCAGGAGTGACTGTGGCCCAAACTGAGCAGCTTCTGAAGGACCTGGAGGATCTGGACACCACAGCTGAGGTCTATATTTATTGGGGTCTATGGAGGGTTATATTGAGATTCTCACATTGGAAAATGTGATGAGTTGATTTTACTTTTCTTATTTGGGAAACAAATTGCCTTGCAAACGTCATAACAGTAAATAACCTTTTTTCAATTTATGTTTTCTGAATGTTTTTTAATATTGGGGTCAAGGTAGAAGAGTTCACGTTGTGATTCCTGTCAAGCGATATTACCAATAACACTTGTGAATTCTACCAAACATTTGAAGCCAAGCCAAAAGGCAATTGATGGCCTGAAGCCCAAAATTTGGTAGTAGCCCATCAGCCCAGAATATGAAGAGTGTCCAACGTCCACTCCCAAGACCAGCTCTCATGCTAGAAACACCAACACTTGGAAAATTAAGAATTATGATTGAAGACTTCAATAACCACAACTCACAATGGGAATATGCCAGTAACATTGCAGATGGAGATGCAGTGGACGTATGGGCCAAAACAAACCAGCTTAACCTGATCCATGATGCCATACAGCCAAATTCATTGCAGAGGAGCGGCACAGTGCACTCGAAGGAAAGCGCAGCGACTCAATTCCGATACATCAGCTCACAGACGCCTTGTGCTGATAGACATCACCCTTAGAGAGCGTCATCTACTCACCCAGAGAGAGCAAGGGCAGTTGTGCTTTCTCAAGGCTCTGGTAGCTGATGGAAACCTACATGAACAGGGTTCAAACCTAATCATAGTGGCAGTGCCGTGTTTGTGTTTCCTAATACAGAAAGAAACAGTCACACTTCACAGTAAAGAAAAAAAAATCCTTATAGCCTAGAATACTGTGGCAGAGCAGTCAATTATTACATAAGACAAAACTGAACACACAGGGGAAGGTTTCTCTGGTGGGCAAGACTGATGGTGTGTTAGTGTTAATATGGTTGTACGTTATTTAGGTAAAATTTACCGAAACACAGCAACTAAAATATACTTCAGTGAGTGTGAGTCACAAAGTGTGATTTTGCATTTAAATTACCAAAATAAAGAGCAAGTCCTGCACCAAAAGGCTCACTGAAGAACTTAAAGTGTAGTTCACTCAAGTGTATTTACAACTTTACTAACATTGCATGAGCTTAATCATTAGGATAATATGAAATAAGTAAAGTTCACTACAGTTATTTGAGAAATCCAGTTACACATGACTGATTTTGCTTTCTTATAAAACAGCAGTGAATGGATTGTTCATTTAGGACTGAATTTAGGGCTGAGGAAATTAGGGCTGAGCTTGCTGATGTTGTTTTGATCCAGTGTTTTATTCCAGTCTTGTCATGTGGACGTAGCTGTTATGTGTCAGACTGACCTTGCTGCATGTGTGTGTGTATGTGTGTGTGTGTGTGTGTGTGTGCAGGATGAGATGGGTCACGCTCAGATCATTGTCTTGCATGGTCACCAGCTGGCTGCGAGTCACCACTACGCCCTGGCTCTGATTGTTCAGCGCTGTAACGAACTGCGGCATCACTGCGACACTCTGACCACTGCTCTGCGCATCAAACACACAGCACTTACAAACACACGCAACTTACTGCTGCGCCTGGAGGAGGTGTGTACACACCCAGTGTAAAAAGTACATTCTGGATTTTATATTCTCAGTCTACTTGAATATATAATAATATCACATTGCCTTTAGGTTATTTGTCTGAAACCTCTTGATGAATATTAAATGAAATATTTTGTATTAACACAATGGCAAAACAACTTCACCATAACCATCAACCCACTCTCACTCTCCCCAGTAAAGGTTGCCGAGAACCTGGGTGACTGATGACCAGCTCTCCTTCACACACCATGTTGCATTTACAATATCAGTTAGATTTGACTGTTTCTAATGCAATCAACTCCTGGTACAAGCAGTGGTCATCATAGGCCTCGACAACTGCACTGCAATGCTAAAGGGCCTCTCAGCCTGTGTAGTAAAGCCACTTTAGATGATCCAGAATGCAACAGCGTGCAAAACGGGCACGCCACCACACTGCTCATTGAGCTCCACTAGCTACTGCTCATCTTAACACTCCTAACAAACTACTTCTAACCTCAAACACTGCTCCCCCCTTCTTTTCCTTCTCTATCCCACTATTATCCTTTGGCCTCCCAATATGTTTTTGCCCTGGACTTCTGTCCTCTGTTGCTAACGTATATCATTATTTACAAGTCGCTTTGGATAAAAGCATCCAATGGAGCTAAATTAGTGCCAAATCTATGCAAATAAAGAAAACATATTCTGTAAATATTATACCCCTTGCAAACAAACACAACACATTTTACAAATAGAAAACGTGACTATCTAACACACACAGTGTGTTTTACAAACACAAAACTTGATGGTTGTAAATATATATGTAACCTTTAAATAAATACACAGCTATATATACATTGCTATTAACAAACAAATATAACACGTTTTACAAATGCAAAAACCAATAAATAAAACAAATAAAACATGATTTTCAAACATTACCGTGTCATAATTCACAAACACGCACAGCCCATTTGTAAATCACGTGACTTTTGGCACACTTTTAGCAGAGTCGCAAACTCGTGTTGAGATTTTCTCACAAATGCACCCCGCCTCGTACAAATGCATCGCCCCAGAACAGCAGGTGGCGCTGTGGGACACTTTACAAGATGTGCATTTGTAAAAAGAAGTGCATTTGTAAAAACGTGTTATATTTGTTTGTTAAGAGCAATGTATTAGAAAACAGCTGTGTATTTATTTGAAGGTTACATATACAGGTCCTTTTCAAAACATTAGCATATGGTGATAAAGTTCATTCTTTTCCATAATGAAATGATAAAAATTAAACTTTCATATATTTTAGATTCATTGCACACCAACTGAAATATTTCAGGTCTTTTATTGTTTTAATACTGATGATTTTGGCATACAACTCATGAAAACCCAAAATTCCCAAAAATCTCACAAAATTAGAATATCATGAAAAGGTTCTCTAAACGAGCTATTAACCTAAATGCCTAAATGCTATTATGTTTTTTTGTTGATCAGTTGGTTGGATGGTGTGACCAGGGAGCATATCTGCTGGCCAATCAACTGGTTGATAAGTTCCAGTCCAAGGATGGAGCTCAGGCAGCCCTGCGTGATATTGATACACTACTGGACACAGCGCCCCCTGCTGTCCACTCCAGCCCTGACCTGCTGATGCTGGAGTTCCAGACAGTACTTACCCCTCAGATAGAGGTATACAAACACTTAAGCAAACTTAAAGAGCCACTAAACCCTAATTCATATTTTTTCCATTAATAACTGAAACGAAGTAATAAAACATACCAGACCTGCTTAAAAAATGTATAAACCTTTCCTAAACTTTAAAAAACGCTTTTATAACGGTTATTTCTACCTCTGCAGCGCCCGCTCAGGTTCAACTGTGCTAAAGGCGAGGATGGCGTTAATACGTACTTTTGTTCGTATGATATCCCCTCCTCCAGCGAAGGAGCCCGGCAGCGTAGTTTACCATAGTGATGTTCCATACCACCGTTTGCCTTTATGATCCGATACCAAGTAAAATTGAGGCTGGTATAGGCGATACCGATCCGATACCGATACTTTGTACAAATACACCAAATGTCTGGTAAATCTTAAAATGTAATTATTTTAAACCATAGCTTCATAGAAAAAAAACAAGATATCCAAATGATTTATTAATTTATTTTAAACTTAGAAGTATGATTGTTGTTTTTTCAACTATGCATATAGTCTTTTCAAATACCCTGGGAATACAAACACTTGTTGTTTTATAATACTGGGAGTTTTACTATTACTAGTTAAATAAATAAAGAAATGCCAACTAGCAAATAACTAGCGAAGAAGCCCCGGAGCGTAGCTAGAGAAGAAGCCCAGCGTCTTAGCTTACCGGCATCGTAGCTAGCATAGAAGCCCGGCGTCATGGCTTACCGGCGTAGCCTAGCAAAGAAGCCCGGTGGTGTAGCTAGCGAAGGAGCATGGCGGCGTAGCTTACCGGCATAACTAGCATAGAAGCCCGGCAGCGTAGCTTAACGTAAGTAAATTTGAAGTAATTAATTCAATTCATATTAGGACCGCGGGGCAGGAGCGGCAGAAATGTGTATGTGACGGGCGGGCATGGGATTAAAAGAAGCGATTTTTGGCGGGAGTGGTTGGTAACGGGACCAAAACACACGGGAGCGGGCAGGAGCGGGTTTAAAAAAAACAGTCCCGCGCAGACCACTAGCGTAGCTTACCGGCGGCGTAGCTAGCGTAGAAGCCTGGCGGCATAGCTTACCAGTGGCAAGCTGGAGTCAGCTAAAATCAGGGGGTTTAGTGGCCCTTTAAACACATACAGCAGTATCTCCAGTCTGTTCATCACCCATAGTTATCGTCTCCTTTCCCTGTGTGTCTCAGGCCCAGATCACTGCAGTAATGGAGAAACTGAGTGCGGTCCAGGCTATGATCCACAACAGACAGGTCTGTCTGCGTAAACTGGCTGATGTTCAGGTCAGACCCATCCAGCTGGTTTCCCCCCGGCCGGAGAGCCCAACACGCCTCAAGTCTCCACTTTTCTCCCCTAAACACAGTATGTTTTTGGCACGGGTTGATGTGCAAGAATGAAAAAGAAATTATCAGTGCCAATCAAAACCAACCAAAAGATATTTGGAGAATACTTGAAATAGTCAATCAAAAAATAAGTAGATTTTAAAACTTAGAACAAAGAAAAGCACATCTATACATGATGTAACATAGAAAATGGCCCACAACATAATATATACTAATGCAACGTGTTTGACCCATGTTGAAAAAAGGCATTTATTTAAAAGAAAAGGAAAAAATAAAATAAGGATGTATGATGATCAAAAACAAGTTAACTGAGAAATACCTTGAATACTGAATGTTTAAATAAATTTATTGCAAAGATATAGAAAATGAAAACTTTGACCCATGTCGCATATCAAAGGGTTAAATTACTTTATATTCAATATACATTTGTAATGACAACTAGATTGCAGTTCCTACAGAAACTGCGAGTGTGATTGCAGTGCTGGCTGGTATCTGCTATGGTGTTGCTAGGTGGTTGCTAAGGTGTTGCTAGGTGGTTGCTAAGGTGTTGCTATGGTATCCGGGGTGGTTGCTAAGGTGTTGCTAGGTGGTTGCTAGGTGGTTGCTAGGCGGTTGCTAAGGTGTTGCTATGGTATCCGTGGTGGTTGCTAAGGTGTTGCTAGGTGGTTGCTAAGGTGTTGCTAGGCGGTTGCTAAGGTGTTGCTAGGCGGTTGCTAAGGTGTTGCTATGGTATCTGGGGTGGTTGCTAAGGTGTTGCTAGGTGGTTACTAGGTGGTTGCTAGGTGGTTGCTAAGGTGTTGCTAGGCGGTTGCTAAGGTGTTGCTAGGCGGTTGCTAAGGTGTTGCTATGGTATCTGGGGTGGTTGCTAAGGTGTTGCTAGGTGGTTACTAGGTGGTTGCTAAGGTGTTGCTAGGCGGTTGCTAAGGTGTTGCTAGGCGGTTGCTAAGGTGTTGCTATGGTATCCGGGGTGGTTGCTAAGGTGTTGCTAGGTGGTTGCTAGGTGGTTGCTAGGTGGTAACTAAGGTGTTGCTAGGCGGTTGCTAGGGTGTTGCTAGGCGGTTGCTAAGGTGTTGCTATGGTATCTTGGGTGGTTGCTAAGGTGTTGCTAGGTGGTTGCTAGGTGGTTGCTAGGGTGTTGCTAGGCGGTTGCTAAGGTGTTGCTATGGTATCCGGGGTGGTTGCTAAGGTGTTGCTAGGTGGTTGCTAGGCGGTTGCTAAGGTGTTGCTATGGTATCTTGGGTGGTTGCTAAGGTGTTGCTAGGTGGTTGCTAGGGTGTTGCTAGGCGGTTGCTAAGGTGTTGCTATGGTATCCGGGGTGGTTGCTAAGGTGTTGCTAGGTGGTTGCTAGGGTGTTGCTAGGCGGTTGCTAAGGTGTTGCTATGGTATCCGGGGTGGTTGCTAAGGTGTTGCTAGGTGGTTGCTAGGTGGTTGCTAAGGTGTTACTAGGTGGTTGCTAGGTGATGTATATGCATAAATTAGATTAAATGGTGTTTGCACGTTGCTACGCAACGTGCAAATACATCAATCAGCTATGCACGCTAGGTTGCTTTGGCCGTTCGGGGGTGTCCAAACTTTTGACCCGTGGCTCCATTACACACAGTACTGGGGGGCCGGGGTGTCCAAACTTTTGACCCGTGGCTCTATTACACACAGTACTGGGGGGCCGGGGTGTCCAAACTTTTGACCTAATGCTGTTTTATCCCATAGCTGCTCCATTACACACAGTACTGGAGTTCTAGCTACCTGTCCTTCGATCTAGCTGCCGTCCTCCGATTGGCCCCATTCATTCCAATGGGGCCACTTCGTACGACAATTGTACGAAATCCGTACGACGTAACTTTTCGTAACGCATATTTTCGGAAAGAGCTCAATAAGTTCTACAGGTCCTCAATTGGTTTCATCTTCGTATTTCAAAAATTGCGACGTCCACGGGCGTGCAAAGTTCTGCCCATTCATTTTCAATGGTCAAAAAAACGCGTACTTACGAAGTTTTTACGAAAAACGTAAGTCCGATCGGAAAGCTGTATACAAGCCCACCATTCCCGATATGGACGCACATTTTCTCTTTTGAACGAAGTCGATATTTCGAAAACTGCGGCACTAGTTAACCGGACAAAAAACAGGTGGAATAATAATAAGAAACAGACTTAAGAAGATCAATACTGTGATTGCATTACTGCAATCACACTAATAATATGTGCAGTGTCTAACAAAAGTGAGTACACCCCTCACATTTCTGAAAATATTGTTTTATATATGTTCGTAAGAAAACACTATGGAACTGGAACAGTATATAATTTAGTCAGTGTACAGCTTATAGGAGTATGGATTAACCATCCTGTAAAAATAACTCAACACATAGTAATTAATATATAAATAGCTGGCAATACAAGTGAGTATATTTCACCGTGAAATCTTCTAATTGTGTCCAAAGTGTCACTGAGTCAGAAAGTGTGACCAGTATTATCTAGCACTATCTTAACTCTCTTGAGCATGTAAGTCACCAGAGCTGCACATTGCTAATGAAATCTTCTTAAACTCCTCTATGATGACTTCACAGCACTTTTGGATGAAGGGAGGGGAAAATGCTGTAATTTAGCTCCCCGGTGCCAGTACAGGACACTGTTCCAGCAATCCATGCCATTAGACTGCTTGCCTTAAGCAAATTGCTTGCAGGATTCATTGTGAAGCAGCTTCAGAAGAGGCTTTCTTCTGGGATAATGGAAAACAGCTATATTTTCTATATGACCTTGGCCACTGTGCTGTAGCTCAGTTTCAGGGTGTTATCATTCTTCTTATAGCCTTAGGCCATCCTTGTGCAGGTGCAAGAATTCCAATCAATCCTAAGCCAGGGTAAACAGGTCCTATTCTGCGGAAGTTTTTAAAGACCTGAAAATAGTCCACCAACAGCGTCCTGTGGGCAGCATGCTTTAAACAGTGTCCAGTGACCAGTGTCCTGTGGGCAGCTTCCAGTGACCAGTGTCCTTTGGCTAGTGTCCTGTAGGCAGCAACTGTTGGTCAGCATCTTGTGGCTAGTGTCCTGTGGCAAGTGTCCTGTAACCAGTGTCCTATGGGAAGTGTCCTGTGGCCAGCATCCTGTAAACACCAGTGAGGACTAAACGATGGTCAGCACAAACCACATCTACAAGATGGAGCAGCTAAATAAGGGTGTCATATAGAGTGGAGGACAGTAAGTGAGCAGAGTGTTCAAAAACCTCAGCAGCACTGCTGTGTCTGATCCACTCATATCAGCACAAAACACAGTAACACCTCGTACACCACCACCATGCTAATCAGTGTCGTATGGCAAAACCATTTTGCATTGTGTGTGCCTATATGCCAATATATCAGATGTCTATACATGCCAAAAGCTTCTTTACTAGGGGTGTGACGAGACACTTATATCACGAGACACGATATTGGGTTCACGAGAACGAGACGAGACGAGATTTAAAAATAAAATTTTAAAGAAAACCTCAAAAATGAAAAATGAAACTTGAAGCTTGAAAACTAGAGTTTTATTTGACAAAATTATATAACGCAAACTTAACAGACTGGTTTCTCTCAAATATTGATTTTATAAGAAGTAGAAATAAGAATAAGAATAAAAAATAAAAATAAAACTTATATAGTGCAAACAATAAGTGCAAGCCACAACCAGTCATATTAAGACTATGGTTTGTGTTTTTTTTCTCCTAAATCTCTTGTAATTTAACTATGCATAACCATAATCAGTCATATTAAGACCATGCTTGAAGTTCAAACAGAGACAGAACATTTGTTTTTAAATACAGTACAGAGCGAAGGGATTAGTACAGCTGCCTATGAAACAGTCACGTGTAGGATTTAATTACAGTATTTACATATGGTTTGTTTCTTGTTGGTCACTCTGTTACCGTTTATTGTTTCCACTGGAGCCAAAATGCAGCCAGACATACAACTTAAAAAGGGGGTATGCAAATAATTTTTGTTCTCAGGAGAAACAGCCAATCAGCTTGCTGGTTTTGCGGAGCGCGGTGGGCTAGTAATGACAGAATATATCTCCTCCACCCCCTCCCCCCTACGTTTGCATACACCACAAACAGTACGTAGTTGCACTCCTGCTGTGTTGCCAGATCCCGTTTAAAAAGTCCCCACTAAACTATTTTTTTCCCCGCGAGACAGGTTAAATATTGACGAGAAACATCGCCATGTTTAATCTCGCGAGATCTTGTGCCACGAGTTCTCGTCACACCCCTATTCTTTACCGTTGTTTAAATCTTTAATCACCGGTGATCTCTCCTAAGTTACAGCTGAGTAAGTTGGACTATACTAAAATAATTTATTTTTAATGTCACTCACAGAATTGTTAAATCTAAAAAAATAAAAGTTTTTGCCCCTTAATAATTCCTTGTTTTTTGCATGTTTGTCACTCTTAAATGTTTCAATTATTAAACAAATAAAATATTAGTCAAAAACAACACAAGTAAACACAAGTAAATGCAGTTTTTAAATGAAGATATGTATTATTAAGAAAAAAAATCCCAAACTACATGGATGTGTGTTTGCCCCCCAGTTAAAACATCTGTGGTTAAGTTGATACTCATAAAACTAGATACTCAAAGATACTCAAAAGCTAGACATCATACCAATATCCAAAGAAAGGAACAAATGAAAACGAAGGTAGTTGAGATCTATCAGTTTGGAAAAGGTTATAAAAGCATTTCTAAAGTTACGGGACTCCAGTGAACCATTATTCACTAATGTGGACCTGTGAAAGCAAGTTATCACAAACTCCTGACTGCAGATGCCTAGGGTGGCCCGATCAGTTTTTGGTAAAGGAGAACTTCTGTGTAAAATGGACTTTGGTTGTAGTAAAACATGATAAAAAATACTTACCTTTCTTGAATAGCACACCTCCGCTCTCCCACAGCTTTCTGAAATCCAGTCTTTCTACCATTATTCAGGCTCAAAGTAGCTTCACTCCTCCTTTTAAGAATTTGGAGAGCTCTGACATTTAAATCAAGGCATTAATAATTAAAAAAATGCAAAAGTAGTTTATTAAAAAACACTTTTTACATCCCATTCTGCTAGCTTTCAGCTCTGGCCCCGCCATCATTGTACTGATAATGACAGACATATATATACATAGTGTCAGGTGGTGTGCAGGAAGGAAGGACGAGGAGAGCGGACGCAAATGCGAATATTTAAAAAAGAAACAAAAAGACTGGACCATACAAAGAAACATGGAGAACGTAACCGAGAAACACAAAACACCTGAACTGACGTAACACGTACAACACCGGATAAGGAACACAGGAACAAGGGGACTATATAAAGACACGGACAAACAGGAAACACCTGACGAAAAGGTAATGAGGGGCAGAGCTACAAATGGACACAGGTGAGTGGAAAAACACCAGGGAAGAAATACAGAGGAGCCGGGTCACGTGAGAACAGACAGACATGAGAATAGACAGAAAACAGGCTGAAGATGTGACAGAACCCATCTCCCCCCCCCCCCCCTAACGCGAACTCCCGGGTGCGGAAAAAAAACGAAACCCCAGGAGCCGGTCAGGAGAGGGTGGAAAACAAAGAACAAGACATCAAACAAGACTAAGCACAGAAGAGAGGAGACTGTACAGACGACGGGACAGGAAACCGAAATGCAGACCGGACAGGGGAGAAAAGCTGGGACTGGAGATTAGACACAAATGGGGAAAGAGACTGGACTGTAGACTGAGATTGGACAGGGAACGGAGATTGGACATGTGGTACAAATGGAGACTGGGACTGGACTGGGGACAGGACACAAGGCTGGATAGGGGACTGGGCTGGGGATGTAAATGGAGACAGGACAGGAGACTGAACAGAGAACAGAGACTGGACCGGGGGACGGGAACGTAGACTGGGACGGGGACTGGACAGGAGACTGAACAGAGAACAGAGACTGGACCTGGGACGGGAATGCAGACTAGGACGGGGACTGGACAGGAGTGGACAAGGGGACAGAGACGAGTACATTAACAGGGACTGACACATACACAGTGACAGGGACTGGAACAGAGAAACCATTGGGGACAGAAACTGGAACACAGACAGACACGGGGACCAAGACAGGAAGGGAAAGGGGCACAAAAAACACAGGAGGGTGCCCAGGACTAACAAAAGTCTGTGGGGACAGCCTGGGCACAGTACTGGGGGCAAAGTCAGGAGGCCTCAGGGCAGGCCTGGAAACACGGGGCCTGGGACCAAACATTGTTCTGGCAGTCGGCCTGGGGGTGTACAATGTTCTAGGAGCGGGCACAGGATCAGAGACGGCCGGAGCCGCGGGCACAGGGTCAAAGGCAGTGGGAGCGGGTGCTGCTGGTGCTGGAGCTGGAGCAGCGGGAGCTGCTGGTACTTGAGCTGGAGCAGAGCCTGAAACTGCTGGTACTGCAGCGTATGCAGGTTCCGGGGCTGTGGGAGCAGCATATGCAGGTTCAGGGGTGGCAGGAGTCGAGGAGCGCGGATGAGCCACGGGAGTCACGGAGCGTGGCGTCTCACCCGCGAGAGTCACGGAGCGTGGCGTCTTGGCCGCGGGCTTCACGGAGCGCGCCATTTCGGCCGCGAGAGTCACGGAGCGCGGCGTCTCGGCTGCAGGCTTCACGGAGCGCGGCGTCTCGGCCGCAGGCTTCACGGAGCACTGCGTCTCGGCCGCGGGCTTCACGGATCGCGACGTCTCGGCCGCAGGCTTCACGGAGCACTGCGTCTCGGCCGCGGGCTTCACGGAGCGCGCCGTCTCGGCCGCGGGCTTCACGGAGCGCGTCGTCTCGGCCGCGAGAGTCACGGAGCGCTGCGTCTCGGCCGCGGGCTTCACAGAGCGCGTCGTCTCGGCCGCGAGAGTCACGGAGCGCGGCGTCTCGGCCGCGGGCTTCACGGAGCGCTGCGTCTCGGCCGCGGGCTTCACGGAGCGTGGCGTCTCGGCCGCGAGAGTCACGGAGCGTGGCGTCTCGGTCGCGGGCTTCACCGAGCGCGACGTCTCGGCCGCGGGCTTCACGGGGTGTGGCGCCCTGTAATTTTTATTTGTGAAAATTACAGAAAATTACAAAAGCACAAAATGACTGGATCTTACAAAGCTGTGGGAGAGTGGAGGTGGGCTATTCAACAAAGGTAAGTACTTTTTATCATGTTTTACTACACAGTAAGTACATTTTACTCCGGAGTTCTTTAAAATTCACACAGGGCCATGTAGGTTTGGATTTTATTCTCCCTTAATAATACAAACCTTCATTTAAAACTGCATTTCATGTTTACTTGTGTAAGAAGTCATCAAAGGGGCAAACTCTTTTTCACACCACTGTAATTCATTGTAATTCAACATTGTTATGATTAGTATGTTATTGTTTCTTCTTGATTTGCTTCATGACACTGCAGTTTTTAGTGTGTTTGTGAAAGGTCTTTGTTTTGGTGTTTGTGTAATTCCAGGTTTCGATGTGAATTCCAGTTTAAAGTTCTCCTTTGACCTCTCGCTCCCAGGCAAACGGGCCTCACGGAAAAACAACAACACAAAGAAGGTCAGATATGTGTAAGCCAGGTTATTAAATAAACCAAGGAAACACAGAATAATCTGATCAGCATCACTTATTAAACCACTCTCTCCCTTAAGAGCCCTAAACTCATGATATACGTCAGCAGTGCATCCAGATCTCCACCTAAACCAAAAGGCTTAGCTACCTTAATCCCTTAGAATTAGGTCTGACTTTATATAAATGAGCTTTGTTTGGACAGACCGTCCTGTGTTGTGCTTAAACACTCTGAGAACTGCAGTTCTAAATGGCCAGGGTTAAACTGCTGTTGATTAACCCTTAAAGTAAGGTCTTCAGGTTGTCACATCCTGGTCTCGTCTCGTGTCTGTGTGTCTTCCCCACGTGACCTGTGCTCCCCTGTGTCTCCTGTCTCAGCACTTTTCCATGTGTTTCTCATTTGTAGCTCCGCCCCTGCCCCAGGTGTTTCCAATTCTAGTGTGTTTCCTGTTTGTTAAATAGGTCCCCTGTGCCACTTGTCCTCCGTCGGTCTTTGCACCTTCCCATGTCGTTTTGTCTCTCAGCGTTTCTCTGTTTCATTGCCTCTGTTCCTCACGCCTTAGTCTCTGTGTTTATATCTAGTTTTATGTTTCTAGTTTCCTGTTTATTTCCGTCTCCTTAAGCTCCTTATATATATCCCTGCTTTGTGTTTATTTTCTAGATTTGTTACTTGTTATTTATTTATTAAATCATTCATTTTTCCCTTACCTGCATTTGTGTCCACCTCCTCGTCTCCCTGCCTGGGTCACTTCGTGACACAGGTATTACCTTTATTTTTATTATTATTATATATCTTTTTTTGGTTCATTTATTTATTTGTATTTTTTTGTATTGTTAATTAAAGCTTAATTTCAACAGTTTTTTGTTGTAATCTTATCTTTTTTATCTTAATTTCTTTTAATTTCAATTAAACCAAGTTTTATTATTATTTTTATTATTATTCTATTTTTATCTATTTATATCTTTACTGTAATGATCAGATATACTCAGACAAGCGCAGATGCAGTATAAAGAATATTTTATTAAATAGAGCAGATATATATAATAACAACAGGGTAGTCAGACTGAAATAAGGTCAGCGGGAGCAAACAACAACCAGAGAGGAAAAGCACTAACCAGAGTGAGGGACAGTCCAAAGTTCATGCACGGGAAGGCAAACAAGAGAGGATAATCCAAACAATCAGAAACGGTAACAGTCCAGGTAATACACAGAGTTCCAACAATAGGGAGAAGGCAAAAATCAGAATCGAGAATAACAAACCAGAGAGTCAAAACCAGGAGATCAAAAATATAGATAACAAGAATATGCTTTGTAATGAGGGCTAACCAATCGATTACTCGGCACAGAGTGTAAGTGAGGGGGGTTTTTATAGTGTGGGTAATCAATATTCAGGGCTTCCGGGTGGTGGCAGGTGAACAGGTGAGTGCGTGATGTCAGAGTGTGGTGTGTTCTGGGAAGTGTAGTTGGGAGACTGGAGATCGTCTGCAGCGCTGAATGTGGGAGAGACAGCAGTGCTTTTAGCACCAGACCTGACATTTACTTTACTTTCATTGATTGACATAAGGGCACATTTTCAGTTTTTAACTTAATACGTGATAATATTTAATTATGTTTTTGAATTATTTTTTCAAACTAAGCTTCATTGGCCTTGGCTCATTTTCTGTGAGGAATCAGGAAACATTTTTAATGTCCCTCCCCCACCCCCGTATAATAAAGTATAACCCCCTTCACATTTATGTTAAACTTAATTTACTTAAGTTTGGAAATCATAGGTCCTGTGCACCCTCATTTCCCCTTTTTTCTCTCTGGACCTGTGTAAGTGTCTGTGTGTGATTATGTATGGAAGTGTGTGTGTGTGAGAGAGAGAGAGAGAGAGAGAGAGAGAGAGGTTCTTGCAAAATTGGTGCACCCACCACTATCTGAACCCACATTCCCACACATTTCACCCTCTGTCTTGCGGGAACCCAACTTGGTGTGGATCCATACCACAACTGATCAAGACTGCAAAGTGTACCTCTCTTCAGACTTCCTTACAGTTGATACTGGAGGAGAGAGAGGGTTTTGATTGTAACGCAAAAGAAGAAGTTTCAGAATGGGAGGATCACATTTTTAAAAATGTCTTAATGACCCAATTTATGTGTGTGTGTGTGTGTGTGTGTGTGTAGATTGAAGTGATGCACGACTATGAGGAAAACCGCAGCTGTGTCTTGTATGAAGCGGATGGTGTTGATAACCCTGATCAGCACAAACGGTTAGAACACACACACACACACACACCCCTCCCCAACACATCCACTTATCTGCCCTTATTTTCTTTACATTTGATGTTTTATCTGCTCTCTGGCTCTCTGCTGCAGGCATGTGTTGAAAGAGCTGGTGGAGACGGAGAGGGTGTATGTGGAGGAGCTACTGTCTGTGTTACTGGTAAGGAATGTCAATCGTACCTTTCAGCATACACTCCCCTTTAAAGGATTATAACAGTAAGGCCAATCCATTTATTTATGCTGTAGACTGAAAACATTTGGGTTTGACATTAAAATATTAACATTTCAGGAAATAAAAGCTAAAAAGTATTTCTGAATTAAGGGAGTTATCCCCCCAAAAAACTGATAGAGGCTGCAATGAAATCATGGAAAAGCATCACAAAACAAGAATGTTGTCAGTGGGTCAAAACATTAATGCAGTTAATGCAAGCAAAGTATTTGCAAATAATATGTGTGCTTTCACACCTACCTTGTTTGCTCAGTTCTTTTTGACTTTTCAGTTTGGGTCCGAAATAAATTAGCAGGTCTGAAAGAGGCCGAAATCACAATCCAAACCAACTGACCAGAGTTTGGTCCGACCAAAATTGGTGGTCTTGGTCCGGATCTACTGAACCATGGTCCGGATCGTCTGCAGTGTGAAAACACTTTTGTAGATAGTTCAGACATATTATTATTCAGACTAATTACAGTTGACAAGTTGAGGTAGTTTGTAAACAAACCAGGTAGAAAAAGAACCGGTGTTGTAGTGGCAAACTTATTTTTTCTCTCTTTTCGTTCATCATTTAAACCTTAAAAATAATGACAAATCCAAGGATCTTTGTTAGTTAGTGCTGTTAACAGTGTTGAGGCTTTTGGGTACTTGGATTTTTGGACAGATTATTCACCTTTTTAAAAAGAACAACCATCAGAGCTCACTTTGTTTTTACTCAGCAATTGCTGCACTGTTCTGACAAGATGGCTTGCTCTCCTAACACACCAAACACACCCTTATTTTCAGAAATTATTTAACCCCATTATCTTGCCAGTGTATTGGTTCTTCTCCTAATGTTTCCTAAATAAGAGCCTTAGTTTGGTTCCAGTAAAATGGGAATTCATATATTTGTTGAATGCTATTAATGTGAATAATTGACTTACGTTGTCTAGCAGGAACTACAGAGATGTTAGAGACACCTACTTTTGGATGTTCTTTCCCTTGTTCTCTTACTATGTTTCAGGGATCGCCAGTTTAAATCCTGTATTATGCTGCTTTGGCCTATCTCTCTTTGGTTGGGTAGATGGCACTTACTCCCCATATCCCCTAGTGCAGGGGTATTTCATTAGAATCCAGTCCATTAGGGTCCAGTTGGAGAAAATTTTGTCAGTCCAAGGTCCGGACAGGTCCAATGTTAACTGTTCAGCGTTTGGTGATCTTGGCGGCAGCGGCGCGCAGAGAACTCTGGGAGCGGTAGCGGCGGCAAAAAGTTGAGAACTTTATGAAAATGAGAAGCGAGATTCGCTAGGCGGTAGCCAATCAGTGCCACACAGACAGGGCTTCAGCCACATGGCCTCAGCACCACACACGCCACAGGCTGGACTACAGAGTGAGAAAAATGAAGGAGAGGTTGATTACAGCTTTTTGAGGCTTTTTTGTGCTTTAAGAGACCCCTTTGTCAGATAACAAAGACGGAGGAGCAGCTGGTCCTGTGCTAGATGTTTTAGCCGGGTTCACGAGGCGATAAAAAAAGAACAGCGTCTCGGTCAAACACAGGAAGACGAAGAAAGCGACTGGAAGCGATGCCGCGTCACTGCAGTGTGAACAAGAAAAGTTACGCCGCTTTAAATAAACACTTTCAAAATTAAATCCTTCTCTGTAGTTTATCGGTTTGGGTTCGCATTGGACAAAGTCTGGGTCCTAGTGTGATGTTGGTTAGGTGTCTGTTTGCTGTTCTATTAGAGCTGGGTCACTGCACTTACCTCCAACCGTGTTGGCTATCTGGTGATGCTACATCAGCAGCAGTTCAAAAAGAGGCAGTGGCTGGCTGTGTGTTTGTGTTTCAGGGGTACAGGGCTGAGATGGATAACCCTGCCATTTCCCACATCCTGCCCTCTGAACTGCACAACAAGAAGGAAGTTTTATTTGGAAACCTGCCTGAGATCTACAAATTCCACAGCAGGTACAGATACACAAACACATGCGAACACACAAACACACACACACAGTGTAAGCTCATGTTGCCTGTGATATTTAGGCTGTTTGTTCAGGACCTGGAGAGCTGCCTGGAGACTCCAGAGAGAGTGGGAGCGAGATTCCTGGAGAGAGTAAGTCCGAACCTCCACTGACCCCTCTGTTCTCTAATATCAGTCTGAGCTTATATGACAGTTGGTATAAAGGGGCATTTGTATTATTAGGTGTATGAATTGATTGGGTGCTTGAGATGAAAACAGTAATTGTACACTGTAATAAGGACCACAAAATGTAGATTTATATTTTTTGGCTTAAAACAACTCACAATCAGAGGTGTGTAGTAATACGCTATGTTTACTTTGTTACATTTAAGTAAGTAGCTTTTTAAACAAATTGTAGTTTTAAAAGTTGTTTTAAAAATCAGTGATGTTGCATATTCGTGATGTCAAAAAATGTCTTTTAAATGTCACATGTATCAGAGATCTTATATGGGCTGGTTTTGCAGAAGGAGAATTTCCAGGTGTACGAGTGCTACTGCCAGAATAAGCCACGTTCAGAAGCACTGTGGAGGCAGTGTTCGGATTCACTATTCTTCCAGGTGCTGCCACTTGCCCGCTGCTTCGTTTAAACTGCCAAAAAAGCTAAAACATTTTTTTTTTCATTCATTTTCCACACGTAACTCGTAGAACGCTGCTACATTTCTCCTCTTTTGTGTAGAACTGTAAGAAAAAACTGGAACACAAACTTGACCTGGATTCATATTTGCTCAAACCCATTCAGCGTCTGACCAAGTACCAACTCCTTCTGAAGGTGATCTGAGACACTACATCAGTGATATCTAGAACCATGACATAATTTTTAATGTTCTCATTGTTTGAAAACCCTATAACTTTAATCACAGTTTTTTCTCCTTGTACTGAGATCAGATAGGTTTTTTGTGTGTTTGTCTGTTTTCAGGAACTGCTTAGACACAGTACAGGCTCTCCATACGTGGCAGAACTGCAGGGGGCGCTAAACACCATGTTGGACCTCCTCAAGTCTGTCAATGACTCTATGCACCAGATTGCCATCACTGGCTATGAGGTCAGCCTATGGCATCCACTCAGTCTGTAATAGCTTAGCTCCACCCACTTAGCCTAAAGCCAGGCGGACACTGTGCGATTTTTTTAATCGGATGCGTTTAATCTTAGCTGCGCTAAGCTGGCTTTGCGTGGCTAATATTCTGGAGCACTGGAAGAGATTTTAATTAATAAATTAATATATTTATAATTTTAATAAATTTGCCCTGGCGAAAAGAAACGAATTATAAAATATAGCTTTATATTTCTGTGCATGTTTTAAGTTTTATATAATTGACGGACAGCACCAGACGCTGACAATGTGCTTTATTTTTCAGATATAATAGCAAAGTGAAATAAAATAAATTTATGTTTGTCAAAGTTATTTTCTCTTTTAATCTTTCTTTTCAAAAACTCCAGCTATTGACTGAGAATAAGCATCTGTTGAAATTCTTAAACAGCAGAATGCCTGTGTCTGTTATATTAAGCTATAAGTCTGTGTACCGAACATAAATATAAATCCTTATAACTGACAGAAATAAATATGACTAATAATAATTTATAGTTACTGTGCAGATTTTTGGGAAAACAGGTCGTGACGTTAAGAAATCGGCCCGCAAAACAGCTCACACTGTGAGACAAGCGACCAAAATTTCTGGCATGTCAGAAATCCCTGGTCGCGTCCGACTGCTCATTCGCAGCTCCTATGGGCAATTAATCAGACATCGCTTCCCCTCTCACACTGCACGACAAACGACGCACGATCAAGCTAAAATTCGGCCCGATCATGAAATTCAGTCGCATCCGACCAGATGGAGCTTAAAATCGGGCTAAAATCGCACAGTGTTCGTCTGGCTTAAAGCGGTATAAACCAACCCTTACTGCTACATCAGTGTGTACACGTGCGTTCTTAACCTACAGTACTTTACTTACAGCAGTTTTGACCAATCAATTCAGCCTACAGCAGTTTAGACATCCGTTCTCAACCTACAGTACTTTAGACCCACCCACTCAGTCTACAGCAGTTTAGAACAACCAATCTCAGTCTACAGCAGTTTAGACCCAGCCACTCAGTCTACAGCAGTTTAGACCCACCAATTCAGACTACAGCAGTTTAGACCCAGCCACTCAGTCTACAGCAGTTTAGATCAACCAATTCAGTCTACAGCAGTTTAGACCCAGCCACTAAGTCTACAGCAGTTTAGACCAACCAATTCAGTCTACGGCAATTTAGACCCAGCCACTCAGTCTACAGCAGTTTAGACCAACCAATTCAGCCTACAGCAGTTTAGACCAACCAATTCAGTCTACAGCAGTTTAGACACAGCCACTCAGTCTACAGCAGTTTGGACCAACCAATTCAGCCTACATTAGTTTAGACCAACCAATTCAGTCTACAGCAGTTTAGACCCAGCCACTCAGTCTACAGCAGTTTAGACCAACCAATTCAGTCTAAAGCAGTTTAGACCCAGCCACTAAGTCTACAGCAGTTTAGACCAACTAATTAATCCTACAGCAGTTTAGACCAACCAATTCACTCTACAGCAATTTAGACCCAGCCACTCAGTCTACAACAGTTTTGACCAACCAATTCAGACTACAGGAGTTTAGATCAACCAATTCAGCCTACAGCAGTTTAGACCAACCAATTCATCCTACAGCAGTTTAGACCAACCAATTCAGTCTACAGCAGTTTAGACCCAGCCACTCAGTCTACAGCAGTTTAGATCAACCAATTCAGTCTACAGCAGTTTAGACCCAGCCACTCAGTCTACAGCAGTTTAGACCAACCAATTCAGTCTACAGCAGTTTAGACCAACCAATTCAGCCTACAGCAGTTTAGACCCAGCCAGTCAGTCTACAGCAGTTTAGACCCAGCCAGTCAGCCTACAGCAGTTTAGACCCAGCCACTCAGTCTACAGCAGTTTAGACCAACCAATTCAGCCTACAGCAGTTTAGACCCAGCCAGTCAGTCAACAGCAGTTTAGACCCAGCCACTCAGTCTACAGCAGTTTAGACCCAGCCACTCAGTCTACAGCAGTTTAGACCAACCGATTCAGTCTACAGCAGTTTAGACCAACCAATTCAGCCTACAGCAGTTTAGACCCAGCCACTCAGTCTACAGCAGTTTAGATCAACCAATTCAGTCTACAGCAGTTTAGACCCAGCCACTTAGTCTACAGCAGTTTAGACCAACCAATTCAGTCTAAAGCAGTTTAGACCAACCAATACCGTCTACAGCAGTTTAGACCCAGCCACTCAGTCTACAGCAGTTTAGACCCAGCCACTCAGTCTACAGCAGTTTAGACCAACCAATTCAGTCTACAGCAGTTTAGACCCAGCCACTCAGTCTACAGCAGTTTAGACCCAGCCACTCAGTCTATAGCAGTTTAGACCAACCAATTCAGTCTACAGCAGTTTAGACCCAGTCACTCAGTCTACAGCTGTTTAGACCAACCAATTAAGCCTACAGCAGTTTAGACCCAGCCAGTCAGTCTACAGCAGTTTAGACCAACCAATTCAGCCTACAGCAGTTTAGACCAACCAATTCAGCCTACAGCAGTTTAGACCCAGCCACTCAGTCTACAGCAGTTTAGATCAACCAATTCAGTCTACAGCAGTTTAGACCCAGCCACTCAGTCTACAGCAGTTTAGACCCAGCCACTCAGTCTACAGCAGTTTAGACCCAGCCACTCAGTCTACAGCAGTTTAGACCCAGCCACTCAGTCTACAGCAGTTTAGATCAACCAATTCAGTCTACAGCAGTTTAGACCCAGCCACTCAGTCTACAGCAGTTTAGACCCAGCCACTCAGTCTACAGCAGTTTAGACCCAGCCACTCAGTCTACAGCAGTTTAGACCAACCAATTCAGTCTACAGCAGTTTAGACCAACCAATTCAGTCTACAGCAGTTTAGACCCAGCCACTCAGTCTACAGCAGTTTAGACCCAGCCACTCAGTCTACAGCAGTTTAGACCAACCAATTCAGTCTACAGCAGTTTAGACCAACCAATTCAGTCTACAGCAGTTTAGACCAACCAATTCAGTCTACAGCAGTTTAGACCCAGCCACTCAGTCTACAGCAGTTTAGACCCAGCCACTCAGTCTACAGCAGTTTAGACCCAGCCACTCAGTCTACAGCAGTTTAGACCAACCAATTCAGTCTACAGCAGTTTAGACCCAGTCACTCAGTCTACAGCTGTTTAGACCAACCAATTAAGCCTACAGCAGTTTAGACCCAGCCAGTCAGTCTACAGCAGTTTAGACCAACCAATTCAGCCTACAGCAGTTTAGACCAACCAATTCAGCCTACAGCAGTTTAGACCCAGCCACTCAGTCTACAGCAGTTTAGATCAACCAATTCAGTCTACAGCAGTTTAGACCCAGCCACTCAGTCTACAGCAGTTTAGACCCAGCCACTCAGTCTACAGCAGTTTAGACCCAGCCACTCAGTCTACAGCAGTTTAGACCCAGCCACTCAGTCTACAGCAGTTTAGATCAACCAATTCAGTCTACAGCAGTTTAGACCCAGCCACTCAGTCTACAGCAGTTTAGACCCAGCCACTCAGTCTACAGCAGTTTAGACCCAGCCACTCAGTCTACAGCAGTTTAGACCAACCAATTCAGTCTACAGCAGTTTAGACCAACCAATTCAGTCTACAGCAGTTTAGACCCAGCCACTCAGTCTACAGCAGTTTAGACCCAGCCACTCAGTCTACAGCAGTTTAGACCAACCAATTCAGTCTACAGCAGTTTAGACCAACCAATTCAGTCTACAGCAGTTTAGACCAACCAATTCAGTCTACAGCAGTTTAGACCCAGCCACTCAGTCTACAGCAGTTTAGACCCAGCCACTCAGTCTACAGCAGTTTAGACCCAGCCACTCAGTCTACAGCAGTTTAGACCAACCAATTCAGTCTACAGCAGTTTAGACCAACCAATTCAGTCTACAGCAGTTTAGACCCAGCCACTCAGTCTACAGCAGTTTAGACCCAGCCACTCAGTCTACAGCAGTTTAGACCAACCAATTCAGTCTACAGCAGTTTAGACCAACCAATTCAGTCTACTGCAGTTTAGACCAACCAATTCAGTCTACAGCAGTTTAGACCCAGCCACTCAGTCTACAGCAGTTTAGACCCAGCCACTCAGTCTACAGCAGTTTAGACCAACCAATTCAGTCTACAGCAGTTTAGACCAACCAATTCAGTCTACAGCAGTTTAGACCAACCAATTCAGTCTACAGCAGTTTAGACCCAGCCACTCAGTCTACAGCAGTTTAGACCCAGCCACTCAGTCTACAGCAGTTTAGACCAACCAATTCAGTCTACAGCAGTTTAGACCAACCAATTCAGTCTACAGCAATTTAGACCAACCAATTCAGTCTACAGCAGTTTAGACCAACCAATACAGTCTACAGCAATTTAGAACCAGCCACTCTGTCTACAGCAGTTTAGACCAACCAATTCAGCCTACAGCGGTTTAGACCAACCAATTCGACCTACAGCAGTTTAGACCAACCAATTCCGTCTACAGCAGTTTAGACCCAGCCACTCAGTCTACAGCAGTTTAGACCAACCAATTCAGACTTCAGCAGTTTAGACCAACCAATACAGTCTACAGCAGTTTAGACCAACTAATTCAGCCTACAGCAGTTTAGACCAACCAATTCAGTCTACAGCAGTTTAGACCCAGCCACTCAGTCTACAGCAATTTAGAACTAGCCACTCTGTCTACTGCAGTTTAGACCAACCAATTCAGCCTACAGCGGTTTAGACCAACCAATTCGACCTACAGCAGTTTAGACCAATCAATTCCGTCTACAGCAGTTTAGACCCAGCCACTCAGTCTACAGCAGTTTAGACCAAGCCAATTCAGACTTCAGCAGTTTAGACCAACCAATACAGTCTACAGCAGTTAAGACCAACCAATTCAGCCTACAGCAGTTAAGACCAACCAATTCAGTCTACAGCAGTTTAGACCCAGCCAATTCAGTCTACTGCAGTTTAGCCCAATCAGTTCAGTCTACAGCAGTTTAGACCAACCAATTCAGTCTACAGCAGTTTAGACCCAGCCACTCAGTCTACAGCAGTTTAGACCCAGCCACTCAGTCTACAGCAGTTTAGGCCAACCAATTCAGTCTACAGCAGTTTAGACCAACCAATTCAGTCTACAGCAGTTTAGACCAACCAATTCAGTCTACAGCAGTTTAGACCAAGCCACTCAGTCTACAGCAATTTAGACCCAGCCACTCAGTCTACAGCAGTTTAGACCCAGCCACTCAGTCTACAGCAGTTTAGACCAACCAATCTCAGTCTACAGCAGTTTAGACCCAGCCACTCAGTCTACAGCAGTTTAGACCCACCAATTCAGACTACAGCAGTTTAGACCCAGCCACTCAGTCTACAGCAGTTTAGATCAACCAATTCAGTCTACAGCAGTTTAGACCCAGCCACTCAGTCTACAGCAGTTTAGACCAACCAATTCAGTCTACGGCAATTTAGACCCAGCCACTCAGTCTACAGCAGTTTAGACCAACCAATTCAGCCTACAGCAGTTTAGACCAACCAATTCAGTCTACAGCAGTTTAGACACAGCCACTCAGTCTACAGCAGTTTGGACCAACCAATTCAGCCTACATTAGTTTAGACCCAGCCACTCAGTCTACAGCAGTTTAGACCCAGCCACTCAGTCTACAGCAGTTTAGACCAACCAATTCAGTCTAAAGCAGTTTAGACCCAGCCACTAAGTCTACAGCAGTTTAGACCAACTAATTAATCCTACAGCAGTTTAGACCAACCAATTCACTCTACAGCAATTTAGACCCAGCCACTCAGTCTACAACAGTTTTGACCAACCAATTCAGACTACAGGAGTTTAGATCAACCAATTCAGCCTACAGCAGTTTAGACCAACCAATTCATCCTACAGCAGTTTAGACCAACCAATTCAGTCTACAGCAGTTTAGACCCAGCCACTCAGTCTACAGCAGTTTAGATCAACCAATTCAGTCTACAGCAGTTTAGACCCAGCCACTCAGTCTACAGCAGTTTAGACCAACCAATTCAGTCTACAGCAGTTTAGACCAACCAATTCAGCCTACAGCAGTTTAGACCCAGCCAGTCAGTCTACAGCAGTTTAGACCCAGCCAGTCAGCCTACAGCAGTTTAGACCCAGCCACTCAGTCTACAGCAGTTTAGACCAACCAATTCAGCCTACAGCAGTTTAGACCCAGCCAGTCAGTCAACAGCAGTTTAGACCCAGCCACTCAGTCTACAGCAGTTTAGACCCAGCCACTCAGTCTACAGCAGTTTAGACCAACCGATTCAGTCTACAGCAGTTTAGACCAACCAATTCAGCCTACAGCAGTTTAGACCCAGCCACTCAGTCTACAGCAGTTTAGATCAACCAATTCAGTCTACAGCAGTTTAGACCCAGCCACTTAGTCTACAGCAGTTTAGACCAACCAATTCAGTCTAAAGCAGTTTAGACCAACCAATACCGTCTACAGCAGTTTAGACCCAGCCACTCAGTCTACAGCAGTTTAGACCAACCAATTCAGACTACAGCAGTTTAGACCAACCAATTCAGTCTACAGCAGTTTAGACCAACCAATTCAGCCTACAGCAGTTTAGACCCAGCCACTCAGTCTACAGCAGTTTAGACCCAGCCACTCAGTCTACAGCAGTTTAGACCAACCAATTCAGTCTACAGCAGTTTAGACCCAGCCACTCAGTCTACAGCAGTTTAGACCCAGCCACTCAGTCTATAGCAGTTTAGACCAACCAATTCAGTCTACAGCAGTTTAGACCCAGTCACTCAGTCTACAGCTGTTTAGACCAACCAATTAAGCCTACAGCAGTTTAGACCCAGCCAGTCAGTCTACAGCAGTTTAGACCAACCAATTCAGCCTACAGCAGTTTAGACCAACCAATTCAGCCTACAGCAGTTTAGACCCAGCCACTCAGTCTACAGCAGTTTAGATCAACCAATTCAGTCTACAGCAGTTTAGACCCAGCCACTCAGTCTACAGCAGTTTAGACCCAGCCACTCAGTCTACAGCAGTTTAGATCAACCAATTCAGTCTACAGCAGTTTAGACCCAGCCACTCAGTCTACAGCAGTTTAGACCCAGCCACTCAGTCTACAGCAGTTTAGACCCAGCCACTCAGTCTACAGCAGTTTAGACCAACCAATTCAGTCTACAGCAGTTTAGACCAACCAATTCAGTCTACAGCAGTTTAGACCCAGCCACTCAGTCTACAGCAGTTTAGACCCAGCCACTCAGTCTACAGCAGTTTAGACCAACCAATTCAGTCTACAGCAGTTTAGACCAACCAATTCAGTCTACAGCAGTTTAGACCAACCAATTCAGTCTACAGCAGTTTAGACCCAGCCACTCAGTCTACAGCAGTTTAGACCCAGCCACTCAGTCTACAGCAGTTTAGACCCAGCCACTCAGTCTACAGCAGTTTAGACCAACCAATTCAGTCTACAGCAGTTTAGACCAACCAATTCAGTCTACAGCAGTTTAGACCCAGCCACTCAGTCTACAGCAGTTTAGACCCAGCCACTCAGTCTACAGCAGTTTAGACCAACCAATTCAGTCTACAGCAGTTTAGACCAACCAATTCAGTCTACTGCAGTTTAGACCAACCAATTCAGTCTACAGCAGTTTAGACCCAGCCACTCAGTCTACAGCAGTTTAGACCCAGCCACTCAGTCTACAGCAGTTTAGACCAACCAATTCAGTCTACAGCAGTTTAGACCAACCAATTCAGTCTACAGCAGTTTAGACCAACCAATTCAGTCTACAGCAGTTTAGACCCAGCCACTCAGTCTACAGCAGTTTAGACCCAGCCACTCAGTCTACAGCAGTTTAGACCAACCAATTCAGTCTACAGCAGTTTAGACCAACCAATTCAGTCTACAGCAATTTAGACCAACCAATTCAGTCTACAGCAGTTTAGACCAACCAATACAGTCTACAGCAATTTAGAACCAGCCACTCTGTCTACAGCAGTTTAGACCATCCAATTCAGCCTACAGCGGTTTAGACCAACCAATTCGACCTACAGCAGTTTAGACCAACCAATTCCGTCTACAGCAGTTTAGACCCAGCCACTCAGTCTACAGCAGTTTAGACCAACCAATTCAGACTTCAGCAGTTTAGACCAACCAATACAGTCTACAGCAGTTTAGACCAACTAATTCAGCCTACAGCAGTTTAGACCAACCAATTCAGTCTACAGCAGTTTAGACCCAGCCACTCAGTCTACAGCAATTTAGAACCAGCCACTCTGTCTACTGCAGTTTAGACCAACCAATTCAGCCTACAGCGGTTTAGACCAACCAATTCGACCTACAGCAGTTTAGACCAATCAATTCCGTCTACAGCAGTTTAGACCCAGCCACTCAGTCTACAGCAGTTTAGACCAACCAATTCAGACTTCAGCAGTTTAGACCAACCAATACAGTCTACAGCAGTTTAGACCAACCAATTCAGCCTACAGCAGTTAAGACCAACCAATTCAGTCTACAGCAGTTTAGACCCAGCCAATTCAGTCTACAGCAGTTTAGCCCAATCAGTTCAGTCTACAGCAGTTTAGACCAACCAATTCAGTCTACAGCAGTTTAGACCCAGCCACTCAGTCTACAGCAGTTTAGACCCAGCCACTCAGTCTACAGCAGTTTAGGCCAACCAATTCAGTCTACAGCAGTTTAGACCAACCAATTCAGTCTACAGCAGTTTAGACCAACCAATTCAGTCTACAGCAGTTTAGACCAAGCCACTCAGTCTACAGCAATTTAGACCCAGCCACTCAGTCTACAGCAGTTTAGACCCAGCCACTCAGTCTACAGCAGTTTAGACCAACCAATTCAGTCTACAGCAGTTTAGACCAACCAATTCAGTCTACAGCAGTTTAGACCAACCAATTCAGTCTACAGCAGTTTAGACCCAGCCACTCAGTCTACAGCAGTTTAGACCCAGCCACTCAGTCTACAGCAGTTTAGACCAACCAATTCAGACTTCAGCAGTTTAGACCAACCAATACAGTCTACAGCAGTTTAGACCAACCAATTCAGCCTACAGCAGTTTAGACCAACCAATTCAGCCTACAGCAGTTTAGACCCAGCCAGTCAGTCTACAGCAGTTTAGACCCAGCCACTCAGTCTACAGCAGTTTAGACCAACCAATTCAGCCTACAGCAGTTTAGACCCAGCCAGTCAGTCAACAGCAGTTTAGACCCAGCCACTCAGTCTACAGCAGTTTAGACCCAGCCACTCAGTCTACAGCAGTTTAGACCAACCAATTCAGTCTACAGCAATTTAGACCAACCAATTCAGCCTACAGCAGTTTAGACCCAGCCACTCAGTCTACAGCAGTTTAGATCAACCAATTCAGTCTACAGCAGTTTAGACCCAGCCACTTAGTCTACAGCAGTTTAGACCCAGCCACTCAGTCTACAGCAGTTTAGACCCAGCCACTCAGTCTACAGCAGTTTAGACCAACCAATACCGTCTACAGCAGTTTAGACCCAGCCACTCAGTCTACAGCAGTTTAGACCAACCAATTCAGACTACAGCAGTTTAGACCAACCAATTCAGTCTACAGCAGTTTAGACCAACCAATTCAGCCTACAGCAGTTTAGACCCAGCCACTCAGTCTACAGGAGTTTAGACCCAGCCACTCAGTCTACAGCAGTTTAGACCAACCAATTCAGTCTACAGCAGTTTAGACCCAGCCACTCAGTCTACAGCAGTTTAGACCCAGCCACTCAGTCTATAGCAGTTTAGACCAACCAATTCAGTCTACAGCAGTTTAGACCCAGTCACTCAGTCTACAGCTGTTTAGACCAACCAATTAAGCCTACAGCAGTTTAGACCCAGCCAGTCAGTCTACAGCAGTTTAGACCAACCAATTCAGCCTACAGCAGTTTAGACCAACCAATTCAGCCTACAGCAGTTTAGACCCAGCCACTCAGTCTACAGCAGTTTAGATCAACCAATTCAGTCTACAGCAGTTTAGACCCAGCCACTCAGTCTACAGCAGTTTAGACCCAGCCACTCAGTCTACAGCAGTTTAGACCCAGCCACTCAGTCTACAGCAGTTTAGATCAACCAATTCAGTCTACAGCAGTTTAGACCCAGCCACTCAGTCTACAGCAGTTTAGACCCAGCCACTCAGTCTACAGCAGTTTAGACCCAGCCACTCAGTCTACAGCAGTTTAGACCCAGCCAATCAGTCTACAGCAGTTTAGACCCAGCCACTCAGTCTATAGCAGTTTAGACCAACCAATTCAGTCTACAGCAGTTTAGACCCAGTCACTCAGTCTACAGCTGTTTAGACCAACCAATTAAGCCTACAGCAGTTTAGACCCAGCCAGTCAGTCTACAGCAGTTTAGACCAACCAATTCAGCCTACAGCAGTTTAGACCAACCAATTCAGCCTACAGCAGTTTAGACCCAGCCACTCAGTCTACAGCAGTTTAGATCAACCAATTCAGTCTACAGCAGTTTAGACCCAGCCACTCAGTCTACAGCAGTTTAGACCCAGCCACTCAGTCTACAGCAGTTTAGACCCAGCCACTCAGTCTACAGCAGTTTAGACCCAGCCACTCAGTCTACAGCAGTTTAGATCAACCAATTCAGTCTACAGCAGTTTAGACCCAGCCACTCAGTCTACAGCAGTTTAGACCCAGCCACTCAGTCTACAGCAGTTTAGACCCAGCCACTCAGTCTACAGCAGTTTAGACCAACCAATTCAGTCTACAGCAGTTTAGACCAACCAATTCAGTCTACAGCAGTTTAGACCCAGCCACTCAGTCTACAGCAGTTTAGACCCAGCCACTCAGTCTACAGCAGTTTAGACCAACCAATTCAGTCTACAGCAGTTTAGACCAACCAATTCAGTCTACAGCAATTTAGACCAACCAATTCAGTCTACAGCAGTTTAGACCCAGCCACTCAGTCTACAGCAGTTTAGACCCAGCCACTCAGTCTACAGCAGTTTAGACCCAGCCACTCAGTCTACAGCAGTTTAGACCAACCAATTCAGTCTACAGCAGTTTAGACCAACCAATTCAGTCTACAGCAGTTTAGACCCAGCCACTCAGTCTACAGCAGTTTAGACCCAGCCACTCAGTCTACAGCAGTTTAGACCAACCAATTCAGTCTACAGCAGTTTAGACCAACCAATTCAGTCTACTGCAGTTTAGACCAACCAATTCAGTCTACAGCAGTTTAGACCCAGCCACTCAGTCTACAGCAGTTTAGACCCAGCCACTCAGTCTACAGCAGTTTAGACCAACCAATTCAGTCTACAGCAGTTTAGACCAACCAATTCATTCTACAGCAGTTTAGACCAACCAATTCAGTCTACAGCAGTTTAGACCCAGCCACTCAGTCTACAGCAGTTTAGACCCAGCCACTCAGTCTACAGCAGTTTAGACCAACCAATTCAGTCTACAGCAGTTTAGACCAACCAATTCAGTCTACAGCAATTTAGACCAACCAATTCAGTCTACAGCAGTTTAGACCAACCAATACAGTCTACAGCAATTTAGAACCAGCCACTCTGTCTACAGCAGTTTAGACCAACCAATTCAGCCTACAGCGGTTTAGACCAACCAATTCGACCTACAGCAGTTTAGACCAACCAATTCCGTCTACAGCAGTTTAGACCCAGCCACTCAGTCTACAGCAGTTTAGACCAACCAATTCAGACTTCAGCAGTTTAGACCAACCAATACAGTCTACAGCAGTTTAGACCAACTAATTCAGCCTACAGCAGTTTAGACCAACCAATTCAGTCTACAGCAGTTTAGACCCAGCCACTCAGTCTACAGCAATTTAGAACTAGCCACTCTGTCTACTGCAGTTTAGACCAACCAATTCAGCCTACAGCGGTTTAGACCAACCAATTCGACCTACAGCAGTTTAGACCAATCAATTCCGTCTACAGCAGTTTAGACCCAGCCACTCAGTCTACAGCAGTTTAGACCAACCAATTCAGACTTCAGCAGTTTAGACCAACCAATACAGTCTACAGCAGTTTAGACCAACCAATTCAGCCTACAGCAGTTAAGACCAACCAATTCAGTCTACAGCAGTTTAGACCCAGCCAATTCAGTCTACAGCAGTTTAGCCCAATCAGTTCAGTCTACAGCAGTTTAGACCAACCAATTCAGTCTACAGCAGTTTAGACCCAGCCACTCAGTCTACAGCAGTTTAGACCCAGCCACTCAGTCTACAGCAGTTTAGGCCAACCAATTCAGTCTACAGCAGTTTAGACCCAGCCACTCAGTCTACAGCAGTTTAGACCCAGCCACTCAGTCTACAGCAGTTTAGACCAACCAATCTCAGTCTACAGCAGTTTAGACCCAGCCACTCAGTCTACAGCAGTTTAGACCCACCAATTCAGACTACAGCAGTTTAGACCCAGCCACTCAGTCTACAGCAGTTTAGATCAACCAATTCAGTCTACAGCAGTTTAGACCCAGCCACTCAGTCTACAGCAGTTTAGACCAACCAATTCAGTCTACGGCAATTTAGACCCAGCCACTCAGTCTACAGCAGTTTAGACCAACCAATTCAGCCTACAGCAGTTTAGACCAACCAATTCAGTCTACAGCAGTTTAGACACAGCCACTCAGTCTACAGCAGTTTGGACCAACCAATTCAGCCTACATTAGTTTAGACCCAGCCACTCAGTCTACAGCAGTTTAGACCCAGCCACTCAGTCTACAGCAGTTTAGACCAACCAATTCAGTCTAAAGCAGTTTAGACCCAGCCACTAAGTCTACAGCAGTTTAGACCAACTAATTAATCCTACAGCAGTTTAGACCAACCAATTCACTCTACAGCAATTTAGACCCAGCCACTCAGTCTACAACAGTTTTGACCAACCAATTCAGACTACAGGAGTTTAGATCAACCAATTCAGCCTACAGCAGTTTAGACCAACCAATTCATCCTACAGCAGTTTAGACCAACCAATTCAGTCTACAGCAGTTTAGACCCAGCCACTCAGTCTACAGCAGTTTAGATCAACCAATTCAGTCTACAGCAGTTTAGACCCAGCCACTCAGTCTACAGCAGTTTAGACCAACCAATTCAGTCTACAGCAGTTTAGACCAACCAATTCAGCCTACAGCAGTTTAGACCCAGCCAGTCAGTCTACAGCAGTTTAGACCCAGCCAGTCAGCCTACAGCAGTTTAGACCCAGCCACTCAGTCTACAGCAGTTTAGACCAACCAATTCAGCCTACAGCAGTTTAGACCCAGCCAGTCAGTCAACAGCAGTTTAGACCCAGCCACTCAGTCTACAGCAGTTTAGACCCAGCCACTCAGTCTACAGCAGTTTAGACCAACCGATTCAGTCTACAGCAGTTTAGACCAACCAATTCAGCCTACAGCAGTTTAGACCCAGCCACTCAGTCTACAGCAGTTTAGATCAACCAATTCAGTCTACAGCAGTTTAGACCCAGCCACTTAGTCTACAGCAGTTTAGACCAACCAATTCAGTCTAAAGCAGTTTAGACCAACCAATACCGTCTACAGCAGTTTAGACCCAGCCACTCAGTCTACAGCAGTTTAGACCAACCAATTCAGACTACAGCAGTTTAGACCAACCAATTCAGTCTACAGCAGTTTAGACCAACCAATTCAGCCTACAGCAGTTTAGACCCAGCCACTCAGTCTACAGCAGTTTAGACCCAGCCACTCAGTCTACAGCAGTTTAGACCAACCAATTCAGTCTACAGCAGTTTAGACCCAGCCACTCAGTCTACAGCAGTTTAGACCCAGCCACTCAGTCTATAGCAGTTTAGACCAACCAATTCAGTCTACAGCAGTTTAGACCCAGTCACTCAGTCTACAGCTGTTTAGACCAACCAATTAAGCCTACAGCAGTTTAGACCCAGCCAGTCAGTCTACAGCAGTTTAGACCAACCAATTCAGCCTACAGCAGTTTAGACCAACCAATTCAGCCTACAGCAGTTTAGACCCAGCCACTCAGTCTACAGCAGTTTAGATCAACCAATTCAGTCTACAGCAGTTTAGACCCAGCCACTCAGTCTACAGCAGTTTAGACCCAGCCACTCAGTCTACAGCAGTTTAGACCCAGCCACTCAGTCTACAGCAGTTTAGACCCAGCCACTCAGTCTACAGCAGTTTAGATCAACCAATTCAGTCTACAGCAGTTTAGACCCAGCCACTCAGTCTACAGCAGTTTAGACCCAGCCACTCAGTCTACAGCAGTTTAGACCCAGCCACTCAGTCTACAGCAGTTTAGACCAACCAATTCAGTCTACAGCAGTTTAGACCAACCAATTCAGTCTACAGCAGTTTAGACCCAGCCACTCAGTCTACAGCAGTTTAGACCCAGCCACTCAGTCTACAGCAGTTTAGACCAACCAATTCAGTCTACAGCAGTTTAGACCAACCAATTCAGTCTACAGCAGTTTAGACCAACCAATTCAGTCTACAGCAGTTTAGACCCAGCCACTCAGTCTACAGCAGTTTAGACCCAGCCACTCAGTCTACAGCAGTTTAGACCCAGCCACTCAGTCTACAGCAGTTTAGACCAACCAATTCAGTCTACAGCAGTTTAGACCAACCAATTCAGTCTACAGCAGTTTAGACCCAGCCACTCAGTCTACAGCAGTTTAGACCCAGCCACTCAGTCTACAGCAGTTTAGACCAACCAATTCAGTCTACAGCAGTTTAGACCAACCAATTCAGTCTACTGCAGTTTAGACCAACCAATTCAGTCTACAGCAGTTTAGACCCAGCCACTCAGTCTACAGCAGTTTAGACCCAGCCACTCAGTCTACAGCAGTTTAGACCAACCAATTCAGTCTACAGCAGTTTAGACCAACCAATTCAGTCTACAGCAGTTTAGACCAACCAATTCAGTCTACAGCAGTTTAGACCCAGCCACTCAGTCTACAGCAGTTTAGACCCAGCCACTCAGTCTACAGCAGTTTAGACCAACCAATTCAGTCTACAGCAGTTTAGACCAACCAATTCAGTCTACAGCAATTTAGACCAACCAATTCAGTCTACAGCAGTTTAGACCAACCAATACAGTCTACAGCAATTTAGAACCAGCCACTCTGTCTACAGCAGTTTAGACCAACCAATTCAGCCTACAGCGGTTTAGACCAACCAATTCGACCTACAGCAGTTTAGACCAACCAATTCCGTCTACAGCAGTTTAGACCCAGCCACTCAGTCTACAGCAGTTTAGACCAACCAATTCAGACTTCAGCAGTTTAGACCAACCAATACAGTCTACAGCAGTTTAGACCAACTAATTCAGCCTACAGCAGTTTAGACCAACCAATTCAGTCTACAGCAGTTTAGACCCAGCCACTCAGTCTACAGCAATTTAGAACCAGCCACTCTGTCTACTGCAGTTTAGACCAACCAATTCAGCCTACAGCGGTTTAGACCAACCAATTCGACCTACAGCAGTTTAGACCAATCAATTCCGTCTACAGCAGTTTAGACCCAGCCACTCAGTCTACAGCAGTTTAGACCAACCAATTCAGACTTCAGCAGTTTAGACCAACCAATACAGTCTACAGCAGTTTAGACCAACCAATTCAGCCTACAGCAGTTAAGACCAACCAATTCAGTCTACAGCAGTTTAGACCCAGCCAATTCAGTCTACAGCAGTTTAGCCCAATCAGTTCAGTCTACAGCAGTTTAGACCAACCAATTCAGTCTACAGCAGTTTAGACCCAGCCACTCAGTCTACAGCAGTTTAGACCCAGCCACTCAGTCTACAGCAGTTTAGGCCAACCAATTCAGTCTACAGCAGTTTAGACCAACCAATTCAGTCTACAGCAGTTTAGACCAACCAATTCAGTCTACAGCAGTTTAGACCAAGCCACTCAGTCTACAGCAATTTAGACCCAGCCACTCAGTCTACAGCAGTTTAGACCCAGCCACTCAGTCTACAGCAGTTTAGACCAACCAATTCAGTCTACAGCAGTTTAGACCAACCAATTCAGTCTACAGCAGTTTAGACCAACCAATTCAGTCTACAGCAGTTTAGACCCAGCCACTCAGTCTACAGCAGTTTAGACCCAGCCACTCAGTCTACAGCAGTTTAGACCAACCAATTCAGACTTCAGCAGTTTAGACCAACCAATACAGTCTACAGCAGTTTAGACCAACCAATTCAGCCTACAGCAGTTTAGACCAACCAATTCAGCCTACAGCAGTTTAGACCCAGCCAGTCAGTCTACAGCAGTTTAGACCCAGCCACTCAGTCTACAGCAGTTTAGACCAACCAATTCAGCCTACAGCAGTTTAGACCCAGCCAGTCAGTCAACAGCAGTTTAGACCCAGCCACTCAGTCTACAGCAGTTTAGACCCAGCCACTCAGTCTACAGCAGTTTAGACCAACCAATTCAGTCTACAGCAATTTAGACCAACCAATTCAGCCTACAGCAGTTTAGACCCAGCCACTCAGTCTACAGCAGTTTAGATCAACCAATTCAGTCTACAGCAGTTTAGACCCAGCCACTTAGTCTACAGCAGTTTAGACCCAGCCACTCAGTCTACAGCAGTTTAGACCCAGCCACTCAGTCTACAGCAGTTTAGACCAACCAATACCGTCTACAGCAGTTTAGACCCAGCCACTCAGTCTACAGCAGTTTAGACCAACCAATTCAGACTACAGCAGTTTAGACCAACCAATTCAGTCTACAGCAGTTTAGACCAACCAATTCAGCCTACAGCAGTTTAGACCCAGCCACTCAGTCTACAGGAGTTTAGACCCAGCCACTCAGTCTACAGCAGTTTAGACCAACCAATTCAGTCTACAGCAGTTTAGACCCAGCCACTCAGTCTACAGCAGTTTAGACCCAGCCACTCAGTCTATAGCAGTTTAGACCAACCAATTCAGTCTACAGCAGTTTAGACCCAGTCACTCAGTCTACAGCTGTTTAGACCAACCAATTAAGCCTACAGCAGTTTAGACCCAGCCAGTCAGTCTACAGCAGTTTAGACCAACCAATTCAGCCTACAGCAGTTTAGACCAACCAATTCAGCCTACAGCAGTTTAGACCCAGCCACTCAGTCTACAGCAGTTTAGATCAACCAATTCAGTCTACAGCAGTTTAGACCCAGCCACTCAGTCTACAGCAGTTTAGACCCAGCCACTCAGTCTACAGCAGTTTAGACCCAGCCACTCAGTCTACAGCAGTTTAGATCAACCAATTCAGTCTACAGCAGTTTAGACCCAGCCACTCAGTCTACAGCAGTTTAGACCCAGCCACTCAGTCTACAGCAGTTTAGACCCAGCCACTCAGTCTACAGCAGTTTAGACCAACCAATTCAGTCTACAGCAGTTTAGACCAACCAATTCAGTCTACAGCAGTTTAGACCCAGCCACTCAGTCTACAGCAGTTTAGACCCAGCCACTCAGTCTACAGCAGTTTAGACCAACCAATTCAGTCTACAGCAGTTTAGACCAACCAATTCAGTCTACAGCAGTTTAGACCAACCAATTCAGTCTACAGCAGTTTAGACCCAGCCACTCAGTCTACAGCAGTTTAGACCCAGCCACTCAGTCTACAGCAGTTTAGACCAACCAATTCAGACTTCAGCAGTTTAGACCAACCAATACAGTCTACAGCAGTTTAGACCAACCAATTCAGCCTACAGCAGTTTAGACCAACCAATTCAGCCTACAGCAGTTTAGACCCAGCCAGTCAGTCTACAGCAGTTTAGACCAACCAATTCAGCCTACAGCAGTTTAGACCCAGCCAGTCAGTCAACAGCAGTTTAGACCCAGCCACTCAGTCTACAGCAGTTTAGACCCAGCCACTCAGTCTACAGCAGTTTAGACCAACCAATTCAGTCTACAGCAATTTAGACCAACCAATTCAGCCTACAGCAGTTTAGACCCAGCCACTCAGTCTACAGCAGTTTAGATCAACCAATTCAGTCTACAGCAGTTTAGACCCAGCCACTTAGTCTACAGCAGTTTAGACCCAGCCACTCAGTCTACAGCAGTTTAGACCAACCAATTCAGTCTAAAGCAGTTTAGACCAACCAATACCGTCTACAGCAGTTTAGACCCAGCCACTCAGTCTACAGCAGTTTAGACCAACCAATTCAGACTACAGCAGTTTAGACCAACCAATTCAGTCTACAGCAGTTTAGACCAACCAATTCAGCCTACAGCAGTTTAGACCCAGCCACTCAGTCTACAGCAGTTTAGACCCAGCCACTCAGTCTACAGCAGTTTAGACCAACCAATTCAGTCTACAGCAGTTTAGACCCAGCCACTCAGTCTACAGCAGTTTAGACCCAGCCACTCATTCTATAGCAGTTTAGACCAACCAATTCAGTCTACAGCAGTTTAGACCCAGTCACTCAGTCTACAGCTGTTTAGACCAACCAATTAAGCCTACAGCAGTTTAGACCCAGCCAGTCAGTCTACAGCAGTTTAGACCAACCAATTCAGCCTACAGCAGTTTAGACCAACCAATTCAGCCTACAGCAGTTTAGACCCAGCCACTCAGTCTACAGCAGTTTAGATCAACCAATTCAGTCTACAGCAGTTTAGACCCAGCCACTCAGTCTACAGCAGTTTAGACCCAGCCACTCAGTCTACAGCAGTTTAGACCCAGCCACTCAGTCTACAGCAGTTTAGATCAACCAATTCAGTCTACAGCAGTTTAGACACAGCCACTCAGTCTACAGCAGTTTAGACCCAGCCACTCAGTCTACAGCAGTTTAGACCCAGCCACTCAGTCTACAGCAGTTTAGACCCAGCCACTCAGTCTACAGCAGTTTAGACCAACCAATTCAGTCTACAGCAGTTTAGACCAACCAATTCAGTCTACAGCAGTTTAGACCCAGCCACTCAGTCTACAGCAGTTTAGACCCAGCCACTCAGTCTACAGCAGTTTAGACCAACCAATTCAGTCTACAGCAGTTTAGACCAACCAATTCAGTCTACAGTAGTTTAGACCAACCAATTCAGTCTACAGCAGTTTAGACCCAGCCACTCAGTCTACAGCAGTTTAGACCCAGCCACTCAGTCTACAGCAGTTTAGACCCAGCCACTCAGTCTACAGCAGTTTAGACCAACCAATTCAGTCTACAGCAGTTTAGACCAACCAATTCAGTCTACAGCAGTTTAGACCCAGCCACTCAGTCTACAGCAGTTTAGACCCAGCCACTCAGTCTACAGCAGTTTAGACCAACCAATTCAGTCTACAGCAGTTTAGACCAACCAATTCAGTCTACTGCAGTTTAGACTAACCAATTCAGTCTACAGCAGTTTAGACCCAGCCACTCAGTCTACAGCAGTTTAGACCCAGCCACTCAGTCTACAGCAGTTTAGACCAACCAATTCAGTCTACAGCAGTTTAGACCAACCAATTCAGTCTACAGTAGTTTAGACCAACCAATTCAGTCTACAGCAGTTTAGACCCAGCCACTCAGTCTACAGCAGTTTAGACCCAGCCACTCAGTCTACAGCAGTTTAGACCAACCAATTCAGTCTACAGCAGTTTAGACCAACCAATTCAGTCTACAGCAATTTAGACCAACCAATTCAGTCTACAGCAGTTTAGACCAACCAATACAGTCTACAGCAATTTAGAACCAGCCACTCTGTCTACAGCAGTTTAGACCAACCAATTCAGCCTACAGCGGTTTAGACCAACCAATTCGACCTACAGCAGTTTAGACCAACCAATTCCGTCTACAGCAGTTTAGACCCAGCCACTCAGTCTACAGCAGTTTAGACCAACCAATTCAGACTTCAGCAGTTTAGACCAACCAATACAGTCTACAGCAGTTTAGACCAACTAATTCAGCCTACAGCAGTTTAGACCAACCAATTCAGTCTACAGCAGTTTAGACCCAGCCACTCAGTCTACAGCAATTTAGAACCAGCCACTCTGTCTACTGCAGTTTAGACCAACCAATTCAGCCTACAGCGGTTTAGACCAACCAATTCGACCTACAGCAGTTTAGACCAATCAATTCCGTCTACAGCAGTTTAGACCCAGCCACTCAGTCTACAGCAGTTTAGACCAACCAATTCAGACTTCAGCAGTTTAGACCAACCAATACAGTCTACAGCAGTTTAGACCAACCAATTCAGCCTACAGCAGTTAAGACCAACCAATTCAGTCTACAGCAGTTTAGACCCAGCCAATTCAGTCTACAGCAGTTTAGACCCAGCCACTCAGTCTACAGCAGTTTAGACCAACCAATTCAGTCTACAGCAGTTTAGACCAACCAACGTGTTAAATGTTCTTGGTACTTTGTGTGCGTATGTGTGTGTCAGGGTGAGCTGAGTGACCTGGGCCGGGTGCTGATGCAGGGCTCCTTCAGTGTGTGGATGCGGAAGGGTGTGATGCGAGTGAAGGACATTGCGCGCTTCAAACCAATGCAGAGGCATCTGTTCCTGCATGAAAGAGCACTCCTGTTTTGCAAGAGAAGAGAGGAGAACGGAGACCAAATGTCCTACAGCTTCAAACACTGCCTGAGGGTCAGCACACACACATAACCCATCAAGTAGCACTTTATAGCTCCTTAATTACGGGCTGTAGTTCCTCTGTTTATCTCCATACTTTATTATCTTCCTAATGATCAGGAGCACCACAGAGCAGGCATTTTTGGGTGGTGGGTCATTCTCAGCACTGCAGTGACAATTGCATGGTGGTGATTAGTGTGTTAGTGTGTGGTGTCCTGGCAGAAGAGACACAGCAGTGCTGTGTGTAGAGTCAGTCAATGGCCTGAATGTACTTTTTCAGAGCACTCCCACACACACACACACACAGATAGGGTATAAAAGACCTGTTTTTATTTATTTATTTAATTTGCTTTTAAGTTCAGTTTCCACATTTAGTTGAGATGCAGTTACAGAGTAAAAAAAACCCTCCATACCGGCTGCACCAATTCAGCCAGATTAGACAATGCAAATAAGGACACAGTAATTTAAATACATTTCAGTAATCTGTATAATTTCTAGTCCACGTATTATTTTGGTTTTAGACTGATGCATCAGCAGTGATGGTGATCCAGAGCAAATGGACTGTAATAAACCCTATTGCATCTCAGCTCTAATCAGAGTGCGTTTTTCTCCACAGATGAGTGCCGTGGGAATCACTGAGAGCATTAAAGGAGACGTGAAGAAGTTTGAGATCTGGTACAGTGGACGGGAGGAGGTGTATGTGGTGCAGGTGAGCAGATGCCAGGATAACAGATGACATGCATCCGAGGTGATTTTATGAAACACTACTCTTAGCTGGAGAAGATAAAACTAATAAATCCCCCACCTTTTCTGACCTTGGGCTTAAACCCAGAAGACCCCTTAAAACCTTGTAAAGACCTTTCTGTGCAGATTTTCCTTTTAAGCAGCTAAAGCTCGGCTCACGTGGAAACTGCCTAACCACTAAACCTACCGGGGGTTACTAAATACAGCTCAGAAAATGACCTTCACATCCACTTTCTCAGAAACATTCACTTACTTATCTGATCCCTCACTTCTCTGATGTCCACCTCAGCACTGGCACTATGGCCAGCCTGACATCACTGTGCTGTGTTGTGTCTGCCCAGGCTCCTACGGTGGAGGTGAAGCAGGCATGGCTAAGTGAGATGAGAAAAATCCTCACCAGCCAGCAGAAGAACCTTTCAGGTATGATTCTTTATAATGGTTGAAATGTTTAAAGGGAAAACATGTTTCATATAAAAAATATTGTTATATAATAAAGTATATATGTAAAGTAAAGTAAAAAATGTAATTAGGAACACTTTATGTTTAAGAGCTATTGTATAATATTTAGTGTGCTATCTCTCTCTCTCTCTCTCTCTCTCTCTCTCTTTCTCAGAAAACAGTTACTCCAGTGTGGATCAGCCTCAATATCCTCCTTTAGCTGACAGGTGAAGCTCAGTGCAGCTGAGTCTTCCTCCTCTTTCTCTTTTTCCTACTGTGTTCTGACTCCTTCATGCCAATCACGTCAGACCACCACGTGTTAAAGGGGCTGCTTCTCTTTCTCACTAATCACTTGAGTGAATATTCATTATTTAATCTCTCACTGAGTCTACATGTTGCCCAACCTCCTCTAGGGTCACTTTTTTCTGAGTTAATGCTTATGCTTAATCCCTAATTGATTAATTGATGGCATGAAGTAATAGAGTATGGTGAAAAAAAACACATTCAATCAAGACAAATTCATAGTAAGTTATTAAATGCAGGTCACAATGTACTATAGACTCACTGACAAAAAATAACACACAAAGAAGTTAAGAAGGCGTGTCTAGCAGTAAATAATCTCTCACCAAGAGGTTCACTACCCAGAAGTAGCCTCTGAGTGCAGTGGAAGACCATTCACTATCTACCTAGGACATTAATGCATGCTGTGAGTTTTGCAGCAGTCTGGGCTGCATTTTTTTTTTATCAAAGAGTGTATGTGCAGCTGGATCATTTAACTGCAGCCAGCATGCAGGAACCTCAGTCAGGCCTCAAACGTTACACAGTAGCATGTGGTTTGGTGAAGTCCAAGCCTCAGCTAAAGTAACTTATTTAGCTGATCTCACTACAGTGCACTGAATGTAAGTGTGTAATGAACTGGGTTTGAGGGGAGATTCTGTATTAATTCAGCTAGCTCAGATATTAAAAAGCAGTTAAACTGAATCAGGGGCCAGTGATTTATCATGTTACTTAGATTTGTCACTAACTGCTGCTTAATTGAACAGATCTGACCTTTTACTGTAAAGGTGTGCAGTGCAGGAGGAAGATTAAGGCAAACTGGACTGAAACCTTCTTACAATTTGCTTAAGAGAGTGATCAAAGCATCAGACATTTGGTATAACTTTCTGAGTGAGCTTTTAGAAGTTAAGACACTGTGTTTACAATGGTCAATGATTGTTCAGTAATTACATGATCATTATAAACACACTCAGGACACAATTTTATCACTAATTGTGGGTTTTTAACATCACATATAAAACATTTTACCATTGCTTTGTAAGCACCAAACCCTCCAAATGTTTAACATTGAATTATAAGATTTTTTTTTTAATTGGTGAAGTTTTCTGTATGAAACTTCAACTCCTCTAAATGTTTTCTAGGAAGGAGAACAGTTGTTGGTTCTGTGGTTCTTGCTGTGTTGAATCAGAGTCTTCCCCTGCTCTGTATCACAGTTTCTGCTTGTGATGTTGATGTGTTTGTTTGTTTGTGTGTGTGTGTGTTTGTGTGTAATGTTGTGTTTCTGTCCCTGTGATGCCTGGCGCTGCCTCTGGGGGGCAGTGTGGAGAGAATGCCCGTCTGCATGCCCTGGAGCTCCACCCACATCGCTGGCTGCTCAGGTTGTTTTGATCTCGTTCCTCACAGTAAGCTGCAGGGGGCGCCAGCGAGCTCAGAGGAGTCGGACCGCAGCAGTCCGGCCCTGACCGACCCGGTGGTATTCTCTCCTCACCCACAGCAACACAACCGCCGCAGTGAGTACTTGAAAGAGGTGCAGGGTGAACTGACCCACAGAGTAGAGAATGGTCAGTTTAGCAGGTTTGAGACTGTAAGGGGAGATAAGACTTGTTGCAGGTGGGTTAGCCTTGCTGTGTTCGTGTGTTTCAGGTTGGCCTGGCACCTCCAACTCTGTGGACATCTGTGAAGGCCTTGAAGACTGGGCCACCGACCTGTCCTTTATCTCAGACTCTGATGAGGAGGATGACAATGCGGTGGTGAGTGGAAGTCTTAGGCCTGACCAACAGCCTGAAATCTGGTATACGAACTCCTCTGTACTGTGTTCTTCAGGTTCCTGGGAGGTACCGAGCGATGGTTGACCACTTGAAGTGCGGCAAAGACGACCTCATTATAAAGCACGGAGACGTCATTCATGTTCTGCAGGAAAACACAGCAGGGCTCTGGTCAGTCCATCACTCACTGTGAAAACATTAAGCACACTGAATACCAGAAAGCTGAAAGTTAATGATCTGGTCAATCCTTCAGGCAAGTTAAAAACCTGACCCGAGGAGGAGAAGGAAGGCTTCCTGTTGATACCCTGCTGAGAATTCTGGGAAATGTAGGCAGAAGTCATGTGATCAGCCCAGGAGGTGAGTTTGTGGTGAGTGAAGGCTTTGAATTACACACTGATTACTGTTTTTTCCTTACTCTGCTGAGGGCCTCGCACTGTTAATTCTCCTGCTGCAGTTAATAAGAAAGTTCCTTCAAAGCTGTGTACTGAACTCACAAACACATATTTGAATGCTTACATGCTTGTTAAGCTCATCAAGTTGCAAAAAAACTTAGTAGAAAGGTTCTGTAATTAGAAAAATGCATTTCCTTCCCAGGATTTTGTTCCAACGGCCTGATCTGCTGCAACTCAACTCAGTCCAACATAATCTATTGCCTTTGCATAGAAACCCTTAAATCTTTTCAATTCAATTCAATTCAATTTTATTTATATAGCGCTTTTTACAACAAAAGCAGAAAACAGGTCCACGCCTCTTATGAGCTGCACCACAGAGATGCCAATTATTGCGGTGACACAGTGGCAAGGAAAGTTCCCTCACATTAAGAGGAAGACCATCACCAACTACAAGTCACCCCCCCTGCTTGTAACAGTGATGCCTTCCTTTCCAGATGCACTGAACTCCTTCTACGCAAGGTTCGAAGCACAGAACTACACGACAGCATGGAAGACTACACCTCCTCCAAACGATCAGGTACAGTGCCTGTCCTCAGCTGATGTGCGGAAAACTCTACTCAGAGTCAACCCACGGAAAGCCCCAGGACCAGACAGCATACCTGGCAGAGTGCTCAGAGGATGTGCAGAACAACTCACGGATGTTCTCACGGACATTTTCAACATCTCTCTGAGTACTGCAATCGTGCCGACGTGCTTCAAGACGACCACCATCGTCCCTGTGCCGAAGAAGTCTCAAGTGTCCTGCCTTAATGACTACCGTCCCATTGCACTTACTCCCATCATCATGAAGTGCTTTGAGAAGCTGGTCATGAGGCACATCAAAAACCAGCTCCCGTCCTCACTGGACCCTCTGCAGTTTGCGTATCGTCCAAACAGATCAACAGACCATGCCATCTCTACTGCGCTCCACCTGGCTCTCACCCACCTGGACAACAAAGACTGCTATGTTCGAATGCTGTTCATCGACTTCAGTTCAGCATTCAACACCATCATCCCTCAGCATCTGATCGGAAAACTGAGCTTGCTGGGCCTGAACTCCTCCCTCTGCAACTGGGTTTTAGACTTCCTGACTGAGAGACCACAATCAGTCAGGATTGGAAACAACACCTCCAGCACCACCATACTGAGCACTGGCACCCCCCAGGGCTGTGTGCTCAGCCCACTGCTGTTCACTCTGCTGACTCATGACTGTACTGCAAAGTACAGCTCAAACCACATCAGTAAGTTCGCTGATGACACAACTGTAGTTGGCCTCATCAGCAAGAACGATGAGTCAGCATACAGAGAGGAGGTGCAGTGGCTGACGGACTGGTGCAGAACCAACAACCTATCTCTTAACGTGGATAAAACCAAGGAGATGGTTGTTGACTTCAGGAGAGCTCCAGGTGTCCACCACCCGCTGAACATCAACGGCTCTGCTGTGGAAATTGTGGATAACACCAAGTTCCTCGGTGTTCACATTGCAGAGAACCTCACCTGGTCCCTCAACACCAGCTCCATAACCAAGAAAGCCCAGCAGCGCCTCTACTTCCTGCGGAGACTGAGGAAAGCACATCTCCCACCCCCCATCCTCACCATGTTCTACAGAGGGACTGTAGAAAGCATCCTGAGCACCTGCATTACCGTCTGGTTTGGGAATTGCAACACCTCAGACCGCAAGACCCTACAGCGGATAGTGCGGACAGCTGAGAAAATCATCGGAGTCTCTCTTCCCTCCATCACCGAGATCTACACCACACACTGCATCCGCAAAGCCACCAGCATTGTGGACGACCCCACCCATCCCTCACACGGACTCTTCGGTCTGATGCCGTCCGGCAGAAGATACAGGAGCATCCGAGCCTCCACTACTAGACTCTGCAACAACTTCATCCACCAGGCAGTCAGACTTATCAACGCACAGAGACAGAACTGAACCCCCACCCCACCCACCACTCACCCAACACACTCACACAAAACTAAACTGTACACCCCCCCCCCCCCCCCCCCTTTACACTCACAAGAACTGAACTTCACCCACACACACACCCAGTCAGCACACAGAGACTGACATGACTTTATTCCTTCAGCAATATTTGCTGCACTCTTAAAAACTATAAACTCTACCTCAGTAACTGCTGTGATTATATATGTTACAGTATGTCACACATCTCTGCACCTTATCCCCACTATACACTTTATTATACCGTATCGGTACTGCACTGTCCTGTCTTTAAATTGTCTCGTCTTTTGTATTTATTGTATTTATTGTTATTTAGTGTTATAATTTTATAATTTTATGTTGCACTGTCGTCACTCCTGCACTTTATGTTGTCTATTGCTTGTTGTTCTATGTTGCACCATGGTTCCGGAGGAACGTAATTTCATCACACTGTGTACCTGTACTCAGATGTAATGACAATAAAAGCCTCTTGACTTGACTTGACTTGAGAAACCTTAGGAGAAACCAGGACTTAGTCAAAGGAACCCATCCCACTCGGGTCGACCCACTCAGTACAAACAACTAACAAATACCAGAACAAAACAACAGTACAGAGAGATAATGTGAGCTATAGCTAAAGTAACAGTGGATGGCCAGGCTAGGAACCTTAAGGGACAGGGCATCTCGATACATGTGGAAGAGATAGATAGACAAAACAGAAAGGCAGAGAGATGGAATTAGTTCTGAATAAAACAGCCTAAACTAAACTAAAGGTCGAGAGCCAGAGGGTAACATAGACACGGAAGCTCCCTGAAACACTGGCATCCACCCACTCCACCGTCCACAAACCTGAGTGACCGTGTGCAGTGGGAGAACAACAGCACCAGCATCTCAGTTTACCACAATTTCCTCTGTCCATGAACCCCTGGATCTGCAGCCTTATCTAAAGGGAAAAACATTAATTACCAAAAGCTAAACTAAACAAGTAAGTTTTCAGTCTAGACTTAAAGATTGAGACTGTGTCTGAGTCCCGAACATATTCTGAAAAAATATTCTAGAGTTGGGGAGCTTTATAAGAGAAAGCTCTTCCTCCTGCAGAGCTCCTCTGAATTGTAGGAAATACTAAGAAACCAGCACCCTGAGATCTAATTAATCGCGGTGGTTCATAATAGGAGATGAGGTCTCGCAAATATGGGATCATATATAATGTGAATAATAACGGTCCTAATATAGAGCCTTGTGGAATACCTTACCTTAGTATAACCAGAACACATATCAATTATCCTCACAAACTGATAACGATCGGTAGTATGATTTGAAGGCAGTTCCAGTTACACCGACCATGTTCTCTAATCTTTCTAAAAGGATAGTATGATCTAATGTATCAAAGGCTGCGCTCAGATCAAGAAGTACCAGTAGGGAAACAGCCTTGGTCGGTGGCTATAAGTAGATAGTTTGTTATTTTAACTAAAGCTGTCTCAGTGCTATGATGAGGCCTAAATCCAGATTTAAATTTTTCATAGATCTGGCTTCTTTGCAGGTAAGAGCAAAGTTGTTGGGCCACAGCTTTAAGAGGTTTAAGGGGTGCTACAACATCGAAGGTAGAGCGAAAGGTATTTTCTAAACATTTGGTTAGTTTGTCTAGTTCTACTGGGTCTACAGGAGAGTACATTATTATAGTTGATAGAAGTTTATTGGTAAATTGTTGGGCTGTAGTTATTCTTTTAATTCTTTTAAGAATTACTATTAGAACCATTTTTCTAAACGTGTGTGTTTAGTTATACTGAGAGTTAATATGATTTTTTTTTTTCCTCAGGCAAGGAAAATCTGAAGAGCAGGAAACTCAGCACGTAGAGACGATCATCTGCAAGCGGAACATAAATAGATACATACAAGAGCCATCGAACAATCTGCAATAACACTGTCCAACACCAAGATTCTTCCCACACACACATGCACACAGATCAGTGAACAAGTATGAGGATTCAGATAAGTTTGATTTCCTCATCTCATATTTATTATAAAGAGAACTGGAAGGGATGAAGAACAGGATGGTGATCCATTTTACAACCATCAGCCTTTATAAAGCACAACCGATTTCATCATCATCATCATCACCAGACAGACATCGACATTCTACACCAGACAACATAACCTTAGTTTAATAGCTAACACTACTGGTTCTTTCTTTCTCTGACAGAGTTCAGAATTCTTCACAGTGGTGGTTAATGGAACTAAGCTTAACCTCTAAAAGCCCCCTCACAGTTCTATCAAAGGGTTATGAACAGACTGTTTAATTAACTGTTAAGATATTTGAAAGGTTCTTTAAAATAAGACACGGTTTCACACCAAACACCACTCTGAAAGTGTTCAAACAGTTCACTTTTAATCCCACAGTGCGATGATGTTGCCGATGATGATGGAGGTTTATTTTTCTTTAATAAACCCTGAATGTCTAAATATTTTTTACTGATGTCATATGGGCTAATTTTGGCCTTCTGCAGTACAGACGATATATGACTGACTTTCTGTGCCAAATTTGTACATTTCATCATTCATTTTCACTTTTTTGTAATCAGTTTTTATACTCCTGTTGGTGTTTCATGCTCATGTTTAAGCCACAAGACTACAAGGTTAGACAAAATGAACAGTTTAGTTTTATGCTTTGTGCTATTTTTGTGCGTAATGCGCGTAGCTGCATTTTACAGACCTCACTCTTTTCATTTACCAGCTGTGTGTGAAAGGAGTGCTCTAGTGTTTTCTATCCTTATGCTCGCTATCTGTTGTACCTGAAGAGCATGGTCGATCTCCACAGACCTTCATTTCTAAATGCCCTGAATTTAGAAGAGAGTAGAAGCACAAAAACACCACACTTTTAGAAGTCACAGGGCTGATACAAAACTGGCTGATCCCTGAAATAAAAAAAAAATGAAATTTGTGCACCCTGCGCAAGGCGTGTTGCGATGCTCGTTGATATCGTACACCCCCCCATCAGTATATTTTCATGACATTCAACTAATGTCAATTAGTCAATTTTGCAAACCCCGTTTTTACAAAAACAATAAACAGAAGAAAGAATAAAATAACATTACTATTCCCTTAAATGAGCTGCTGGTGTGAACGTGCAGGTCAGTGTCCTCTGCTGGAAAGACTACTGCCACATTGATTGGTCTATTTCACGTTACGCCCAAGACAAACCCGTAAATAATTAAGAGAATTAAAACATGCCTTTAGCGTGTTTTGAACTGCGCAAGTCATATTTTTTGCCCCTTTAAGATACCAAAGACACAGGACACGCCCCTAAATTATGCTATACAATGCACAATTAACTAGCGCACTATAGATCACTAAAATAGGGCCCTAAGACTGTTTCATCAAATCTGTTATAAATGTACTTCTTATAAACTTATCTACTTTTTCAACACTTTGGAAACAGTAAAACATCCCTTCAGGTTTACCTCCAATTCAATTCAATTCATTTAATTAAAAATATGCCCATGGACTACGTAATTGATTTTAGAATTGGTGTGTTTTTATTTATTTCTAAGTTCAGAAAAATGTGCTAAAATTATGCTCTCTACAGAAAAAGCAGAGATAAAAAGCACTGGTCCTCTCCATTAGCTAACTTAACTCTTTCCCTGTTGTTTTGTCTTGTGTCTTCGGCAATAGCTTTACTGTTGGCACCTAGCAAAACTCCACTTCTAAAGCTATATAAAGTAAGGAAAAGTAGTATTTGAATACCCTGCGACTTTGCAAGTTTTCCCACTTGGAGGGGTCTAAAATTTAAATTTTAGATGCATATCCACTGTGAGAGACAATCTAAAAAAAATCCGGAAATCACAATGTATGCTTTTTTATTAATTAATTTTTGTGATACTAGTGCAATTAAGCCAAATAAGTGGCTCTGTAAGAAGCATATTAAAGGGTCTGGAGTGGCCAAGCCAGTCTTCAGACCAAAACCCTATAGAAAATATTTGGAAGGAGCTTAAACTCTGTGTTTCTCAGAGACTGCCCAGAAACCTGGCTGATCTGGAGAAGACCTTTGTGGAGGAATGGGCCAAAATCCCTGCTGCAGTGTGCAGTGCAAACCTGGTTAAAAAAACTACAGGAAACATTTGACCTCTGTAATTGCAAACAAAGACTATTGTACCAAATATTAACATTGATTTTCACAGGTGTTCAAATACTTATTTGCAGCAGTAACACACAAATAAATGAATAAAAAAATCTTACTTTGTGATTTCCAGATTTTTTTTTATTGTCTCTCACAGTGGATATGCACCTAAGATGAAAATTTCAGACCCCTTCATGATTTCTAAGTGAGAAAACTTGCAAAGTTGAAGGGTGTTCAAGTGCTTATTTTGCTTACTTTAATGGCTTTTCAAAAACGTATCACCTGTTCCACTCTCTAAGATGCTCTGCATGAGCGCCATGAAGTGTTTTACCCCCGACAACAGCAGCAGAGCTGTGTGGAACAGCAGAGTCTGTTTTGCCAGCAGTATCAGACAGCAGTACCACATGGATCAAACCATGATGATCTCAAAATCATTGCTCATTTCAACATTTGACTTAACTGAAAGTAATGAATTATTTTCTCAAATATTTAACTCTCTCATATTATGGGATAAGTAATTTAATATAGTAGTTAAACCTTTAAAATAACTATTTGAAATTAGAAAGTAAATAAAAAAAAAAACAAATAGGCTTGAAGTAAATATATTAAAGTAATATATGTTGAGGAAAATAAGGCATTATTTTCACATCAGTAAAAGAGAAAAAGTCATTTTTTTGCTTCCTGCTTTGCTTAACAGCAAAAACGAGCTTCCACAGAAATGTTTCATTACCTTCTGATCTTTTCAAAGCCATATGTGTAGAATTGTGAATTTGATTTGTACAAGCCAGGCGGTGGCGACAGAAACCTCTTGTTAATACAGTGTACAGACATGAAATGACTCAGCAGATATTTAAGCACAAATGTACGATGGCAGAGCTATTTTTGTCTGAATGATTATTAGTAAAATGTCTGAATGATTATTAGTAGACATTGCCAGAGTGCAGGGAAACATTGCTGGTGTATAAAACATGTTTATTGACTCTTTTGACTCCTGTTTTCCTTGACTGTCAGGAATGTAAGGAAACATACAGCTGCAGGAAAGCATTCAGCAAGTGTTTTGAATTATTAATACACTGGGTAGAGGGGTGTGTGGCATTGTGTTCTACAGAACTGTGGCTGCAGGACGCCTGGGGTTTTAGTGTTGCTTCATGAATGTTTCACATCTGATGTGGGCTAAATGCTCTACTGGGTTCCACTGTAATGTTGCTTTTTTTCGGCTCTCCTGGGCATCGTTTTGGCCTGTGTTCTCTAACATGCCTGCGTTTCCAGGAAGCACACCATCAACATCTTTGAACACGGTCCAGCAGAGCTGGGTTACGACCCAAAGTACACAAATAAAAGGTGCACTCTACCCACTCTGAGCACAATGTCAGACAAAGGGTGGGGGGTCTTATAGTACTATTATAGTATTTTATTTATTTATTTATGATTAAATTTTTGCATAAAAACTAATTTAGTAAACATATAAGTGTTTTATTTTAGCCTACTTTACTCACTGAGGGACTTATTCCTGGGATGAGTTGTTTGACAAGGGGCCAGGGCTTAGTGGGCATGTTTATTTAAATGGGGTGTGGCTGAGTCTGTGTATTTGAATAGGATGGGTCACTTGATCACATGCCATTTTAGACTAAGAAGGTGTGTTTGTTCAGGCTCGAGGTGGGGAGGGGTTGAGTTGGCAGATTGGTTTAAGTGGAAGGTATGTTTGTTAAGGTGAGGAGACAGGACTGAGTGGGTGGGGTTGTTTGATTGGGGCAGGGATAAAGTGGCACTATAATTTTAAGCACTACAGCAGGGGTCAGGGTTATTTTCCAGAGGAGCCCGCTCTGATCCCGGTGATGTTAGTGATCCAGTTCATGTATCTAGACACTCGAGTGTAGATTCCAAACTTTCCATCCTTGGCGCACTCATCGCCCCAGCTGATGATGCCGGTCAGGAACCAGGTGCCTTGGAAGCTGGTGGCGTGCGGACCACCGCTGTCCCCCTGGCATGAGTCCTTGCGGATGGTGCTGTATCCAGCACAAAACATGAAGCGAGAGATCTTGTCGCTGCCCTTGCATTCTGTGCGGTCCACATAAGGGACCTCCACCTTCTGTAGGGTGTCAGACTCGTGCCCGCCGTACCGCAGCCGACCCCAGCCGCTTACCAGAGAGTGGGGGGCGCTTTTCAGCAGGTTCTCTGTAAAGGTCTTGGGTCCCAGGCATATGGGCCTGGCATAGTCGGAGAACAGGACAGGTGTCTGGAGCTTCAGGAGAGCGATATCGTGATTGTGGCTGCGCTGGAAGTTGTAGCTGGGGTGCGGGTGATACTCGGCTATCTCATGATCACTCTCCTTTCCCTCTTCCTTCTTTACATCATGTTCACCTAAACAAAAACTACAATTTATTATTGAGCATGTGTGTTTTATGTATTATTAATATAAGCATTACACTGCTCCAGTGTTTTAAGTGGTAATGGCAGTAAAGAAGTTTATAACCATTTACCCACAACAACACAGCTGACTGTGTTACACTGTAAAAAATGCTGTGAAATCCACAGTAGAATACTGTGTTCCTTCACAATATTTACAGTATTATTACAGTATTTACAGTATTATACTCTAAATTAACTTCAAAATGATAAAATCACAGTAATAATCCTACTACTGTAGAAATGCACAGTAATAAACTGTAATAATACACTAATGAACAATCAAAAGGGGGCAGTATTCATTTGAATTCATTTTGGATTGAATCCACCAACAACCTAAAGAAGAAGAAGAAGAAGTTTGAAAAGTGGAGCGGCACTAAATCCACCATTCCATGTACGTATCATAGAGGCACAATGCTGTCTCTTGACTAACTAAAACCTAAATCTAATTATTTTTTATGTCACAGTAGTCAAAGTATTGAACTCAGAATAAGACTGCTAGAAAAAAAGTCAGTTGCAAAAGAAACTAAACTAAGCTAAATAAATTTTTCTTTATAAAAAGACTTTCTCTGAGAGCCTCTTATTAACATTATGTGCTTAACAAACCAGTTATATATTAACTTTAATTTTCATTCCTGTTTGATTTCTTGTCAGAATGAATCCTGACTCCAGCAAGTGCAGTGAAAAGTTTAAGACACGCCAGAAAACTGGAAGAACTGTAAAGCAGAAAACATCAGATATGAACCCACACATCATAAGTTCTTTCATAAGTACTGCAAAGTTTGACTGGCAAAACAATTAGAATAAACTGTTATTCTTCACGTACTGATGAAAAAAATAGTTAATGATTATTGTCTGCTGTGTCTCTGCAGTTTTTGCTGAACAATAAATAATATCATGCAGTAAATAGCATTAAAGAAATTGTAATGTTTAACAGTGATTTAATACTGACTGCAAAATAAAGCAGTAAGGTATCATTCTGTGAAAAACATTACATATCATTTATTTTTGTAAAGTCTGGTCAATACAACTATACACAAAATTACAGTAAGCATGACACATTTTCACAGAATAATTTACTATTCAGCTGCTGCCAGTTTTTTTTAACAGTGATTTTAGTTTTGACTTACTGTTACTGTGTTACTGTGATTTTATTTCACAGTGAATTACTTGTCAATTACTGCCAGTTTATTACTGTGATTATATTTCACAGCACATTTTTTTACAGTGTACTTTTTTTTAGTTCTTTTAATTATTTTGGCAGTTATTTTGATGTCCACTCACACCTTAGATAGGACAGGGTGTGTGTGTGTGTGTTTCATACCCAGTCGGATGAAGAAGGCTCCAGTCTTCCCCTCCAGACAGTGAGCGGCTGTCACAACCCAAACCTCGCTCAGCAGAGAGCCGCCACAAAACGTCACATTTTTATCTTTAGTAACCAGCGCCACCTAGTGTAGAGAGAGAACAGCTCCATATTCAGCCCTTCCCAGACATCCTCCCTTTCCTTATTACTTACTGTCTACTTTTGTGTACAGATTACTTTTTTTGCATTCAGTTAGTTTTCTGTTTTTTTTACCCAGATGTTTGATGTGAAGTTTTTTTGCCTCATAAAAGTTAGCTTTCTCTATAATATGTCTCCAACCTGAAGCATTCTTTAACCCTCCATCCCGATGCTGTGCTCAGCTCTTACCTGCCAGGGAATCTCTCCAGGTGTGGCTTCATTTCCCCCGACAATGCGCTGGTCACTGTTGCTCTGTTCGGTGACAGTGGGCAGGGTGGGAAAGAAAGCCCAGGCGTTGTCTGCGTCCGGCCTGATAGTGGTGTTGCTAAATTCTGTACTGTTGGACTGTGTTACATTACTCTCCGTTGAGTTCTGCAATTCTACAGAGTGTACTTGGTCAATGGTCTCTGCAATGATGAGTGTTCTAGAAGACAGAACCTCGGAGACGTCCGCTCCTAAACTGCCACATGGGTACTCCCCTGAAAAACACACAAATAACAGCTGTTATACATACCCAATAATCCTGGACTTTTTCACTGAGGTCTAATAAAGTGTGTGGATTACACAGAGCACAGTAGCTGTTTCCTAACAAGAAAAGCATGAAATGACTTCTGAATAGATCACTGAATCAGATGAACCAAGTGAACAGAGTTATAGAGCATTGTGGGTGCTGAGTGTGTGTGTAAGATAAAGTGATAAGTAGGTTAGCTACCCATAGGTTCGCAGCTCCTGCTGTCCAAAGCAAGTCTGTATCCATCAGCGCAGTCACACACCACTCCGTAAGTTTTATTCACCAGACAGAATTGCATACAGCCCCCATTGTTTACATCACACTGGCGTGCCATCTCTACACACATACACAAACACACACACTGTTGTTTTAGACATTATTACATGTGAATACTTACATATGTGTACACACGCACACAAACACATATACAGTATATGCACAGTCATTCTTAAAAAATGGCAATGCACGACACTGGTTACAGGACGTTATTAACGTAATGTTGGGCTGTTAAAGTGTCTGTAATGAAGATCAAAGGCTGATTTGGCATCATACAAGATTGCACCCAATACCATGACACCAGGCCCCCTGAATGTATGGTGCAATCTTAATTGCTAATCTTGACACTGATTACAGAGCCTTCACAAGGTGGGTTGGTTGTTGGTTGTTCTCTACCAAAATAAAAGTAGGACTAGTCACTGAAGATCTGCCACTGGTTATCAGCCACTCCATGACAGTCTGTCACGACACCATTGCAGTCTTTGGATGTTGACGTGGTGTTAAAGGCAGTGGTCTTAAACAAGCTGGCCACCAACGTAAATAGATGTTAATATTAGGTTGAATGTTGGGCATGACGTCAGATGACAAAAATCTTACATCAAGATACCGTCTAATACTGTTACATGCCTGCAGGGATTGTTCTGCATGCATGTAGTTTTGCCAATGGTGCCAGCACTAAAAGGATGATTCCAGGATGAAATGACATGGCTCCTCAAACCATCACTGAATTTGTAAACTTCACACTATTCACACTACTATCAGTGATGGTTTGAGGAGAAATGTAATCTGCTGGTCATGGTACACTGTTATATCAACTCCAAAGTCAGAGCACTTTATACTTCCATCTGCTGACAAGCTTTATGGAGATGTAGATTGCATTTTCTGGCAGGACTTGGCACACTTCCCACACTGTCAAAAGTACATAATATTCAAATTTTCTGAGATATTACGTTTGTTTTTGTTTTTTTATTAGCTATAAGCCATCATTATCATCAATGGAAGAAATAAATGCTTGAAATAGATAACTCTGTGTAATCAATCTATATGAGTTTCACTTTTTAAATTTAATTACTGAAATAAATTAACTTTTCACTGGTATTATTATTTAGTTTTTACAAATATTCATATATAAATATTATTATTACAAAATATGTATTTATATACATATATACATATATATATTTATATATATATAACATCTGGTATATAGTGTGTGTCATTGCTCGTAGGTTACCTAGCTCACAGTTCTTGCCGATAAAACCAATTGGACACCAGCAGATATATGCACTCATCCCATCCTCACATGTCCCACCATTTTGACAAGGAGAAGACACACATTGATCTCCATCTGAAACACACATATAGACACAAGGCTGCTTTTACTACTGCCCCACCGCTTCTTAAAAATCCTTTCACATTCATACCTCAGGCCATTCTCTGCTCCAGGAGCCATTATTACACACAGTGCAAATACATGCTCAGAGAGGCTCAGGAGTCAGGATGAACCAAAACGGCTTCCCCATAGGAGAAACTGGGAAAATATATGTTTTTTTAGGACTGTTGATTTAAGATTCATAGATTTTGCTCATTTTTTGCCTTTGATTTGTTTATACATTTGCTCGCTGTTCATTTTAAATAATGAAAAACACTTTTGTAATTAATTTTATAATGAATTTATAATTAACCATGTTTTACATCTTTAAAAAAAAATCACATGAATGACATTAAAACACAATACCAAAGTTTTGAGTGCCTCTGTAAAGGGATATAAAAATTAGTCACTTTTTACATATTATTAATATACAGTGCCAGTCACATCTTTTGGATTGGACACACCTTCTCATGCAATGTGTTTTTTTTTTTTCATTTATTGTAAATGAATACTGAAGTAATCCAGACTAAGATGAAACACATAAGGAATCATTTAGACACTTAAAAATGTTAATCCAACCTAAATGCTCTTGAAGCATTTAGTTGGGCTTTTCTGGTTTACTCCACCCACTTAGAAGGTGGGGTTTGCATACTTTTTTTTAGAGTTATTAATCAGAAACAGTACAATACTTTTAACCGACAGGGCGCTAGGTAGAATTTAAAAAATAACTTTTCTGCAGATTTCGTGTAATAAATAATGCAGTAATAAAGTGATTATAGTTGTGATTTCCACCTTTATTCCCCCATTCATTTAAAAAGGCATTCACATCAATCCTAGACTCAATTGGTATTATTTAAAATGTAACAGGACCTACTCATTACTGTAATCATACTCTGGATTTAGTTTTCACCCTGGGTGTTAGCATACAGTAGATAACCTGAATATTCGTTCTCAAACCTCAGAAAATAAGATCATTACCTTATTTAATTTAAATTAGTCATAATATACGTACATCCCCTTGCTACTATTTGAAACGTTCAAAAACGCCTTTTACCGCCCAACAATTTAAAGATAAAGTTTCTCATTTATCAACCATAGTCTTCTCTTTGGTAGACTAAACAGAACTAGAGAAACTGATTGTTCAGAAAATACATTTTTGGTCTACTTTAGACGATGTAGCATAAAACAGAGAGACAGAAAAAGCCAGTAAAATGGGGATCAACCAAACTTGTAATGTTCCAATCTGCTTGGAAGGAAAATCTTGTCATGTATAGAAGGGAATTTTGCTTTGCATATCTGGTCTCACAGATTGAGTATAATAAAAATAATCCAAGAGCTCTCTTTAACTGACTAAAAATCAGGCAGGTACTGAACCTCACATCCTGTCTGATATTTGGTGTGGCTCATATAGAACAAATCCTAGTTACTGAAGTTAGGTTGGAAGCCTTTTTTATCCCACTTTCACAGCTGGAACTAGAGAAAATGATCTCCTCATCAGCACAACCTGCACACCTGATTCAGTTCCTACAAAATTCTTAAAACGAATATTACCCAATATAATGATTTATTAATTAGACCGCTGTTAACAAACTCTTGTTTGCTAAATATTTTTTTCATTTATTGGATGACTTTACTATTAAGCTACAATTCAGAAAATGTTTACATAATTAAAAAACACTGAACATAAAAAGTAAAACTATTGAATGTGACTGTATATTAAATCCTTATGCTTCATTGTTCTCAATACTGCACATCATTATGCCATATTTACAGTCTCTGTTTGGCATGTAGTCACTGCTAGTGCTGCTTCTTGAAAACCAGCATTTAGTCGCCATCTATCACTTAATAAAGCAGTACATTATGACAGATAGAGATGCTGGAATAGAGTACAGTCACCCAGCTGGGTCGAAGAGGTTCAGGACAATGAATGTACTTTTAAATGTTTACAGTGTGCAGTAGACACTACAGTGGGATAATACACACACACACACACACACAATATATTTTCAACCAGCACTCACCGATATACCTGACCCAGAACTCCCTCTGAAAAAGGAAACAGGAAACGGACGGTTATGACGGTCTTTCTCAATCAGTACTGTTTTAATTTTAGTTAAATGCATTAACTGCCCCTGTTTTCACCTCTTTCTCATTAGTTACTCAGTGTTTTCACCTCTTTCTCATTAGTTACTCACTGTTTTCACCTCTTTCTCATTAGTTACTCAGTGTTTTCACCTCTTTCTCATTAGTTACTCAGTGTTTTCACCTCTTTCTCATTAGTTACTCAGTGTTTTCACCTCTTTCTCATTAGTTACTCAGTGTTTTCACCTCTTTCTCATTAGTTACTCACTGTTTTCACCTCTTTCTCATTAGTTACTCAGTGTTTTCACCTCTTTCTCATTAGTTTCTCAGTGTTTTCACCTTTTACCCATTAGTTACTCACTGTTTTCACCTCTTTCTCATTAGTTACTCAGTGTTTTCATCTTTTACCCATTAGTTACTCACTGTTGTTACCTCTTTCTCATTAGTTACTCACTGTTTTCACCTCTTTCTCATTAGTTACTCACTGTTTTCACCTCTTTCTCATTAGTTACTCACTGTTTTCACCTCTTTCTCATTAGGTACTCAGTGTTTTCACCTTTTACCCATTAGTTACTCACTGTTGTTACCTCTTTCTCATTAGTTACTCACAGTTTTTTCCTCATTCTCAAACACCTCTCGAGCCTCCTCCAGGCTACAGTTTTCCTCTATGCACTCTCGCTCCAGATTATCTCTCATCATCTCCTCCAAAGCTCCAGTGTTGTGTCGCCTGTGCCTGGACAGAACAGTGTCTGCCGATTGTCTGGACAGAAACACAGATGCTGGGAGGAGGCAGACAGACAGTTAGGAAAGGTTAAAGGGTTATTGCATATTATGATCAGATTTTGTGTAGACAAAAACTATTTTGCTGACTTTCTGAACGTTCATGCTGAACAATGAATTAAAACACTTTTACATTAAAATCTCATACATATAATGTTTTGTCTGCCTCTGAAAAGAAATATAAAAAAGTATAGTTTGGCCACTTTTGGCCTAAATATGATGTGTTTTGTTATACATGATAAATCTCATTGTTAATTATTATTATGCCACATTTTTACTTCTCAAGGCCTGTCTAGCAAATGGACACTACTATTATTACTTCTGTTTCTTGTGTATAAGCATTTAGTTTCCCATATCACTTAATAAAGTGTAATTTATCATTTCAGGAGTGGATTATGACTATTATAATTAATTAATTGTTCATCTTACCTGCAGAAGTGAGCTGTATCTCATGCAGAATTCCACAGATCAGAGAAAACAATTTAATCTTCTCCATTTTGTCCAAAAGTAGACAAGCACTCAGGCTGTCCGCTCCAAAGTCCAGCGCAGCTGTGTTTGCACTTGCTGATGCACAAAGTGGGAGGGTCTAAGTCTGTACTGAAAACATTTAGAAACATTTATATTTGCTTTTACAGATAGTCCAGCAGTACAGCGTTCAGTCAAACAGTAACATGTTTACGTCACTTTAAATAGACTTTTAATTTAGAGAGCAGTTAGGGTGTACTCATACTCATGTAGACCTGTTCTTCCTGTACTTGACTCATTGATGAGTAAAAGAGGTTAGGCTGATTAACAGTTCTGGACTCTACTATATGTGACTGTGAGCAAAGGCAACAGACCCAACAGACTCAACATTTAAACATAAACATAAAAAATCTCTCACTAAAGCAGAAAACAACATTCTAAATAGAGATCTGAAGATAAATTTTAGTGTTAAATTAGGCAGAGATTTAGCAGAACAACACAGTCATGTGCTATACATGTCTCTCATTCTCTTGGGATCTCTGGCAGCCTTTTAGCATTAAAGAACCTCGTTTATTAGCGTTCTAATTCATGCTTCCAGATTGCCAGATGGTGGTAAGGGAAAAGATGACGAATGCCAGCAACGTCAGGAAGACATACCTCGACTCCTTTGCAAATGACAAGATGCCTGTGCTCAGGCTTAATGTTGAATCTACGCTCATCCTACAACATCAGGTAAAACTTATGGGGGCTTGGATTGCAACCAAAGCGCCTGCACATACATGTCAGTCAGAGGTGCCCCCATGAGCAGCCCATGAGTCTGAAATACCCCCATTGTATCAACATGCCACTCTATTAAGGTCTGTAGTACCAAATGCTAAATAAGCCATAGTGACGACTACAACTAGTCAATTTGAAAGTTGCTTTATATACTGTTAGCTACCAGCAGTTGGTCCCCCAAACACATAAACGGTTGGTTGAGTCTGATTTCTTCACTGATGCATAATACGTGGACAGGGCACAAAATTTTTACCACGAGACTCATCAGTGCAGACTGCAAAGCTGCAAAGTCCACTTCAGACCACTTTAATTCTAGCTAAGGTAGAGGTTCAAAAGGAGGACCACAAAGTGAGTCCAATACATTATGACAGTACCACTGAGCACTATGGGGAACCCCAGGGGTTCTGATCTAAAATGCTCTTTACAGTTTTTCACAATTGGTTTGGCTCATTTCTTGAAACTGAGATGACATTTTCAAAATAACATGGACAAATCCCCAAACTAACTTGCCTGGTGGCTAGTATTGGATGCTAGTCCTGTGATGATATAACAGGCGATCAGTGTAGAGGATGTCTCAGGCATTCACAACGCTTCTTCCCACGGTGCATTGCTAAAGAACACATCAGATGCGATGTTGATAAGAGTTTATGGTCAAACAGACTGCAGCGGATGGATGGCCAGGAAGATGACCAGGAGAGAGAGGGGAGTGACACAGAGTAGTCAGAATGTTACTGTACTGCATTTGTGATGCTTGACTGTTTTTTTTACATACTGTAATGTATTTTGTTTTGTTTTTGCAGTTTTTTGTATTTTGTATACATAGTATATTTGATACATTTTCCTTTGTATTTTTTTTTCTTTCCTACCTACAGTAATGTGTAAAGATGTACTTGTAAATAAAAATAGTTACAGTTTCCTCAGCAGAATGAGTGCAGTGTGTGTGGTGTTAAAATTTGTATTCCTTTAGCTAGAACTCTGCCATAAAGACAAAACATCTAAGCATTTTGACTTGCAGTACTTACACAATGCCAAAGGGACAATGCATTTTGGGGGCACTGATGATTTGTGTGAGAAAGGAAATTAGTTTTGACACATGGGTAAACTGTTTTTGGAGCGATATGAGCATTTGATGAGGATCCATGTAGTTGTGCTGCACCGTCCAGTTTATTTTGACAGGAGGACGAAATGAATGAAAATGTGCCAAAGCAATTGAGAAGGATATATGTCATTTTTATGGTACTGACTATTTATATGAGAGAGGGACTTCATTTTGAAGCAAGAATGAACATTTTGGGAGACATATGACATTTTACTGGTTATCTGAAGTGTTGCGAAGAACTGTAAGTCTGTTTGGCCAATTTACCTTATAGTTATAGGAATGTCATCTCAGTTTCAAGAAATGAGCCAAACCAATAGAGAAAAACTGTTAGAAAGCTGTAGACCAGTTTGTGTGTATTACAGTTTTTTTCAAATGTTTAAATGCATTTCTAGAAATTTGGCTCAGTTTCTCAAAACTCTAAACACAAACTGAAAATGATTACAGTTTTTCCCAAATGTTTAAACGCATTTCTAGAAACTTGGCTCAATTTCTCAAATCTCTAAACACAAACTGAAAATTATTAACTCTTTTGTTGAAACTCAAACAAACAAACAAACAAACAAACAAATCTCCAGCAAAACTGATTCCTTCCACCAAAACAACACACACAGCTATTTTATGCTTATCTCTTATAGAGCATCAAATAAACACTGACAAGATCAATTCAAAGCACTGTTATCAGAAGTATTTGGTTATGTTTTTGACTTCATGAGGCCAGTGTACAAATTCAAATGCATACAAGTCCATGGAAATATGTTGTCTTTCTGTTCTTTATATTTATTTGGTGTGGTGTAGTTCACATACAAAGAGGTAGCAAAAATGTATTTATTGCAAAATGCAAAGAAACAGATCACTGTTCATCAGACCTCTGATCTCGGTCAGGCCAGGGGACCTCATCTACATCAGCTGCAAAATTCTCCCTTGCCAAACAGTGAGGAAAGAAATGCCTTGCATGGCGAATCCATCCTTGGCAATCATCTGTGTGGATGTTATCCACATGCCTCCTCCATTGCCTGTAGTATCGCCACACGCTCGTGGGGTCTGCGTTTCTGCACTTTCCCCCTCCATGCAGAAAAGAATCACTCTATTGGAAGAAGTGTTTTAAGGACCAAGTTGTGCATGGTGATGTAGGACCCCACGGTGACCAATGGCAGCACACATGGTGATGTTTCCACCACGCTGCCCAGGGACATCGACAATGGCACGGTTGCCAATGATGTTCCTCCTTGAAAGATTGCTCTTCCTTGTCCTCTTACTCTGACTCTTCCTTTTGCTCCATCATCTCGCCTAACACCTGAATCAGTCACTTGAGGCCTCTTTTATACTCTGACAAATGATTGAACTGTTCTTCTAATTAAGTTTACACAGGTGCAACTTGTATGAGACTTCTTGGTAATTAGAGTTTTGTATCTGAAGGTCAGTGATTCTTAGGTGGCTAAGGTTTTCTAAATGATGCAATTTGTGTTTAGTGATTTGCAAAGCTGTGATTTAGAATAATATCTGAGTGAGCACATGTGGAATTGTGCTTAGAGTTTAGAAGTTTGGAGTCACAATGTTGACACATGAGCTTCATGTTTTTGGATTTGTCTGCATAGTTCCACATTTTGTGTGTAAACAATGTGGAAAAACTGTAAAGGGAGCACCATTAACAGTAGAATACTTTTTTTTTTACTTCAACAAAATTATATCGGGTACACATGTGGAAAATTTGTGTTTATTTACACTATATTGCCAAATGTATCTGCTTGCCTGCCTTCTTCTTTTTTTTCTTTTTCAATTTTTTTTTCCATTTTTTCCCTATTTTGATCAGCCAATTACCCAACCCACTCATTAGGACTCCCCCTATCACTAGTGATGCCCCAACACACCAGGAGGGTGAAGACTAACACATGCCTCCTTCGATACATGTGAAGTCAGCCACTGCTTCTTTTCAAGCTGCTGCTGATTGCATTGCCGAGCAGCCAGCGCGCTCAGAGGAAAGCGCAGCGACTTGGTTCTGGTACATCAGCTCACAGACACCCTGTGCTGCGACATCACCCTTTAGTGATGTGGGGAGAGAGCACCATCTACTCATCCGGAGGGAGCAATTTTGCTCCCTCTGAGCGTCAGCAGCTGATGGCAAAGCTGTTTGAACCTGCGATCTCCCTCTCATAGTGGCAGCACGTTAGATCCCTGGTGTCCTGCCTTCCCTTTGTTAAAGTAAGGCATGGATGCAGACACTCAGCCATAGAAAACCATTCTATGAATGTCTCAAGTTTGGAGGTCTATATTGATATTGACTCTGCAGAAAGTTTGCGACCTCTGCACGCTATGTGTCTCATCATGCACTGACCCTGCTGTTGTTCTTAGTTATTTCCACAGTAATATCACTGACAGTTCGCAGTAAAATATTTAGTAGTGAGGAAATTTAATGACTGAACAGGTGCTGCATCCTATCACAATACCACAGTGCTGGAGTTCCCTGAGCTCCTGAGAGTGACCTATTCTTTCATTAATGTTTGTAGAAGTAGTCTGCATGCCTAGCTGCTGCTTTTGTACACCTGTGGTCATTAAAGTGATTGGAACCTAAGTTCAAGTATTTGAAAACTTTTGGCAATAGTCTGCACTCTAACAAAGAACCTTAGTGCATTCATGTATTTAATGTATAATGTAATTTTTGCTGGCCAACACAATGGCCATATATGGACCAGAACAAAATGGAGGAGGAAGTGGGAGAGCAACATTTGGTGGTAAAAAGATTAAATTTATTGCAAAAATCAAAGTGTAAATACCGAAATACAATGAATCTGTATGTTAACTTTGTTTAAAAAGGCTATATTTATTCTATTTGATTTTATTTATATTAGATTTAGGCCTGCCTGTCATGATAATTACATGAATGACAAATCATACAATATATGAAGAAATGTTTGCTGAACTTGGCCAGCAGTTTATTTTGTTTAGTATTTTTACTGTATCAGACTTAATTATGTTGTGGGTAAAACTGATATAGGAAGTTGCCAATGCTTTTTGTCCCGTGGGGGTTGCCGTAGTTTTGAGGTAGGGTTGTTTTGGGAGTAGAGAGCGCGCCTACGAGCGAGGTTTTTTTTTCTTGCTGAGGAGTTCTGATCAGGTTGAGTAAAGTGGACTATTTTGGACTCTTGTCTCGGTTGTTTCTCTTTAATTACTCCAAGTAACACCGCTCGGTTACATTACTGTTCATATGTTTATTACTCATACTACCGTTGCAGTTCATTGCATTGAAACTGGAGGTGCGAGACCTATTAATCTCCCTCCATACCGCACTTCTCCTCTTAAGAAGAAGCTCATATAGTTCTTGGAGTATAACATTTCCCCTGATGGTATTCTCACAGACACTGACAGTTATATAAGTTAATGCTGTGTTCAAAACCCTGCTCATGCAGCTTTGCCATCAGCTGCCGACATTCAGCGGAAGCAAAATTGGCCCTGCTCCCTCCAGATGGGTAGAAACCAGCCTTGGGTGGTAGCAGGAGTTGACTTTGTTGGGCCACTGCCATGTACTCAAACAGGAAACAGCTACCTTTGGGTCTTCGTAGACTATTTCAGTAAATGGGTAGAGGTGTCCGCTGTAAAAAGAAGCAACTGCAAAGTTCACTCTGAAACTTAGGTGACAGAAGTGCTAAATAATAAATGGGCAACTATAGTTGTTAGAGCCATTTCTTTGTTTTAATTAAGTAGTATTTTGTAGATGTCGATGTAATACTTAGTTAATATTTTCTGTAAATATTTTATGTAAATATGTGATGCTGTGATCTGATTGGCTACTAACTCCACTATATAAGCGTAATGACACATAGAAGATTCCAGAAGCCTCGAGCCAGGAGCATCACAGTCTTTTGACCGGCATGTAACTGTAAAAGGAAACTAAGGTTATTTAGTTAGGAATTCATCTTTTGTGTTGTATTAAGTTTTTAGTAAAGATAAAGCAACGAAGAAAAGTTTTGGATTCAAGACCTTTTATTTTGTATACGTGTCGCGTCTGAAAGAAACTTCGAGGCTCAAGGCTAGTGAGCAGCACGATGCACTCACTCACATTAAAGTCAAAAGACTAGCCCAACGTGAACGGAGTAACAAAGCCACGAGGGAGCTAAGCTACTGGGCTAAGACAAGCTAGGTATGCTTGCTGGAGCAGTAAAAAGACATGACTGACTAAAAACAGCACTGAAGCCTGAGAACATTACAGGAAAGACAGAGGTACCTCGAATGCGTGGTCGGCTGAAGCAAGCTTTTCCCCGGACCAGGTCTGATATTCTCTCTCCATTTCTGTTAGCCTGCTAGCCACGCTAGCTAGCCAGCTAAGCTAATTGACGGATGAAAGTGAAAGTAAATGCCGATCGGTATTCCCGTTCAGAAAGTCACTGTACTTAATGCCAAACGAGCCCACACATCCAGTAACTCTTTTCACAAGTCCTAGTGAATATATTGGAAGAGTTTAGAAGCTGTGAGGAATTAGAGTAATTGTCGCAGTTTGTGTGGAGATTTACCAGTGAAACAAGATGTCAGAAGAAAAGGCAGATACACTTGTTGACCAAAAGAGGGCGTCAAAGCCTACAGTAAAAGCTGTGGAGGAGAAGATACACAGACTAAAAGGTGAAAGATAGGGAAAATTGGCACAGTTAACCAAGCAAAGGAATTATATACAAACATTAAAGCAAGATGAATGCAATGTTGATAACATAAAAGAAGAAGCTCTGCTTAAGTATGAGAAATGTTTTGGAGAGTATAAACGGCTCAGTGAAGAACTATGGGAGCTGTTGAGTGAAGATGAACAGAAAGTTGATCAGCAGACATATGAAGGCAGACATGCAGAATTAAAAGCCTTCATACAAGAAACCAATAAATGGGTTGTTCATGTTAAAAGAAATTTTCGAGATGAGGAAGATGACATTAGACCTCAGGATACTGTGTCTGTGTCCAATTCAGCTTCAAGTAGTTCATCTCAACGGTCTAGCACTGTCTCAGCACGGCTGAAACTTAAAGCAGAACGTGAAGCACTGCTAGCAAGAGCAGCAGCTATGAAAAAGAAACAAGAACTAGAGCAAGAAGAAATGCGCTTGAGGGTAAAGAAGGAGCAGTTGCAGATTGAAACTGAGCTTGCAGCTTCTGATGCCAAATTAAGGGTTTATGAAGAGTTTGAAGATGCTCATGAATCCATGGATGATCTCTCTGAACCAGTTTCAAGGACCAGAGCTGGGTCTAGGTGTATGACTGGTAGAAGAGGAAAGCTAGAAGTTGATGATAATGAGCATCATGGAGCTGGTAAGACTTTCCCTGCTTCTGATGCTAACAGAACTGCAGCAGATATTTCTTCAGTCAGAAGAAAATCTTCACCCAGACGTCTGACTGATAACACACAGCATTCTGAGTCTAGTGATGACCTGTATCATGTACTGCAGTGTCAAAATGAGGTCACTGAGATGCTCATCAAGCAACAAAGTCTGTCTCAACTACCGCACAGAGACATACCAGTGTTCAATGGAGATCCTGTTACATACAGATTTTTTATAAGAGCCTTTGAGCTAGGGCTGGGGCGACGCGTCGACATAATCGACGTCATCGATTACAAAAATACATCGATTTGCATAACGTGCGTCGGCGCGTCGTAAACACGGCGGCGCCTGTGGAGAGCATTAGAGGTTAGATCGGGCCCAAAAATTCCAACTGGCTGTTTTCGGGCTGTTTTAATGAGCGAAATATGATCAGAATTATGTTAATTAACACGGTAACATAGAAGCATAGAACTATTATTTAATTAAAATGATTTTTAAGAACAGCTAAACACAGTTCTGCAAGTCAAAGCGGAGGAGTTCACGTGCAAGAGAGAGAGAGAGAGAGAGAGAGACACAGAGAGAGAGAGAGAGAGACACAGAGAGAGAGAGAGAGAGAGAGAGATTTGCGTGTTCTGGTGAGAGCTACTCACAGGTGAAGGTTCTCTTTGATCTCCTCGTGCTCATATTCTAGTCCCATTCATAATTCTGCAGCTCCCTCAGTGTTTTCTGCCGTATTTTGCGGCTAGCGCGAGCGCTTACAACTGACACCGCGGACCGCGAGGTGCCGCCGCGTTTGTGCCGAATCCGACTCTCTGCTGAATCTGACTCCCGCTTCGCGGACAGAATCGGCACAACACCCCCGCTGTAGAACTGCGGTAGTGAAAACAGCGCTTATAAATAAATTAGTTTAGTTTCACTTTCAGTTTTCGTTATTTTTTTTTTAAATAAAAATATAATTAAAAAACAGACGCCTACATCTCGGACTATTTTCTGGAGCCCGGGTCGGATTTACGGGCGGGCCTCGGGTCATGTCGGGTTCGGGCAGAGAATCTAAGCTCTAGAGAGCTTGGACTCCGGAGAGCAATCTCCAGCTACAAAAAAACGCCAGCGGGCATCTAAAGTTTGGGAGCATTTCACGCAAAAGGGCAACAGTGTGGTCCTCTGCCATACGTGCAAAAGGAGCACTTGAAGCGCAAACATCCAGGAGCACTATGTCAACAGGGTCACACAGTAAGTTACCGTTTACATCAGGGTCTCCGCGGGTGTCCTTAAAAAGACTTAAGGCTGTCTACCAAAGGTTTTAAACCTGCCACTGGCAGAAATTATACATTTTTGGTTTATATTTGTGCATGGCATTTCGCAGTTTCCAGAAACAGTAGCATTATTCATAAGTTCAGGTGTTTAGCTAAGCTAGCTGCCTTAAGTTATTTTAGCTAGCGCCGTCGGCGCTGCGGTGTCACACCGTATTCTGTCACCGTCGGAATTTTGTGACCAGTGCTCACGGTTATGAGCGTTCATTGGCAAAACGGAAGCTTTCTATACCTACACCTTACCCTCAGCCCTAAACTGAACCGTTTTGGCCAGTCGGGATAAACATTAGAAACTGTAGAAAAGTGCTGTCTTTAGCTTCTCTGTTGAATGTTCGTTGATCCAGGAATTCAGTCGACACGGAGATTGAGAGTGAACAAGTATGATTTATTTCAGATATCTGGGAAGAACAAATACAGGCAAAGCATCCTAGCCTAAGCTAGTAAGTCGCCCCCAGTTCTTCTGCCTCGTGCTGATCTGACTCCAATATATATACCCTCCTGTGACGTATCTTGAGTTACTTGGCATGAATGAGTAATACTTCTGTTTTTCTAATTATTAGTCCATTTTTAGTTTTATTCAGTCTTTCTCAGAACTCGTTTTATTTAGACCTTCTCGGAACTTCTGTTTGACCTTTGCCCAGTAGGCTTTCTGGGGAATCGTGAGTTGCCAAAAACACTGCTCGGGAAGTTTCAATTCCCCTAAGTGGCGGGCCTTTGGTTAAACGAGGTTCTATTATGGGTTATTGATTCCCCTGCTCAATGAAGAAGGGAAGATTCAGTTCCCCTTTGTGGCAGGCCCCATGGGTTATTAATTCCCCTGCTCAATGAACTTCCCCTATTTGTGGCGGGCCATGGTTAATTAACATTCACATTGTCTCACTGTGTATCTGCAGTAAGTTTTAGTTCATACTCTCCGTTTTATAATGGTATCGTTATATCTACCGTAAGATTAGTTAGTTAGTATATCTTAAACAAAGCTTGAAGTTGTATGTATAACTTTTCAGAGTAATCTTTTAATGTAAGGTTACAAAATGTACTCTATTCACTAGTTTCAATCCAGCTAAAAAGAGGAACCCTGTAGTCTGTACTTTATTCATTAGTTTCAATCTAGCTGAAAAGAGGAACCCTGCAGTCTGCCACGCTCTGGGACCGCAAGATGTTTTTACCATTAAAAAGAGGAAGCATGTTTTCTACAGTTGACCCGGTCAAGGGTCTCTTGGGTCAGTGCTGCTGAGATGAGAGATTCTTTTAAGCAAGTATATGATGTGTCTACGTGTGGAATACGATGTGTCTACGTGTGGAATACGATGTGTCTACGTGTGGATTAGTAACTAAGTATTAATGTTTACGAGAAGATGACGAGAATATAGAGTATAGCTTACATAGATATATTTGTGTAATATGTGCTTTAATTATCTAAGCTAAGGCTTTAGCAAGCATGATTATTGTAAGGTAAGCTCTAGCATGATTATTATAAGGTAAGCTTGTTATTTTAAGGCCAATCTTCCACAATTCCTCCTTTTGGCCTGTCCTAAGACAGGTCAACACTAAGCTCGAAGTCAAGCTCGAAGTCTACAGAACCCCCGTGGTTCTCTGGGCTAGCATCCAATAGTGACATCATATAATCAGGCGGCCGCTGTTTGTCGTCAAACATTTTAACAATGGTACGCTCTATGAGGGTTCGTAAGCAAGGAATACAGCAGCATCCGCATGTGACTATGATGGCCACAAATATTGCAAGAGCAGATGCCAGTGATAAAAACACAGCCTTCCACTGGCCAAAAGTTCTATCTAACCAGTTGGTAAGCGGATTGTTTACCCCTGTGTTATCTGTCATTTCTTTTGAGAGTGCCTTAAGGGCGTCCAAAGCTTTTGTTACGGACCCATCAGGTGCAGTGTTGTTAGGAATTACGGTACAGCACTCGGTTTTAGACTCAGTTCTAATCATGTGACACACCCCTCCTTTTTCAGCCAATAGCATGTCCAGAGCTATCCTATTTTGAATGGTCATTAGTGACGTTGCAGACAATTGGGATGCTAATCCTGTTACCGCTACTCCAGTTATATTAGCCAATCTCATTACCTGATAATTGACGTAATTAATTCGGTCAACATTTTTATTGGGAGTAATCCAGATTAAGATACTTTCAAATCCGGCTGAAACCTGGTCCACTAATTTATGTTCATCCGGAACGCCCCTCGGAACCCCAATCGAGTCTATATATGTGGGTGTGTTTTTAGTAAGATCGAATGAAACGTCACGTCTACTTCTGGATCCATGTAGCGTAGGTTTCCCAGTACTGGGACCAAACAGGGTAATTGGAGATAACAGTCTAACCATAGCACACAGGCCCTTGCTCCATATAGGGAGTCTCAGCAACAATGTGGAACTGCCACAATAATAGTAAAGCCCCGCCCTGTTGAATTCTTACCCTTACAGTCAATTACGTCACATAGGTCGAAATTGTATGCTGTTTTAGTATTTATAACATATTCTATATTAATTCCCTTAAACTTCTTCACACATGCGTTTTGGTTATCTGTTGAGCGTTTAGTCCTGTGAAAGTTATTATTACCTGAACGGGCCTTATTTGTGGTGTAGTTAGTTGTAGGGTCTACAGCTGTCGTGCCATTGTTCTTACTAGTTGGTTCAGCGCTTGTCTGGATCGCTATCTCTACCCAGATCATGCCAACCACCAATACTACCAATAGTACTTTCAACCATGTTGGAATCAATCCCATCTGTAGATTTGACCAGCTTAGGCAATCCCCATTCCTTTCTTCAGTCCTGCCCCCACCCCGTCTGCCATACCATGCCATAGCTAAAACAAGTGTGTTCCCCCTAATGAGTAAATAGTTGATTATAGCCCTATATGTGTATGTGTAAAGGTGTAAAAGTTCAGTTCTTCAACTCCCCAGGGAGTCTCAGGGTGGTAATTCAGGTGGCGCAGGTTGGTGCCCTAGGTGGCACTAGTTGATCTGCGCTGGAGGCGAGAGGTAGACTACCCTCGACGTGCCCCTGGCCTCAGGGGATTATTCTGCCCCTATGTTGGTTGAGGCCTCCTTTTCTGCCTCTTTTGATCTGGTTATCTTGGCTTGTGGTTGATCAGCAGGCCGACACTGGGAGAGATGATACCAGGAAGTGCCTTTGCCGTCCAGCCGGACTGCGTGGCTTGTCCTCTCCGCCATCCGGAATGGGCCTGTCCACCTGGGTTCCAACCACTTCCGCTTTATGACTCTCAGGTATACCCACGGAGTTATGGCCAACTCGGGGGGGTTGTCCTCCTCTTGCGTCTGCTCCCGTGTGTTCTGTACCTGTACAGAAAAAGCTTCACATACAGCTTTTAACTTATTGAACACTTGATCGTAACCTTGGTTGGCAGTGCCATGAGGTAGTTCGGATGGGGCTTTTAGTGCAGTTTGCGGCCCCGGGAATGCTACGCCTCTGACCAGTTCAAATGGGGAGAAGCCGGTGCTTCGGTTCACTGAACTCCTAATGCTGATCAGGGCAATTGGTAAGGCATCAAGCCAATTCATGCCTGTGGTCAGTTTAATTTTTGCTAGTTTGGCCTTCAGATTTTGATTCATCCGCTCCACCTGACCCTGTGAGGCGGGGTGATATACAGAACCATAGCTATGGCGCAAGCCCAACGCTTGCTCTACCCACTGCAGTGTTTTGCTGGTAAAATGTGTCCCGTTATCCGAGTGGATTTTCCTAGGAAACCCATGTTGTGGAATCCAGTGGTTGATCAACATTTTGCAAACTGAGCGAGCATCCTCCTTAATGGTAGGAATTGCCTCAACCCACCCTGAACCTATATGTTTATTATCATTGCTCCATGCAAAGTTTTAATGATTAGCTGCTCTATTCTCCCATTCATCTCCACACTGATTGATAGAATATCAGGGCCCAAAGTTTTAAATTCTGCACAAACTACACATAATGTGGCTTCTGTGTCAGGAATGGTTCCATGTTGATGTACTGGGCTTTCTTGGGTTACTTTTGCTTGGACTTTAGCATCACCGCTCGTGGCTATATTATTTTACCTGCCACTTTAATTTTTCTGCGGTGTGCTATTTATTAAGAAATTATGATTCCGACTTTATTCAGTTCCCAAGATTTTATAAAGCCTTGATTTCTAGATTTAGTTGATTTTATTTAGTGCTTTAAGAATTGGGATAAGTGGAACGTGATTATTTTTCTCTGTATCAATCGTTCCATTACAAACAATAATATTATCAATATTAATAAACACAGATGTTATGCTTTGCTTTGTCCACGTTATTATAGCAAATAAATCCGAACAATGCTTAACATTTACTTTTCAATATTTTCAATATGTATTTATGCATATACAATGCCAAGCAGATTGCTTTTCACAATTATCAACAATACATCTATTTCCTTAAACAATTTATCAAATCTCACTTACTGTTTCCCTTGCTCAAAAAGTGGCTCACATGTTGAATAGTGAAAGTTCAATTTTGTAATTTCTAAGTTTCTTATTTCTTCTTTTTAAATTAGGATTGAGTGTGTCTTAAAGTTAAGACTGTTACAATATTGCTGAAAGTAATTGCTCATCTGCATAGAGGTTGTTTTAAAACCAAACTGTAAAAAGATAAACAAGCTAAAATTTTTTAAAAATGCTCTATATCTGTAAAATAATGATTGGTCAAAAAATTTTAGTAATAGTGGTGAGGGATGAAAAAGGTAATAGGTTTAAAAAAATAAATAAATAAATAAATAAATAAATAAATAAAAATATAAAATAATTGTTGGGCAAATAATGGTGGTAATAATGATCATCTATTTACATCTCCCCCTTTTTCTGAAACAGAATTTCTGTTTCAGAGAACTTAACGCAAAATTTCTTCACCCTCTTTACTGTCCATCTGTGTGGTCTACCCTGCCCAAGCCTCCACTGACACACACCCCATCACTTCATTCATCCACTCACTCTCCCCCTGGGCTGCGCTTCCCTGCCACGATGTTTTCTCCATTTTCTGTCAAAATGCATGTGGTGGTCAGATCGAGACTGTGCCTGTCTTAGGTTGTCCCTGTGTAATATGTTGGGATCTTACCCGTCCTTGGCTAACCAGCCTAGCCCACTGAACCACACAGCGTAGCAGCACTGTTTTATCAACATTCAGTGCCGTAGTGTTCCTGCAGGGCACAGCTAGGGAGCACAAACCCAGGTATGTCATACTGTCATAAACTCACACTCTGGTGTTCACCGTGAAAGCCTGTGCAAGGCACCGAGTATCCATGGTTTATTATTTGTTATTATTGTATACAGATTTTCCTTATTACCATCAGTATCACCCTTTTTCTCCCACTAAATTTTGCTTAAATTATTTGCTTTGATGCCACTGCTCTGGAATAGACCCAAAAGAGTGCATGTCAATGAATAATTATTCAGATTTGGCATCTGTATCTCACAGATGTACCGCAAGGTTAAATTTTGGTCCAGTTTCATTTAATCTATATACATAAATTATATTGGTGGCTCTGCTTCTCAGATTGCAAACTTTACCATTATGCAGATGAAACAATGTTATATTGCTAAGCTGATTTTGTTCATGCTACAGCCAGAAAATTATGCATTTGTTTTATAGGTGGCATTGTATAAGCATGAAAACTAAATTTATGCTGTTTTCCAGATCTCTTTCTAGTCTAATTGTAATACCGTAAAGCAAAACAGAGAGCTGCATTTTTAAATACACTTTATTTCCCCTTATTTAAAATGAGAAAGACCCAATTCACTAATGCTTGTATTACATCCAATACTGAGTTTCATTTTCAAATAAATAAGGTCTTTCCTCATTGGTTTCTGAAATCAACTATCCCTCTTAAGAGGATCAAAATGTCGGCATAGCCTGAGATACATGAGAACATAGAGAAATTTGATATTACATCCGTCTTATATCAGTCTCATTCAGCTAGGACTGAACTGAGATCAGTCTGAATAAGAAACGAATAGTAAGATAATTGACTAAACCACCTGATAGAAAAAGCTGTGTTTGGAACTGATTATTTAACAATCAAACAAGAAACCATGTTTATTTGTCCTGCTCTGAGGACATCTGACACAGCAGTACTGCATGGCATAGTATATTTTGGAATTTCCAGCATACATCTTCTGTACAATATTATTATAATATAATGTAGTTAATAGTGAACTATATGGGGAAAAATGTACTGCTCAGTTTTTACAAAGCACTGCAAAAATGGCCAATGCAAATTGCTTAGTATTTCTGCAATAGGAAACGATTCCGACACCGCCACACACATTCATTATTTCCATTATTAGATTTGCTTATAGAATATAGAGTTAGACATATGTCCCTGTTAGGTTAGGGCCCCCAAGATATAGTCCAATACCCAAAATGAAGCTAATTATTTTCCTCAATTCTGACTCCCCCTTTCTGTGTTTTATTTTTTATTTGTTTTGCTAACCAACCCCATAATCCCTTTATTAAGTTCTCTAAATTCTCTAATTATCTATCCAGTCACACACCTTCTCTGACATTATTCAACAACTTAATTATTTATATTAACACTTCCCCAACCTTGCTTACATTAAAGTACACTGTACTCATGATTGGGTATTCACATTTTCACATTTTCATTTTAGAACTGTCTTATAACGTATGCATATGTATATTATATTATATTTCTATTTCACATTAGTCACTGTCATAATAGATGTCATTGCACTTTACTCTGTTAATTATTTAATTATTTATGACCATTAGTAATAACTACTGCACTGCTCCGTGTACAGATAGATCTTTACCTTGTATAGTTAGGTTTTTTATATCCTTATTATTTTCTTATATATATATATATATATCTATCTACCCATACAAAAGCCTTTTCCCCCTGTTCACCTCTGTCCCCCATTTTCACTGTGTATTACTCTATTTCCCTACTGAACTTATGTTCTATTTTCTATGATATCTCACAAGTGTTAATTCACAAATAACCAACCTCTCAGTCTAAACCCAATAGGCTGGACCAACTCCACCTACTTCACCTCGGACTCCTCCCCTGCAGTGGGACTCATCCATTCCTATTTCGTTGTCACACAAGATTTCGTACACTCAACCAATCACACCGCTCACAGGAGCCCCGCTCACACACAGTTTCACACACACTCCAACACATACGCACACACTTCTGTTTCACGCCCTCAGTCTTACACACACTCTTTTAATTCGCTGCCATACACTTTCACACTCACTGGTACACTTTTAATCCCTGTAACAGACACTCGTACACCCTTTTGCTGTGCCTATTCAGTCATCATCACTTAAACAAGTGGATTACACCCATTGTTCTGTAGAATGTACCGCCCGCGCACAAATCACATGCAACAATTAAATCAACAAGTAACAATTGCTTTACCAAGTTGTACAATACCAAGAGCATATGTATTTTTATTTTGTTTTTGTTTGTTTTTATTTAAACTACATACTCTTTCCTACTTTCCTGCTCCTGAGCAGAAAACACTACTTCAGAGTATTTCAGTGCTCGTTCTTTAAGCTAAAAAACTTAAAATAAAGAAAATAAAAAAGTTTTAAAAATCTCCCAGCAGTTTGTATAACTGTCTGGGTTTAAGGTGGACCACGCCTAAGGAAGGACCCTCTCTCTTTCCCGGCAATTATCCCACCTTGATCAGGGGTGGGGGGGGTACGCCGCCTCCCAGTCCTTTTATTTTATTTAGAATTGACCACTTTCAAGGAACCCCACGTCCTAGCCTTTAATCTAACCCAATATGGGCAGATTTGGGTACGCCAGCACCCGGTCTCATTAGCACTGTTTTCCTTATCCTTTATCCTTTTTCCTTTTATCCTTTTATCCTTTATACCGGTTTCTTAAACATAAAATAGAAGAGAAAATAATAATAAAAAAGTTTAGTTGTTCAATCCAATTTACCAGGATTAAGCTTACTGGATCCCATCACTCATTCTGTTTTAAATATCCAATATGCAGATTTTTTAATAAAAAGGCAATCTGCTCACCTGTGTAGGATGGGCCCAAATGAGTGAAGAAATCTGTCAGCTGTGTCCTCGCCGGCCGAAACCCTGGATCGCACGTCGGAAGGTCACCAAATTGTAGAAAAGTGCTGTCTTTAGCTTCTCTGTTGAATGTTCGTTGATCCAGGAATTCAGTCGACACGGAGATTGAGAGTGAACAAGTATGATTTATTTCAGATATCTGGGAAGAACAAATACAGGCAAAGCATCCTAGCCTAAGCTAGTAAGTCGCCCCCAGTTCTTCTGCCTCGTGCTGATCTGACTCCAATATATATACCCTCCTGTGACGTATCTTGAGTTACTTGGCATGAATGAGTAATACTTCTGTTTTTCTAATTATTAGTCCATTTTTAGTTTTATTCAGTCTTTCTCAGAACTCGTTTTATTTAGACCTTCTCGGAACTTCTGTTTGACCTTTGCCCAGTAGGCTTTCTGGGGAATCGTGAGTTGCCAAAAACACTGCTCGGGAAGTTTCAATTCCCCTAAGTGGCGGGCCTTTGGTTAAACGAGGTTCTATTATGGGTTATTGATTCCCCTGCTCAATGAAGAAGGGAAGATTCAGTTCCCCTTTGTGGCAGGCCCCATGGGTTATTAATTCCCCTGCTCAATGAACTTCCCCTATTTGTGGCGGGCCATGGTTAATTAACATTCACATTGTCTCACTGTGTATCTGCAGTAAGTTTTAGTTCATACTCTCCGTTTTATAATGGTATCGTTATATCTACCGTAAGATTAGTTAGTTAGTATATCTTAAACAAAGCTTGAAGTTGTATGTATAACTTTTCAGAGTAATCTTTTAATGTAAGGTTACAAAATGTACTCTATTCACTAGTTTCAATCCAGCTAAAAAGAGGAACCCTGTAGTCTGTACTTTATTCATTAGTTTCAATCTAGCTGAAAAGAGGAACCCTGCAGTCTGCCACGCTCTGGGACCGCAAGATGTTTTTACCATTAAAAAGAGGAAGCATGTTTTCTACAGTTGACCCGGTCAAGGGTCTCTTGGGTCAGTGCTGCTGAGATGAGAGATTCTTTTAAGCAAGTATATGATGTGTCTACGTGTGGAATACGATGTGTCTACGTGTGGAATACGATGTGTCTACGTGTGGATTAGTAACTAAGTATTAATGTTTACGAGAAGATGACGAGAATATAGAGTATAGCTTACATAGATATATTTGTGTAATATGTGCTTTAATTATCTAAGCTAAGGCTTTAGCAAGCATGATTATTGTAAGGTAAGCTCTAGCATGATTATTATAAGGTAAGCTTGTTATTTTAAGGCCAATCTTCCACAAAACGAACACGTTTCGAATCGGCCAGTGCACCGGTCTGCTGAGAACTACTTGCCAGTGGTCACAAAATCTAGCGGTCACAGAAAACAGTGCAACACACGGTTGTGGTGTATGGGAGCTTATCCATTTTTAGCGTTATAGATCTAAACAACGTGCTGTACATGTAAGTGATTATAAGTGTGGGGTTTGGTTTAGTAGGCTTGTGTTGTTGTTGTTGTTGTTGTTGTTGTTGTTGTTATTATATATAAATATAGTAATTTATCGTTTGCTTTAAAACGTAAAATAATTATTTAAATATGTTTCTCAATAAATAGATTAGTCGACTAATCGAAAAAAATAATCGTTAGAATAATCGTTTAAAAAATAATCGTTAGGGACAGCCCTACTTTGAGCACACCATTGATAGCAAGACTGACAGCCATCAAGATCGGTTGTATTACTTGGAACAGTTTACGAGTGGGGAGCCACTCGATCTCATTCATAGCTGTGAGCACATGAGGCCAGACAGGGCTTATATAGGAAGCCAGAGCATTGCTGGAACGTCACTACGGCAACGAACTGACAATTGCCAATTCCTATATCAAGAAGGCAATGGAATGGCCACAAATAAAGTCAGAGGATAGAAAAGGATTAAAAACCTTCACTTTGTTTTTAATTGGATGTTCTAACACAGTGAATGATGTGGACTATATGGATGAGATGAACAATCCTACAAACATGAAGTGCATCTTATCCAAGCTTCCATTCAAGCTGAAAGAAAAATGGAGAAATTTTGCTTTTGACATTCAAGAAAGAAAGAAAAACGAGCCAAGTTTCCAGATCTGGTGGACTTTGTGTATCATCAAGCCAAAGTTGCAAATGATCCACTGTTTGGAGACATTCTGGACACTGCCTCAGGTAACCAGGGAAACTCAAAGAATTTTTAAATTCACACAAGAATTATTAAAACATATGCATTTCTGGATCAAGGAAGTACAGCGACCTTTTTGCACCGAGGACCTGGCAAAGAAGTTGAACATCCGAGGTAAAAAGTCAGAGTACCTGCTTCACACAATGTCACAGGAACAAAAAGTGAGCAGAATGTTCTAACAGATCTAGAGGTGTGTGGCTTAGATGGACAAGACTACATCAAGCTGCCCAATGTGTATACACACCCAGACATACCTGTAAAGAGAGCCAACATACCACAGAGAAAAGATTTGGAGAAATGGTCTTACTTGAATCGAGTCCATCTCCCAAAACTAGAATCAGAAATCGGTCTTCTCATTGGTGCTAACGCCTACAAAGCAATGGAGCCATGGGAGATAATCAACAGCCGAAATGATGGGCCATATGCTGTGAAGACTGCTCTAGGTTGGGTAGTCAATGGGCCAGTCAGCAGATGCCAAGAGAAGGAATCTGATGATGTTGAAAGACAGAGTTTCTTTGTAAATCGCATCTCTTTAATGAGCATTGAGGACATGTTGATGAGGCATTATGATGCTGATTTTCCAGAACGCCGATGTGAGGACAAGCAAGAGCCATCACAACATGACAAGCAGTTTATGCACACTGTATCAACATCAGCACATCTTACAGATGGTCATTACTGCATTAAACTGCCTCTGAAGAATGACAAGGTAAAGATGCCATGTAACCGCGGTATAGCTGAGCAAAGGCTTAACTCCTTGAAGAGGAAGTTCAACAGAAATCCAGACTTCTTTCAGGAGTATAAAGACTTTATGAATAACGAGTTCCAGAGGAGCAGCTGAGTGGCAGTGACGGTAGAGTGTGGTACATCCCACACCATGGGGTGTACCATCCTAAAAAGCGGAAGCTGAGGGTCGTCGCTGAAGTCCGGACGAAGACAAGCACTATAAAAAGACCGGTTACTAAATTGTGTCTATTACAGGAAGAAGAATAAAAGAAGAGAAAAAATTACCTACGTAAACCAGGGACTGTAAATTGTGGAACTGAATACTTACCTATAAAGAAAACCAAGACAACAATATAAAAAAGTTGGTTGTAGAAAATGTTATGGTTTGAGAAATGTGATTCATACTAGAATATTAATGGCTCTAGTTTTGAATTTAAGTTAATAATTGATATGCTAAGGCCTAGTCAATTAGGGGCCGGGATATGTTAGAGCCATTTCTTTGTTTTAATTAAGTAGTATTTTGTAGATGTGGATGTAATACACATCTACAAAATAGTTAATATTTTCTGTAAATATTTTCTGTAAATATGTGATGCTGTAATCGGATTGCCTACTAACTCCACTATATAAGCGTAATGACGCATAGAAGACTCCAGAAGCCTCGAGCCAGGAGCATCACAGTCTTTTGACCGGCATATAACTGTACAAGAAAAGAAAGGTTATTTAGTTAGGAATTCATCTTTTAGTCATAAAAGTCATATGAAAAAGTTTGGGCACCCCTATTGATCTTAATCATTTTTAGTTCTAAATATTTGGGTGTTTGCAACAGCCATTTCAGTTTGATATATCTAATAACTGACAAAGTAATATTTCAGGATTGAAATTAGGTTTATTGTACTAACAGAAAATGTGCAATATGCATTAAACCAAAAATTGACCGGTGTAAAAGTATGGGCTCCCTTATCATTTTATTGATTTGAATACTCCTAACTACTTTTTACTGACTTACTGAAGCACAAAATTGGTTTGGTAACCTCATTGAGCTTTGAACTTCATAGCCAGGTGTATCCAATCATGAGAAAAGGTATTTAAGGTGGCCAATTGCAAGTTGTTCTCCTATTTGAATCTCCTCTGAAGAGTGGCATCATGGGCTCAACAAAACAACCTGCAAATGACCTAAAAACAAAGATTGTTCAACATAGTTGTTCAGGGGAAGGATACAAAAAGTTGTCTCAGAGATTTAACCTGTCAGTTTCCACTGTGAGGAACATAGTAAGGAAATGGAAGACCACAGGGACAGTTCTTGTTAAGCCCAGAAGTGGCAGGCCAAGAAAAATATCAGAAAGGCAGAGAAGAAGAATGGTGAGAACAGTCAAGGACAATCCACAGACCACCTCCAAAGAGCTGCAGCATCATCTTGCTGCAGATGGTGTCACTGTGCATCATTCAACAATACAGCGCACTTTGCACAAGGAGAAGTAATCAATAAAACGATAAGGGTGCCCATACTTTTGCAACGGTCAATTTTTGGTTTAATGCATATTGCACATTTTCTGTTAGAACAACAAACCTCATTTCAATACTGAAATATTACTGTGTCCATCATTTATTAGATATATCAAACTGAAATGGCTGTTGCAAACACCCAAATATTTAGAACTAAAAATGATTAAGATTAATAGGGGTGCCCAAACTTTTTCATATGACTGTATGAATTATATTTTGTGTTTTCTTAAAAATGCCACTAAATACCTATTCAGGCAGACACAGAACCTGTAAATATGTGTGTGGCTTGACATGATTCCCAGCCTGAACAACTCCTGGTGCAAACAAAACAATCTCTCTCTGAACACAGAGAAGAATAAGAAGATTGTTGTGGACTTCTGGAGAACTCACACACAGCACACTCCTCTGTCCATCAACGGATATGCTGTGGAGAGTGAACAGCACCAAGTTTCTGGATGTGCACGTCACAGGGGACCTCTCCTGGAGCACCAACTCAGCATCATTGGCCAGGAAAGCCTGGAGCTCCCATCCCTATCATGAGCACCTTCTACAGAGGAGATCCCTCCCACCCACTACACAGCTTCTTTAGCCTGCTGCCAACAGGGAGGAGACTGCAGGGTCTCGGGGCTAGGACCAGCAGACTGTGAGACAGCTCCATCTGGCTGTAAGGATGCTGAACTCTCTCCCTGCTCTACCCCATTCCAGTCCTGCCCCCAGCACAGACTCACTCAGCATCCTGACCCCACCCCCCCACCAACACAGTACTGGAACACTGTACTAAAACACACAGTACTGAAACTTTTAAAACGGACATGCACTACACACCCCATACCTGCACTACTGCTTATACTCGCACTGTCATACACAGTTTAATTCCCTATAAAAACTATGAACTATAAGAACTTTACGCACTCATACACTTTACCAGCCTTAAGCTATTCTTCTGTCTCATGTATGTCTATTTGTGTATTGTAAATATAGTGTCTACCATTCTTTTATGTTTATAATCTATTTTCTGTACTTGCTGTAATTTTTGGGAAGGAGAGTAACGTGATTTCAATTCTCTGTATTTCCTGTACATATGCAGTATTGACAATAAAACTACTTGGACTCTTTATGTTTGGCGCTGGTTAATAGCCTTTGGCAATGTTGGGTTAGAATAGCTTATTTATTTAGGTATTGCTTTTTCATCGTTTGGAAAGTTCACTGACCCTAAATCTACATACACAGGTGAATCCAATTATGAGAAGGAATTAAGGTGGCCAATTGCAAGTTTTTCTCCTCTTTGCAACATGGGAGCCTCAAAAAAAATATTGTTCAACATCAAGGTTTAGGTGAAGGAAACAAAAAAATATCAGAGATTTCAGCTGTCAGTTTCCACTGTCAGGAACTTGGTGAGGAAATGGAAGAGCCACAAAAAATCTCAGATAATCAGAGGAGAAGGATAGTGGGAACAGTCATAGTCAACCCACAGAGCAGCTCCAAACACCTACAACATCATCTTGCTGCAGATGGAGTCACTGTGCATGGTTTTACTATTCAGCGCACTTTGCACAAGGAGAGGCTGTATGGGAGAGTAATGCAGAAGAAGCCTTTTCTAAACACACGCCACAAACAGAGTCGCTTGAGGTTCATTCTGGAATCTGGATGGAAAGATTTATCTGCATATTTTTTTTTTTTTCGATGACAAGCCGGAATGAAAACAAGCAGAAATAAAATAAGAGTAACAAAGATACTTTTTAAAATGTAAGGAGTAAAAAGTTCAGTAACACTTTATAATACTGTTTAACAGTTAATAGATAACTATGCAGTAACTATTTAACAGTCCTGCATTAACACCTAACTAACTACCAGAGAGTACTGAGTAATTACTCAGTAGGTACTGAACTAATGATTGTAGTAGTTCACTATTAACTCAACATTAATTACTGGGACTTACATATCTCCTGGAGAACTACTTACTCACCACTGACACCATTTGTCTTAGTAATAACCTTACTTATCTTAGTATCCTCAGTATCTTCCAAATATTAGATATTAAATATCCAAACATTAACTACTAAAGCGTGTAGCAGTCTGCTTAACCCCCATTTTTAGAGGAGAAAACATCACTATGTATTACTGGTGTTTATTCTACAACGGTTCTCCTCTTCAGTAATTCTGGAGATGTGGTCAGTAGAAGTGATGGCTCACATACTAACATGAGTTACTGTAGGTCGTGTTCCACATTCTAATCTTGTTTAAATATTGAATATTTTTTAGATAAAGGTCTAGATGTCACTGTTTTCTTCATAGATATTTAATAAGGTGTTCCTGCCTTATTTTTCAGGAGTTAACAACAGCACACAATAACTCATATATTATACGAATAACTGAGGAGGTACTGTGTTCTTCTTTAGGAGTTACTGCCGATCATGTCACAGTATTATAAAGTGAGAAACATGTTAACTAAGTACTAATAACTAAGTAGTTACTGCAGATCAAAACACAGTAATATAAAGTGAAATATGTTAATAATAATAAGACATCAGAGCAGTCATGCAGTTAATTTGTTTTGCTTGCAATCACATTTGCCAGTGTTATAATAACAGTGTTAGTAGATCAACACTGTGAATGTTGTGTTAACACTGGCAAATACACTGTGTAGTGTTTTTAATCCTAAGGTAGTCCTGTAGTGAACTGTTGGTGTCACTTGCTTTATTCAAAGATGTCTTTAATATTACCCTTGATCGAATAATATTGATTTAAATCCATAGTTCCCCAGGTGGCATGTAAGGGTTTTCAGCTGAGTAATTAATGTTGATTTAAGCAGTGATTAATTAATATTATATACTATGAAGAAGACATAATTAGTGAGTAGTTTTAATAGTGAAATAGTATAATCATTAGTTCAGTACCTACTGAGTAATTACTCAGTACTCTCTGGTAGTTAATAGATGAGATTTAGATGTTAATGCACAACAATTAATTAGTTACTGCTAATTCCTGCTTAGTCACCTATTAACTATGAAACCGAACTTAACTATGTTACCGAAAGTTCAGATAATTGTGTGATAATGTAAGGAGTAGCAGTAAAAAGTTGGCTAAACTATAATTACTCCAGTAAAGTAGAGATAACCAATATTTCTACTTAAGTAAGGAAACAAAATATTTGTACTTCATTACTTGAAACATCTGGTGGCATTTGACTTTGCATTGGACCTGAGTATTACTTAGGTGGTTAAACTCTCTACAGGAAATAAACACAGTAAACACGTCCAATAAGACAAAGATCTGTGTGGAGAACAGAGGAATACTCATACATTTTTAATGCTGCTCGTATACAGCTGTTTCACTGAGACAGTGTGGTGCTGACGCTGTGTTTATGTAAGCTGACCTGTGATTGAATCTCCATGGCACTAGAACATGGAGAAAAGGGCTGTATTATTTATGGTCCTCATGCATTCTGATTATATAAAGCTGCCTGTGGAGAGAACCTGTTCGTAATGCACTCAGGCATACATTATGACAGTGCGTCTAAGTCACCTGAACACTCTTTCTCTCCTTTTAACCCCTTTTCTCCATCTCTCCTCTTTCTGCGCATCTCACTTGCTCTGTGTCAGGGCATGGTCAAACTTGTAGTCAGTTTACTTCATGCTGCTGTTCATTCATTTTTCACTGTTTTACACAGTATGATTGTCTTCATGTGCTGTGCTTACATCATTTATAATACATTGATATGCCCTCTATTTTACAAATGCACAGAAGTGATGCAACATTATGTTGTAGGCTGAATTAATAATTACGTTAGCTGCTGTTTCTATCCCTGCCCATTTAGCCTACAGAAGGTGTAGCTCCACCTATATGCTCTACAGCAGTTTAGCCCCACCTACCCCACCTAGTGTACAGCGTACGTGCTTTAAAACCACTGCACGTTTAAAATATCTTAAAAGGTTTTACAGTTCTGTACTATGGAACTGTAAATACGCCAACAAACCCTTGAATGCTTAAATGGCTGTATTCCTAGTTAAATATATATGTTCTCTATATTTGGAAGCGTTTTAAAATGGTTGTATACAAGGAAGAACACTAGTGTGACATCAGGTTTAAGATTCTTTAGACTATAAAGTCTTTGAAAAAATGGTTCTATATAATGCTGAGAATAACAATAAAAGTAATCTCTGTGGAATATAGAGCCATTAATATGACTTCAGATTAGAGATGCACAAAATATCATTGGAGCATCTTTATTGCAATGTGAGCATGTGCAGTAGTCACACGAAAATAAAATGTATTGCTTTTTCGCTGCAATTTTCTTAATATCTTTGACATAACTACCAGAAGCAGATTATATCAAATCTTGAATACACATTAATAATGTTGGGTTGCTGGCTTCTGGTGAAATCTGGTGGTTTTTAAAAATATCTATTTTATGCAATATGCATAAGGAAAAGTGGATCTTTTGTTTAAACAGGCTGTGAACCTGCAGGAGGAATAAGAATCTAAAAACAACTCTAAAAGCACTGTTACATCACACACACGCACACACACACACACACACACGGTGAAGTTAGGAAGAGTGAAACAGCAGGACACTTGCTAGATGTTCAGTTTCAGTGACCTTAATCTCCAAAATTTTCTGCTGCTGGGCCCTAGAGGGGGTGAGGGTGTGCTTATTGAGATCATGTTGGCTGGAGCTCTTCTTCCTGATGCAGCTCTGCTCCGGCTATGAGCGATAAGAAGCTTCAGGTAAAGCAGCCAGGTGTTCATCCAGCGATGCTGTGGATCGGTGTGTCACTCGGCTCCCCTGGATCAGTGGTCAGTCAGCAGCCCTGCTGAGAGAAGCCGGTGCCTTTAAGGAGAGTCTAGCCACCTCTGGAGTGAAGAGCCAGTTTTAAATGGTGCTTAGGCTGGTGGGCTGCAGGTCTTCACAAGAATTTGTATCTCCAAACTGGGATCTATGAGCGCCAAGGCTGCAAAGACGAAGGAAGATAAAGATGCAAGCAAAGGTAAGATCTTACAAAGCCCATGTAATGACTGACTCCGGAGGTGGAGAAAGCTGGTGCCTTTTGTTCTCTCGACGTGTTTCAGCACTTTATTCGAGAAAATAGATCTAGTTATTTTATGTTAGGGGCGTTTTGTTATGTTATGTTTTTCTAATAAATGCTATTTGTGTATTTGTAGCTGCTGGTATAAATAAGTAACGTTAAGGTAATAGCTGGAATATCAATTCGTGGCGTATTATTGCTTAATCAGCTTAGAGACATCAGGTTTTAGGTTTGTGTTTTGATTTCAATTATTTTGCTTAAAGGTCTTAAAACCACATCGCGCCGATTTTAAACAATGTAAATATTTTATAAGTGTGTGGTCACTTTAAAATGTTTTTAGGCGTGCGGGCTACTACGATTCTAGAGTGTTACTTTTACACCCGTTTTCCGACAAAACCTGCATCCTAGCTACTATGACTGCATTTATTGTGCTCGGATTGGATAAACCGTTCACATTCGCATAATTTATCCAATCCTATCGCGGCAGTCCCTGCTACCAGCCAATAACAGAGCAGGAGGTGGCACTTGAGCCGGAGAACGGGCGGGAAAATAAACAAGCGCATCCAGGAGTGGCGAGATTTAGCCACATAGCTTTTACTTAATTCAAACGCGAAATTTTAACATTTACTGTCAAATAACGTTGGGCTAAATCGACGCCAGGGATTCATTTTAGCGCATGTTGAAAAGTTCAGGGCAGTTTGTGGGAGAGAAAATAAGATTTATTTCTCTTTTCTCCAGGGTAAACAAAGCTAAGCTAACAGTTTAGCACCTGTTGCCATGGAGACAAAGAGGTTGGCAAGGCTGTCTCCTAAAGTAAATGTGTTTCTGTAAAAAAACGGAAGATGAATGTTGCCACCAGCGCCTGAGTACCTGTTTAAAGATTATATATATGATTAATTACACATAAAACACAACAAAAGAGCTGTGTTAAAGTGTATGTGTGTGTGTGTGTGTTTCTTCTGCAGCTACAGTGAGCAGTACAGCTCTGTTCCCATTAGGATTAGCAGGCCTGTAAATGTCCGTGGATTAAGCTTGATTAATCTGTTACTTGCAAAACTCATTAAAGTGTATTACATCACTGAAAGGTGGTAATAAGTGTAGGCAGATTGAGGGAAGGATTTTTAAACAAAAAACTTTTTAATTACTTTGCTGAGTTCCACGTGCCTTTCTCAGACCCAGCGGGGAACTGAAGGCCCTGCCCGGCTTATCCCCTGGAGGCTCTGGACTTTACCTAATTAACTTGCTGCAGTTTTTCAATCTGAAGAGCACCTACTGGTGTGGTAATACAAACACAGTACTGTTTGTTTTAACAGAATTTTCACTGTATTTTTAAAACTCTTTGCATAATGAATCGTAAGGTTTGGTGTGAAAGCGCAGATTAACTGTAAATAAATTTACAAACTTGAACTTGAGGTTTATGGTTTATGCTCAGAGCACAAACAAAGCAATTTTACTATGTTTCTGTTTAAAATGACCAGGAATCCTACATGTGCCGAATGTCTTATGGAATGCTGATGATTATGCCTCTCACAAAATAAAATAATATTAAAAAACTTACAATCTATTTTTTCCCAAATGTAAATGTTACAAATAATATTACTATTTTAGGTCATAATACATTATTATACATTTTCACTTTACTTTTAAAGAGCAATTAATTTGTAATTATTTTCACACCAAACCCACTCTGATGTCTTTCACATAATAGTTGTTTATTTATGCAGAAAAGTAAGGTGGAGTTCCCCCCTTACACTGGAGACAGTGTACAGCTTTAATAATAAAAAAAAATCTTTGTTTAAGCAGCTTATATTTAAATTTAATGCTGATTTAAACAACATTGAGATAATTTCAGAATGAGATGTATTACTGATATCTGTATTGTTTGCAAGCCATTGTTGAATTAATGGTGTGCTTAATTTGCTCTATTTCGACTGAAAATTGATATTGACATTGTACTCGCAATAAAACCTATTGTGTAAAACAAGTTTATTATGTTTAATGATTGCTATTGCACTTGCACCATTTGGCCAGTAGATGTCGATACAGTCTGTATAATATAAAATGACACTGTTTACTAACATTTATTGTACTTAAATTTAAATGAACTTTAATTTATATGAAAGTACATTTTATGAGCTGGATCTTAATCTCTGACCTGTGTAGTACAAAAGTAAAAAAAAAATGTCACATTTTAATCTCATCTTAAGTTGGATGTCACAGCTTTTCCTGTTTCTAGCTGAGACACTAAAGTCCCATAAATGTCCAATATTAAAAAAAACTCTTTAAAAGACCTGTTCAGTGTGTGTCTACCTATATGTATGTGGTGCCTTTTGCTCAGTTGCTAACAGTTCCCCTTATTCCCAAACGCAACGCTGCCTGTTGAAGTTTTCACCGTTCTGGAGGGAAAGGACTACATTCTGTTGCGGGACGATTCAGCCGAGTGTGTTTGTTTAGAGCGGAAAGATCAATCCCTGTTTCACACAAAGTGCCTCGAGTTCTTTTGCTGCCCGTTCTGGAAGCTCTTCATTCTAAAGCAAAAGAAGAATCCAGAAGGTTTGTTTGAGACTCACAGAGCCACCTGCTGGATAAATAGTACAGCACCTGCTTGATGCCCAAGTGTAGTCTACACTGTTAGTGTCCTTCAGCATTTCAGATGAACACATTCGAGTGGGGTTTAGTGTGAAACTGGTTGATTGTAAAAGAAACGTATTGACATTTTTGTTCTTACAGTAGTGGTGAATGGAACCAGGATTCTCCCTGACTATAATAGAATTAAAGCCATTTTATGTGCTATTTAAACACACCAGTGAAACTACAGCTTCTCACAAAAGTGAGTACAGTCCTCACATTTTTGTAAATATATTTACAAAATATATTATATTTTCATGGTACAACACTGAAGATGTGACACTTTGATACAATATAAAATAGACAGTGTGCAGCAAGTAAAACAGTGAAACTTTGATGCGTCCTCAAAGTAATTTCACATCCATTAATGTCTAAATCGCTGGCAACTAAAGTGAGTACACCTGTAAATTAAAATGGCTTTTCCAATAAAACCACCCCAAAAAAACCTCCAAGACAACCACTGCCATCCTCAAATGGAAAGTGGAGAAGTTCAAGGTCTCAAACATCCACCAGCTCCATGATGCCAGCATGAGAAAAGAGGGTTGAGTGAAAAAGGATTCCAGTAGCAACTTGTGAAGCTATAGTGAACTTGCGCAAGTAAGTTAAGGCAGTGCTGGAAAACAAAAGTGACCGCACAAAACATTGACACATTGGTCACAATTCAAGCTTTTGTTTTTTTAGGAGTGTACTCACATTTGTTGCCAGCGGTTTAGGCATTATTGGTTGTGTGTTGAGTTCTCAGCAAATGTACACTGTTCTAAAAGCTAGGCACTGACTACTTCATATTCAATCAATCAACCTATTTAAACTACATTGTGGGTGGCCCTTATTTACAATGCAGCCGAGCAATTACATAGAGAAGGGATCAACAAAAAAATGTAGATAGAATAAAGTAAGTAATAAAAATAAAAAAAACTGCATTTTAATATGGTATAAGAATTATTTTAAAAAAAGGATAATTTGTAAAATATTAAGATATAAACAAATAAGGTAAAAATAACAATTTAAGAGTAGGAAGCATAAAATCATAGGTACAAAAAAGAGTAATAGAACTAATAAAAATTCAACTACAGATGAATAAATAAAAAACTAAACACATAAAAGAGTAAAATGTAAATAAGCAATACCTAAAAATAATAAAAGAAAAGAAAGAAACTAAAAAGAAATGTGAAAAAAAACCAAACCAACATTTAAAAACCAAAAAGTTAACCAAAAAAAAAAAAAAAAGCAATACCTAAAAATAATAAAAGAAAAGAAAGAAACTAAAAAGAAATGTGAAAAAAACAAACCAACATTTAAAAACTAAAAAGTTAACAAAAAAAATAACTAAAGAAACCTAAAACATACCAAAGATCATAAAAAAAAACAAAACTAAAACTAAAATCAGCTAAAACAGTGGCAGGCTGTCTGAAGGTGGCTAGAGACTAGAAGTTTAAAATGATTTAGTGACACCAGTGAGCTGAGAGCTTTAGAGTTTCCTTTAGTAAATTCCAGCTCGCTGGTGCACTGTGGCTAAAAGCAGATTTTGCCAGTTCAGTTAAAACTCTTGGTACCTGAAGGGTGATCCAGTCACTGCAGCGAGTCTGGTAGATTGTGTTATTGTGTTTTTAAGTTTTAGTGTGATGTACGGTGGCATATGGTGAGAAAGTGCTTTAAAAACTAAAATAAACCAATGTGTTTCCCGATGCACAGCAAGAGAAGACCGTCCAACTTTTTCATAGAGTGAACAGTGATGTGTACTTTATTGTATCATAGCATCATATTTTCAGTGTTGTCCCATGAAAAAAAATTGAAATATTAAAAAAATGTGAGTGGTGTAATCACTTTTGTAAAATAGTGTACATGTGTTTTCCGAGTTTATAAAATATTTATAATGGTGATATAATGGTAATCCTGATACTAATTTAACAACCTGCATGTTTCCCTCCACCATTTTAATGATTTTAAAAATGGTTTGAGATCCATTTTTGGTATAAAAAAATCAATGATGACTAAATGTAATAATGGAGGTTCAGATCCATTCCATTTACCACCACCATGACCAATTCTGACAGAGTTTCTCTAGAATGTGGTGTTTCACACTAAACCCCATTTAAACAACTTTGTTCACATTTAGGTGCCTTTTAAGCCAGTGTAAACACATAGCAGTTAACACAATTCACATCCAGAATACATTTGAAAGGCTAATGTTTCACAGTTAGCCAAATCAACAAGTTTCTTTAAGCTGGTATCTTCTGGATGTAGACTAAATAGTACAGTCATGTGATCACACGGGTAATGCACTTTGAGTTTGTTGTTATTTAAGGTGTTTATAATAACGTAAATAACACTAAAAATTACACTATCATAGAACCCTAACTTTATCATAAACTATTATTCATAGTGTGGTAAGCTTCACATATACTTTTAAAATCAGAGTTTAGTTTCATTTTAGATAGAACCATGACAAAGAATACTTTAAAAGGTCAATGGTTAGGTCTATTGCAGACATTTGCAGATGACAAAACAACACCAAAGTTTCAGTACTAAATGAACCCTTATAGAGAAGCCTTTTTATGAACTTGTGACCCTTTTGTGTTATTGTTCTATAAAGAACCTAAATGAGAGGAGTTAGTACTGATATGTGGCTACACTGGTCTTAATACACACTCAGACAGCTCTTTCTGTTCCCAAATGATGACACACACTGAACACACGCATGCTCAGCACTGTAATCTCCTCAACCTACCTGGATCTCAGAAAGCTTCTCACCTCACCTTGATTCCCCAAAACCACTGGAAGAATCTTATCAGTTTGTTCTTCAGTGTTTGTATTAAAATGTTGGGTTTAAATGTTAAAAATGCAATGTTCTGATTCAGCTCCTGCCCAACTGGGATGTTAGAACTGATTACTGATTTTAGAACTCTCAGTGACGTATGTGCTCACAGGTACCATCTGCACTGTAAAAATAAAAAAGTTAAGAAAACTCTAAATATTAAGGCAACTTACTGCACTACCTTTTTGAGTTTTGAGACCAACTCAGTCTTTTAAGTTTTGAAAAAAAAAAAAAAAAAAAAAACAGTTGTGCCAACCAGAAATCTTTAGCCCAGATCATATGTATTAAAAAAAATCTTATCAACTTAAAAATTTAATTTGTTTCTTTTGTTGGCCTGATTTAAATTCTACAAAATGTGTATTGCAAGTTTTGCTGACCATCCTTTAGGACCAACTAAAAAAATAAGTTACACCAATAAAATGTTTTACATGAATCAAAATAATTTAGTAGGTGCAACACTATACTTTTGTTAATTTAACATAGCAACTGGGTAATTGGAATTTATGACCATCACATATCCACCTTATTATCAGTTATGTAAAACTATTGCAATTAATGCAAATGTAACCAGACTGACTTGGCAACACAGAATATAGTAACCTGCTCTTATGAGCTTCAACACTGAGGCCAGGCAGATACTATTATATAACAGATATGCAAATTCCAAGAGAAGGCAGCTTGTGGAGAATGCTTACACACTGATGGTGAGTGAGAGGTGTAAGGACACGCCCAATATGCAAATAGTGTGATTAACATTGCTCCATAGACCCCAATCAAATAAAGGGTCAAACTGAGCATGTGCAGAGTAGTTGGCATGGCCTCAACTAGGGTTCAACTACAATTACTCAATTTTGTCAACACAGATTATTTATTTGGACCAACTTTTAAAAAGAAACTTAATAACGTAAGTTTGGGTGATTAGTTTGCTATATTTTAGGGTGCAATTCAATATTTCTCATTCAGCTGACTTAAAAATCACATTAAGCAGAACAATTTTAAGTTTTGTTTTTTACAGTGTGGGTCACTCAACAAAAATAAAGGCAGCAGGATGAGGGGTTTGCAGGCGTACTGTGCACAATTATAGGAAACTGAAATTATGATACGAGTATGAGATACAGTACAAATTCAGCACTCCAGTAGTAGTGCACTATATATTGACCTTGTTCTTCCTAATGATCTTGTCATAAAAAAATAAGAGAAAAACAGTCAGTTTGAGCCTTAATCAAACACTTATTACACACTAAATGACCATTATTACATCCTTGTTGCACATTATTACACATTATTAGACCCATATTACAGTTCCTTTAATTGATAAAGTGATAATACCGCTCTAGAGGGACTAGATCATTTTATGTAATAGAGGACAGTATGTAGATGGTAGATGAGCCTGTGATCTAGTTGTTCTCACACCATGGCTTTCATCAGAAATGAGGGGGCACAATTACCACTGCCATGACGGCTCAGACAACTGCGCACTATCACCATCAAGTACACCATCATGCGATTTATTGTCTTGAAATTCTTGTGCGTTTGCAATATTAGACAGTCAGACAATCACTGTTGGCAATCACCACATCATCACACCCCTTTTAATACCATTCAAGTCAAGAGGCTTCTACAAGTACATGCACACAGTGGAGCAAAATGATATTCCTGCAGGACCATGGTGCAACATGGAACAAACATTACAATATAGAGAACATAAAGTGCAAGTTTGCAACAAACTATAATGAATACAGCCGTCATTAGACAATTTAACAGACAGCACAATCTGAATGTGCACTGTGAGGAAAAGTCACAGAGATAATATGTAACATGCAGTGATGTATAGGGTCATACATGATCACAGCAGTTACTGAGGTAGAGAATATACAGTGTGTTTGTGTGTGTGTGCGTGCGTGGGTGTGTGTGTGTATGTGTGTGTGTGTGTGTGTGAGTCTAATTACCTGGTGGTTGAAGCTGTTGCAGAACGGTATTGGATGTTTAAATGCTTAAGTCATCTCCAGTAAAATATCAACAAATAACTGTAAGCCAGTGGAGCTCCTGATGAGTGTCTTTTACCCATTTTTTTAAGACAGGTTTAATGCAACTGTTAAGAGTATAAAAGGGTGAATAAGATTTTAATATGCAACCTAATGGACAATAAAATGTGCAATTTATGTTCTGAGTATGGCAACTAAGAGGAGAGTCTTTACTCGCGTTCTCTTGCTCACTTGCGCTCTCTCTCTCTGTCTCTCACTCTCTCTCTGATATATATGTATATTGTAAAAAGACAACAATGAAGCGAGAGTGTGTGTGGATGGTGGTGGGTCACTCACTGTCCCGGCGTGTGTGAGGATCCCTCTCTGCTTCTTATCTCGGACAATTAGGAGATATGTAGCCATGGTGTATTGACGTTTTAGGGTCAGATAGCAGTTAAATTTGGTTTGGGAAAGAGTTTGAGATGTCTAATGTTTCAGGTAAGTATTTTTGTGATGTTTAATAATTTGGTTGACTCTGATTGGTGTTTGGGAAGCAGTGGGTTGAGGGTGTTCAGGTGTCAGGGTGTTAGCCAGTTTCTGGACCAGCTGACACAGGGGACTCTTCTCAGGGTTAGCTCTTGGGATTGGAGTGGCCTGAAACTGCAGGCTTGTTTTGGGAATTTCAGTGTTCTTTTTTCTATGTTGATTATTAATGTGAATCAGCCTAATCAGCCCTCTGTCTCTCTCTCTTTCTCTCTCTCTCTCTCTCTCTCTCTCTCTCTCTCTCTCTCTCTCTCTCTCAGATATTGTAATACAGCTCAAAATTATCTAGTCTGCCAGACCTAAACCACACTACACTATTATTACTCTGCCCTAAAAATAATACTCGGAAATTCAAGCATAAAATATATCATGATTTTAATTCATTTTTAAGGGACTGACACCACTAATATAATTAAATTTTTACAATCGAATAGTGATATTTCTTAAAAAGAACTCAAACACTGAAAGTCTTCTATTAATATGCTTAGGAAAAATATTTGTAGTTTAAGCAGTTAAAGTAATGCTGTTTATTCCAACAAGATCCAAAAGATGGAGAGAACCCTGGTTTTAAGTATTTATTAAAAGAGGTCAAGCCCCGTTACAACATTCCATCCCAAACCCAAAGCAAAACATGGTTATAATGAAGATTCATTGTTTTTATGAAGTAAATAAAGGTGAGGCGATACAGAATGCCCAGCCTCTTCATTTTTTTATATTTGTAAATCAAATAAAATGAAATTATATTTATATTAGTGATGTAAATGACTTACATAATAAACTTTATCACAAAATTATTTAGTGATTAATCATGAGTCAATATAAAAAATAATTGAGAGCGTTAATGGATGAACTGAAAGCTAAAGTGGGGTGAACAAGTGTTTGCCCCTTTTGTTTTTGCATTTTTGTGATACAAACTTTAATATTAGACCAACATAATCTATAAATATGAAAAAGCTATCTTTAAATGATGATTTCATTTATTAAGGATAAATAATATGCAAACCAATTTAGCCCTTTGTAAAAAAGTGTTTGCCCTTCTAAAAAAAGTGTTAATAATCACAACTGTGAATAATGACAACATGAAGCAGGACAAAATATCTCAATAAAGCAACACATTATGCAGTGAAGAAATTCAAAAACAGATGAGAAAACAAAGTTGTCAATGTACATTACCAGGCTCTGTAAAATGAGTGAATTACAGGAGAAGGTTGTGGCCAAACTTGATAATGTTAAAAATCTGTGTAAAAAAAGATTAACACACTTAACACAGCTGCTTCTACACAGCATTAGTTTGCCATGTTTCCTCTCCCATCTGCTTGATCCACTCATGTTTAACATGGTTCACAAAGGACAATCTTTGTTCAAAGTTAAAAGGTTTTTAAACAAATTAACATATTTAAATATAATTAAAATATCCCATTGTGTGGATCTTATACTAATTCTTTTTTCAGTTTTTTTTAAGTTATTCATTATTAAAATAAGATTAATCACATTGTGATATTTTTTGATCGGTTGATTCTTCAGCCAGTATGTTCCTTTATGAATAAGTTTGTTACAGAGATTAAATTTAATCATCTGATCCTGTTCACTGCCCATTCCCGCAGTCCTTTTTCCACACTCCCTGTTGCCAGGTATGAAACACAATAGCAGGCAAACACAGCAGGCTGCAGCTGCAGAACAGGACCTCATATGTTTATTTATAAAGGTTCACTTGTTCTCAACTTGGCAACACATCTGAGCTCCATGTTTGGGAAAGAGGCAGCATGGCAGACAATTCTCCCAGTGTTTTAAAACTAAACTGCTCTAGCCATTTTACTCGCTTACTGTGATTTAGAACATATTGTTTCTTTCGTCTTTCAAAACTTGCAGTTATGCCAGATATGTAAATGATTACAGTCATGGTCGAAAAAGACTCTCAGAACCTACTTTTGGTGAGAGATAGACATGCTAGACATGTCTCTATGACACATTCAAGATATTTGGACTGAGAGAAGCAGAATGCTCATTTTGACTAATTGCTAACTATCAAGGCCTCCTCTTAGGTACTGATATTTACTATAGATGAATAAAATATATACGTTAAAAAAAGGAAAAATTGGACATTTTAAAAATATCATATATCAAATTTATGATATTTTTAAAATGTCTTTTTTTTACGTATATATTTTAATCATCTGTAGTAAATGTCAGTTTTTATTTATATATATATATATATATATATATATATATATATTTATATTTTATATTATATTAAATATAATCTCATTAAAAAACTAATTTAAAACAATCACACGCTTTCTGTGTGCAGAATAATAAAAGGTTCAGTTAGTTTCAGTTTCAAATCATGAAAACAGCTCACCAAACCTCAACCTATCCTTTATATTTGACAATATTTGATTAACTTACAGGTCCTTTACTTATTTTTATTTAACTAAACTGAGTTTTATATTGTTTGTAGCCTCGTGCTGAATTCAGCTCCGCGCTGCGAAAGAGAGAGAGAGAGAGCGAGAGAAAGAGAGAGAGAGAGAGAAAGAGAGAGAGAGAGAGAGAGAGAGAGCAGCGCAGCACTTGATTGATTTCTCTTGATTAATCATCAGTACATTTGTTGGCTTTAGTGAGTTTAATAATATGAGTTTTACTACACTTGTCCGACCTTATTTATTAAATCTTTTTTTTTTTTTTTAGAAGACAGGTTATTCTGTGCGCAATGCCGTGCGCGCTGCGCCAAGCTTCTCTTTGGTCCCTGCAACATTTTAGAGCACTGGAAGAGAATTAATGAATTATTATATTTAATATTTTAATACATTTGCCCTGGTGATAAGAAACGAATTCTAACTATAGCTTTATATTTCTGTGTATTTCAAATGTTTTAAGTTTTATTTAATTGATGGGCAGCACCACACGCCGACATTGTGCTTTATTTTTCAGATATAAAAGTGAATTTCAGTTAAATAATAGCAAAGATAAATAAAATTAATTTATGTTCAGTCAAGTTTTTTTCTCTTTTAATTTTCCATTTCAAAAACTCCAGCATTTGAGTGAGAATAAGCATCTGTTGAAATTCTTAAACAGCAGAATGCCTGTGTCTGCTATATTAAGTTACAGTTATTAAGTCTGTGTACTGAACATAAATATAAATCCTTATAACTGACAGAAATAAATATAACTAATAATAATTTATAGTTACTGTGCAGATTTTTAAGTATATTTTATTTTTATAGTTGACTGCTGAAGGCTGTGGGTAAGGTGTATTGTGGTAAGGATGTGATGGTATGGGGTATTTTGGAGGGCAGGGCGCAGGGTGGTGTGATTCAGTTTTGGGTGCGCCAGTGACAGTTGAATTTAGACGTCCTTTCGGAAGATCAATCGCGCAACGCGTTTTTCCGCCGCCAAGATAGAAACACCCCAGAAATTTACCTGAACACACGTCATTTCCAGGCGTAAAAATAGAATGTTGACAGGGTGTACAATGGCAACGCGGCACGCTACACGCCTTGCGCAGGGTGTACGATAGGGCCCGAAGTCTGTCAATCCTGAAGCATTCTGAAAAGAAGATGAACATTAATTAAAGACTGTTCTACAGTTCGTTTTATGGAATGTTAAAGCAAGTATTAACACAGAAAGGTTCTGGATGTCTGAAAGCTAAGGTGCTTTTGTACACTAGTAGAAGCCATGTGGAGTAAGAAATCAGCTTTATTTGAATGTTTACTGCACTTGCACATTTTACAAGAGGATTTGACCTAGACATAGCTCTTCAACACAATCTTCAATCAGCTCCACACACATTAAAAGAGAACTCCAGTGTAAAATTGACTTTGGGTGTAGTAAAACATGATAAAAAGTACTTAACTTTGTTAAATAGATTCACCGCTCTCCTACAGGTTTCTGAGATACAGTAATTTTGTGCTTTTTGCACATCACTCTGTACAACGGCTGTATCAGGGTATGTTTTCCCCTAATAAATCACTTTTTACTCCCTTATCCAGGCTCAAAGTAGCTCCACACCTCATTGGTACAATCCGGAGAGCTCTGACATTTACATTGAGGCATTAATAACTTTAAAAGCTCACAACAAGAAGCTAATTAAAAACCACTGTTTACATCCCATAGTGCAGGTAAATCTCTGGGCACTGCCATCATTGTACTGATATATATATATATATATATATATATATATATATATATATATATATATATATATATATATATATATATATATATATACATACATAGACTGTGGGATGTAAACAGTGTTTTAATAAGCTTCTTGAGCAGTTTTAAAGTTAATAATATATTGTTTTAAATGCCAGAGCGTTCCAGATTCTACTAAGCAGGTGTAGAGCTACTTTGAGCCTGAATTAGTGTACAAAGCAATTTATTGATGCAAAAAAAAAATCCCCCGATACGGCTATTGTACAGAGTGCTGGGCAAAAAACACAAAATGACTGGATCTCAGGAACCTGTAGGAGAGCCCTGGTGGGCTGTTTAACAAAGGTAAGTACTTTTTATCTTGTTTAACTACACCCAAAGTCAATTTTACACCAGAGTTGTACTTTAAGGCAGACCCAGAGCATGCAGCATTACTTACATGTGCAGCTGCATTATAAAAAAAACTACAAAAAAAAACCAGGAAGTAGATGCAGAGGAATTGAAATAAAGGTAAAGGTTAAACGTGAACAGGTTAAGATGAAGGCACAGATCTGCTGCCAGACTGGAAATATTTTAAGAGGATACTTCTGATGATATGAGTGATAATCGTCATTTACACTGAAATGATAAAGAGCTAGACAAATTCCTGACTCCTGCTTCCTTAGAGTGATGTTTCATGTTCTCTGAAGATCCACTTGCCTATGGATCATACTTGGATTCTACTTAGAGCAGTATATATAGTTGCCATGTATGTGAACTCTTTGGGATTACTTGGATTTCTGCATAAATTGGTTATTAAATGTGTTCTGATCTTCATCTAAGTCAAAACTGTAGACAAACACAGTCTGCTTAAACTAATACCGCACAAAAAATATATGTTTGCATGGTTTTTTGATCACAACATGTAAACATTCAGAGTGGGGAAAAAGTATGTGAACCCCTTGGCTAATGACTTTTCTATAAGCTAATTAGAGCCAGGATGTGATGAGATTGGATGTGTTGGTTAAAGCTGCCCTGCCCTATAAAAACACACACCAGTTTGAGTTAGCTGTTTTTAAGAAGCATTGCTTGATGTAAAATATCGCACAAAAGAGCTCTCAGAAGACCTACATTCAATAATTGTTGACTTGCATGAAGCTGGAAAGGGTTACAAAAGTGTCTCTAAAAGCCTTGATGTTAATGTGCTCACAGTAAGACAGACATGACTGTGCAAACACAGAAGAAGAATCTTTTCTGTCGTTGTCTATATGGACCTCTTGGATTTATGTCACTATCTGTACTGCCAGTGAATTTGCTTCTGAGAGACCTCTCTAAAACCAACATAGGGTGGTATGGGGAAATCACAGAGAAGCACTTAAAACGATAGACAAGATGGACCGTTTACCTGCAAAAACTTTCCAGGAGTCAAGACATGTTTTAAGCCTGTAAATTGCATAATCGGATGCCAGCAGGAACTGTTACAGGAAAGTGACCTACCTTTTGTTATCCAATGGTCATGGCCAGAAGTCCTGTTTATTTGTAATGGAAATAATAGCACAACTGAAACAGATAACTGTACCCAGAATGAAACTTACAGCTGCAACTGTGGCAGTAAAATGTTAAGGCAGGAACTGGACATGCAGATGGAGGAGTCATTGTTTTGGACGGACAACATGACTGTCTTGAGATATATCGGAAATTATAAAGCTTAAAGTGGACATGAAACACTTCGAGTATTTAGTATAATTCACAAGATGTATTTTCACTCTAACAAATCTAATAAGTTTAACAGCTGTCAGTGAAACTGAATTAAAATAATAAGCAATCTAAATGTCATTTTCTTAAGTAAGCGCAGCGGCATCTTGTCCCAGAGCTGAAAGTGACGTCACGAGGTTGGTTCTCGGACGCACTAACTAACATAAATTATTAGTCTACAGTAACTTAGTTCCTCAATAGATAATAAAAGACAAAGCAAAAATCGTTGCAAAGGGGGGGGGGGGGGACTTTTGTATTGCCCCTGGGTGTAGTAATACTGGGTGTAGTTTTTCGGCAGTGGCTAGCGGTGCTGAAGCGTGAGAATCCTCCGGTTAGCTGCAATGCTAGGAGTTAGTAGCGAGCACTTTCTAGACGAGGACTATGTGGAGGAGAGGGTTTTTGAGTCAGGAGCATTAGTGCCGGACAAATAAGCTGAAGTCCGAAGATTTTTTCCTCCATTTTTATTCTTCCTCTGACCAGCTGGGATGTACAGACCGTCCGACTGGAGGTACTGTAACAGCAGCAGCTGTGAGCCGCAAGAAACGAGCCAAACGACGTGCCCACCCAGCAGAGCAGCGAGAGGTACTGAAAGACTAGATAAGCTGACAGTTAAAAGATAACATAGCTAGCGTTAGCTACGTATCTAGCTATCTTACCATTGCTAGCCAACGCTAGCTAACGCTAACTAGATGAAGCTAGCTACCCAGCAAGCCTTCTACTTCCAAACTGAAGGGTTTATCAACCAAACAGCGCCTTGGTGTTTCAATATCTACTTAAATCATGTACGTTTCATTCAGTCTTAATAAACTCTGAATTTTACATTCTAAATACCTAAATGTATATAAACAAGCTAGTTAACGGGATGGCAGTACCTGCTGTGGACGCGCTGCAGGGTTTCTGCACGGCTCCACGTAGAGAATAGACACCCCCAAAACATCTCTCTCAGAAAAGCATCTGAAAATTTCTGCTCAGGTTTCTGCAGTAAAGATCTCTGAGCAAATGCTTCACATTAGCCTAGTTCAGCTTCGTCTTCATCCATAATCTCCACAAACAATAAGCTCTTTTTCTTAACCGTGACCGCTAGCTATGTACCTGGACTCTTCAACCAACCAACCTTGTGACATCACCAGTGCTGCAAGGGCAAAATGGCGGTGCAAACGTAACAAACATAAATATGTTATCATTTAGTGTGTAAACATTTTATATAAAAAATTCCCCCCAAATAAATTCCATTATATTTAATCTCTTAGAAAACTTGTACAAACTGAAATGTTTCATGTCCACTTTAATATAAGATATTTGTAGCAAACCGAGTGTCATAGATAAGAGAGGAGGCCCCAAGCATCACAGTGGAGGTTTGTGAATTTATCAGAGAATCCTGCAGATCATGTCTTTAGAGGTCTGATGGCAGAAAGTCTTATGAGATGTGAGAATTGGATTGAAGGACCTTCAATCTTGCCATCTAAGACCATACAAAAAGTGGCCTTTTAAGGCAGACCAATCAAGTTCATTGTTAGAAGAAGATCCAGAGATTAAAGGACATGCTGTATCTTGTTTCAGACAGAGCAAAAGAAGACAAAGATGCTTTTGGCAAGCTCACTGCATATTATTCTGATGGGCATTACTTAAAGTAGGCAGTAGCATGGTTCACAGGAATCTTGCTGAACTTGAGTCACAAAAGAGCAGAGCTACAATAGACCATCAGTGCATCAGATGGCAAACAGGATAGTGCTAGAGTTTAGGAAATGAAGAAATACAAAAAAGCCTAAAAGACTTCTCAATTGGCATGGAGGATATAACAAATGCTGAACATGACTTGATTCACTACAGTCAATAGCTGAAATATGTAGAAGAGGTCAAGAGCAGTCATATATACAGGCCGGAATCTATTCCGGAAGTTGGAGGAAGATTGTGCATGGCAGCGATGCCATTGCAGGCTAAATATCCTGCTGTCCTGCACAAAGTCCTTAAGATTTTCACTCTTATTCTTCAACAGAGTTACCATCAGGTTGGACACTGTGGACAGAATCATGTTCTGGCAGAGCTCTGGCAAAAGTTATGGCAAGCTCTGGCAAGATGTTATCTGATTGCTACACCTGTCGCAGATTGTATGCAAGGACTGGTGAGCAAAAGATGGCAGATTTTCCCATGGAGAATCTGACACTAGACAACCTATCCTTAACATATATCCTTAACTACTTTGGACCTTTCAAGTCTTTTGATCATAATTATTTACTTGTTGGGGAACCTAAAATTCCACGAAATTTGTCGGATTCCAAAGGCAATGTTTAGAGTGTTGAAGCGCAGACAAAGAGCAGCATCCTGGATAGACCTGTAACAAAGTTATGCTTGTAGCAGGAAGTAGTTTAAATTGACATAAAGGACTTTTAGAATGATTATTCACATTTAAAGTTGAACGTTTTAAATACATGTTTATTGTTTGATTAAGGAAGTGATTAGATCTATTTGATTTAGTAATTATGTAGTCCTCATGCCTACACAATTAGGGCCCGGGCATGTTAGAGCCATTATGGATATGTCAATTATACCTTAAACTTTGCAATGTTTTTTGTTTGCTTGAATATTTGAAAAGTCTGACTGTAGCTTTTTTAGTAACGTAAATTAAAGAACATTTATTTTATTTTGTAATCTGAACATTTTGGTTTAGTAAACAGTAAAAACTTTAAGAAGGCTTGCGTTATTGACTTAAGCTCAAAGAACTGGTCAAGGAATAAGTGAAGGAACTGGTCATAAATTGAATTAAGGAGAAACTGCACCTAAAATAAAATAATATTTTATAATAATAATCACGTAAAAGGATCAGGACCATAGAGCATTGGAATATTTCTGTAAGTTTAATGTAAAATGGTCAGTGTTGCACGCACACACACACACGCACACGTGCACGCACCCTTATTTGGTAGTGCCTCTGCTCTGGCAGGAAAGAAAGCAGGACTAATTGAATTCTCTCTCTGGGAAAGTCAGTTCTGGTTCCTTATTATGTCAATTTACCATAAAAGCTCTGAGAGATGGTGTTTGGAAGTGACATCAGCTGCTGCTATGACTACTGCTAAACAGCCAGATGACTTGCACATACTTCTCTAGGGCTTGTGTTCAGTGTGAACCTTTCATTTGCTGCCTTTAAGATTTTGACTTTTAATTTGCAGCAATTTAGCTCCAACCATGTATCCTACAAAATTTAGCCTACAGCAGTTTAGCTGAACCCTTTCAGAAGCTTAGCTCTACACATTTAGCATTCAGCAGTTTAGCTCTACCCATTCAGCATTTAGCAGTTTAGCCCCACCCATTCAGCAGTTTAGCTCCACCCCTTCAGAAGCTTAGCTCTACCTATTCAGCAATCAGCAGATTATCTCTACCCATTCAGTATTCAGTAGTTTTTTTCTACCCATTCAGCATCAAGCAATTTTACTCTACCCATTCAGCATTCAGCAGTTTAAGTCTACCCATTCAGCATTCAGCAGTTTAACTCTACACATTCAGCAGTTTGGTCCCACCCATTCAGCATTCAGCAGTTTAACTCTACACATTCAGCATTAATCAGTTTTACTCTACCCATTCAGCATTCAGCAGTTTAACTCTACACATTCAGCAGTTTGGTCCCACCCATTCAGCATTCAGCAGTTTAACTCTACACATTCAGCATTAATCAGTTTTACTCTACCCATTCAGCATTCAGCAGTTTAGCTCTACCCTTTCAGCAGTTTAACTCTACCCATTCAGCAGTTAAACTCTACACATTCAGCATTAAACAGTTTTACTCTATCCATTCAGCATTCAGCAGTTTAACTCTACCCTTTTAGCAGTTTTACTCTACCCATTCAGCAGTTTAACTCTACCCTTTTAGCAGTTTAACTCTACCCATTCAGCAGTTTAGCTCTACCATTTCAGCAGTTTAACTCTACCCATTCAGCAGTTTAACTCTACCCATTCAGCAGTTAAACTCTACCCATTCAGCAGTTTAACTCTACCCATTCAGCATTCAGCAGTTTAACTCTACCCATTCAGCAGTTTAACTCTACCCATTCAGCATTCAGCAGTTTAGCTCTACCCATTCAGCAGTTTAGCTCTACCCATTCAGCAGTTTAACTCTACCCATTCAGCATTCACCAGTTTAGCTCTACCCATTCAGCAGTTTAACTCTACCCATTCAGCAGTTTAACTCTACCCATTCAGCAGTTTAGCTCTACCCATTCAGCAGTTTAACTCTACCCATTCAGCAGTTTAGCTCTACCCATTCAGCAGTTTAGCTCTACCCATTCAGCAGTTTAACTCTACCCATTCAGCATTCAGCAGTTTAGCTCTACCCTTTCAGCAGTTTATCTCTTCCAATTCAGCAGTTTAACTCTACCCATTCAGCATTAAGCAGTTTTACTCTACCCATTCAGCATTCAGCAGTTTAGCTTTACCCTTTCAGCAGTTTAACTCTAACCATTCAGCATTTAGCAGTTAAACTCTACCCATTCAACAGTTAAACTCTACACATTCAGCATTTAGCAGTTTCACTCTACCCATTCAGCAGTTTATCTCTTCCAATTCAGCAGTTTAACTCTACCCATTCAGCATTAATCAGTTTTACTCTACCCATTCAGCATTCAGCAGTTTAGCTCTACCCTTTCAGCAGTTTAACTCTACCCATTCAGCAGTTAAACTCTACACATTCAGCATTAAACAGTTTTACTCTATCCATTCAGCATTCAGCAGTTTAACTCTACCCTTTTAGCAGTTTTACTCTACCCATTCAGCAGTTTAACTCTACCCTTTTAGCAGTTTTACTCTACCCATTCAGCAGTTTAACTCTACCAATTCAGCTGTTTGGTCCCACACATTCAGCATTAAGCAGTTTAATTCTACACATTCAGCATTAATCAGTTTTTCTCTACCCATTCAGCAGTTAAACTCCACACATTCAGCATTAAGCAGTTTTACTCTACCCATTCAGCATTCAGCAGTTTAACTCTACCCATTCAGCAGTTTAGCTCTACCCATTCAGCAGTTTAACTCTACACATTCAGCATTCAGCAGTTTAACTCTACCCATTCAGCAGTTTAACTCTACCCATTCAGCAGTTTAACTCTACCCATTCAGCATTCATCAGTTTAACTCTATCCATTCAGCAGTTTAACTCTACCCATTCAGCATTCAGCAGTTTAGCTCTACCCATTCAGCATTCAGCAGTTTAACTCTATCCATTCAGCAGTTTAACTATACCCATTCAGCATTCAGCAGTTTAGCTCTACCCATTCAGCATTCAGCAGTTTAACTCTATCCATTCAGCAGTTTAACTATACCCATTCAGCATTCAGCAGTTTAGCTCTACCCATTCAGCATTCAGCAGTTTAACTCTATCCATTCAGCAGTTTCACTCTACCCATTCAGCAGTTTAGCTCTACCCTTTCAGCAGTTTATCTCTTCCAATTCAGCAGTTTAACTCTACTCATTCAGCATTCAGCAGTTTAAGTCTACCCATTCAGTAGTTTAACTCTACCCATTCAGCATTCAGCAGTTTAGCTTTACCCTTTCAGCAGTTTAACTCTTACCATTCAGCATTTAGCAGTTAAACTCTACCCATTCAGCAGTTAAACTCTACACATTCAGCATTCAGCAGTTTCACTCTACCCATTCAGCAGTTTAGCTCTACCCTTTCAGCAGTTTTACTCTATCCATTCAGCAGTTTAAGTCTACCAATTCAGCAGTTTGGTCCCACCCATTCAGCATTAAGCAGTTTAACTCTACACATTCAGCATTAATCAGTTTAGCTCTACCCATTCAGCAGTTTTAACTCTATCCATTCAGCAGTTTAACTCTACCCATTCTACCCAATGTTCTAGTTTTAAATGTCAGGGCTCTCTGGATTCTGGAGCTACTGTTAGCCTGGGTAATTGTGGAAAAAGCAATTTATCTGCATACGCAAGCCTGTTTGGACAAAATGCACAACATACTGGATCTCAGAAAGCTGCAGGAGAGCGGAGGTGGGTTACTCTTTATCATGTTTTACTACATTAAAAGTTCATTTCACACCGGAGTTCTCGTTTGAAGGTGTTGAGAGGTCAGGCTGAATTGTCAGATGGTTGTTTATCTCTCCACTGTGTGTAACAACCCACCAACTTCAAACTGTCTTGTTAACCCTCTTTGCTTGGTGCAGAAAAGAGGCTGCTACTGAGATCCCCCCAGCCGATGCTGTTGGCAGGATGGGTGGTGAAACAGTATGAATCATTGATGAGAGCTGTAAGCTCATAAAGCCTGTCAGTAATGTTGATAATGAGAGGCTTTTGTCCAGCCTTCATTACTCACAGACACAAGCAGGGCTCAGAAGGTCCAGCGCTCAGAAACAGTCTATCTCTCTGTGCTCCAGACAATGGCAATGGCTTTCCCTTTAAGGAGATCAGCATCAGGTAGGGTGTGTGTTTTTGTTGGGCTGGTGTGTGCATTAAATATCTATGTATGTTTTTAAGCTAAGGAATATATCTCTTGGTGTGATTCAATAAGTCTCAAATTTTCACATTTTGATTTGATTCTATATATTTTTTAAATTAAGGAAAAAATAACAAGTGGCACAGCAGTTGGATCTAGATCTAATACACAGTTACTTTTAGGTTTAAAAACTTTTTCACTTTGAATTTAACCAAAGCAAATTAGTTAAATGTGTGTGTTATTCTGAATAGATATAGAACTGTATCACAAGATGAATAATAATAATAATAATAAGTAAATAACTGCAGATTCCATACAGCCATTTACAGCCTACACTGTCTAATATTGCAGCACAGTATAAAACAGACCAGAACAGTCTAATACATTCTGACACAGTCTAATCATCAGTTTTGATAGTCTAACATAGTCTAGCACAGTCCAAAACAATCCTAGTCTGATAGTCATCACATAGTCCAGCACATTCTAACACACAATCTATCACTGTTGCACCCTATACTGACACAGATGTGCAAATGCAAACATAAATGCATTGGTATAATTGCAGCATTAAGCTGTGAAGAAGTAGAATTGTATTGTCTGGAATGATGATTCTCTATCCAGCATTTCTGGTATGAGTTGGGAATAAGGGGGGATCATACAACATCCTGGCCTTACTAAAGTTTCTGAGTGCCATGTGAACTGTTTTTCGTTTAAAGCTCTGGAATTAGCTTAAAAGCCTTGGAAATAAACAGCTACACATTTTAAAATGACGGGAATTTTCAACACGCAGTGAAACAAGTATTTGTATTGGTTCAAAATAATAATAAAATAGAATAAAAAGTTAGACTTTAGGTAAGTCTAAGATCTGAAACAACAAGTTCACAGTCTATTATGTTACTTCAATTCTTAGTGAATAAATTTTTCTTTGTAATTTCTTTTCTTTGTTTATCGTTTTTTTTGTTGTTGTTCAAGCTATGTGACTTTTGATTCTTTTTATCTGTAATGTTATAGGTAAATATGTATTCTGCATGTGAGTGTACATTCTGCATGTCAGGTGACATGCTGAGGTGGTATGTGCTGAGTCTATGCTGAGGTGGAAATTGTTAGTGATCCACTGTTGTAATTGAGTTCTATTTCACATATAAACATATTTTATTTTTCTTGTGACTGAAGAATCAGGTTTTTACAACCCATTGTCTGTTCTTCCACCTTGACGTGGTCCTTCCCCTTAGTGTGAGGATTGGTTCTGTCAGATGTTCAAAATGCCACGAGCCCATAATAGCCTTTAGAGCTCTTGCATCATTAGGAGGCATGTCCCAGCAATAAAGTGTGGGCAACGACGTAATGGTGCGTTGCATGCTGGGTAGGGCCGCCATATTTTAGGACACATTATCAAAACAAATGGACTGTGCACTAAGCTAAACAAAGAGGCAGAGGAGCTTTACTTTGAGAAAATTTTGCGAATTAATGGGCTTGAGCTTGACCTTTTGCTTAGTGTGGTGTATTATAAGTTATAAGTAGTTAACCTTGCTTTAATTTATAAATTATAACTAGCTAACCTAGATTTAATTGATAAATTATGACTAGCCAACCTAGCTTTAATTTGTAAGTTATAACTTGTAACCGTCTTCATTAAAATGAGACACTGTGAAATGTAAGGGAAATCCACTTAATTGCCCTGGAGAAATGGAGAAAGAGTCTAAGACTGCATACAAAACTGTGTATTGTAGCCAACAGTGAATGATATATGTACAAACTGCATCAGTAAGGACAAAAGAGAAAAAAAGCAGCAGCAACAACAAAAGCACATTTACAGACCTGTATTGGTCATCCCAGTCCCAGTTAGAATTTCCCATAAAGTTCAAAAAGCATAGTCCTTGTAAAATGTTTCCAGGTATAAAGCTTAGGTATAGAGCTCACCACTAGGGCTGTCCCTAACGATTATTTTTTAAACGATTATTCTAACGATTATTTTTTTCGATTAGTCGACTAATCTATTCATTGAGAAACATATTTAAATAATTATTTTACGTTTTAAAGCAAACGATAAATTACTATATTTATATATAATAACAACAACAACAACAACAACAACACAAGCCTACTAAACCAAACCCCACACTTATAATCACTTACATGTACAGCACGTTGTTTAGATCTATAACGCTAAAAATGGATAAGCTCCCATACACCACAACCGTGTGTTGCACTGTTTTCTGTGACCGCTAGATTTTGTGACCACTGGCAAGTAGTTCTCAGCAGACCGGTGCACTGGCCGATTCGAAACGTGTTCGTTTCTAATGTTTACCCCGACTGGCCAAAACGGTTCAGTTTAGGGCTGAGGTGTAGGTATAGAAAGCTTCCGTTTTGCCAATGAACGCTCATAACCGTGAGCACTGGTCACAAAATTCCGACGGTGACAGAATACGGTGTAACACCGCAGCGCCGACGGCGCTAGCTAAAATAACTTAAGGCAGCTAGCTTAGCTAAACACCTGAACTTATGAATAATGCTACTGTTTCTGGAAACTGCGAAATGCCATGCACAAATATAAACCAAAAATGTATAATTTCTGCCAGTGGCAGGTTTAAAACCTTTGGTAGACAGCCTTAAGTCTTTTTAAGGACACCCGCGGAGACCCTGATGTAAACGGTAACTTACTGTGTGACCCTGTTGACATAGTGCTCCTGGATGTTTGCGCTTCAAGTGCTCCTTTTGCACGTATGGCAGAGGACCACACTGTTGCCCTTTTGCGTGAAATGCTCCCAAACTTTAGATGCCCGCTGGCGTTTTTTTGTAGCTGGAGATTGCTCTCCGGAGTCCAAGCTCTCTAGAGCTTAGATTCTCTGCCCGAACCCGACATGACCCGAGGCCCGCCCGTAAATCCGACCCGGGCTCCAGAAAATAGTCCGAGATGTAGGCGTCTGTTTTTTAATTATATTTTTATTTAAAAAAAAAAAAACGAAAACTGAAAGTGAAACTAAACTAATTTATTTATAAGCGCTGTTTTCACTACCGCAGTTCTACAGCGGGGGTGTTGTGCCGATTCTGTCCGCGAAGCGGGAGTCAGATTCAGCAGAGAGTCGGATTCGGCACAAACGCGGCGGCACCTCGCGGTCCGCGGTGTCAGTTGTAAGCGCTCGCGCTAGCCGCAAAATACGGCAGAAAACACTGAGGGAGCTGCAGAATTATGAATGGGACTAGAATATGAGCACGAGGAGATCAAAGAGAACCTTCACCTGTGAGTAGCTCTCACCAGAACACGCAAATCTCTCTCTCTCTCTCTCTCTCTCTGTGTCTCTCTCTCTCTCTCTCTGTGTCTCTCTCTCTCTCTCTGTGTCTCTCGCACGTGAACTCCTCCGCTTTGACTTGCAGAACTGTGTTTAGCTGTTCTTAAAAATCATTTTAATTAAATAATAGTTCTATGCTTCTATGTTACCGTGTTAATTAACATAATTCTGATCATATTTCGCTCATTAAAACAGCCCGAAAACAGCCAGTTGGAATTTTTGGGCCCGATCTAACCTCTAATGCTCTCCACAGGCGCCGCCGTGTTTACGACGCGCCGACGCACGTTATGCAAATCGATGTATTTTTGTAATCGATGACGTCGATTATGTCGACGCGTCGCCCCAGCCCTACTCACCACACAGTGTGTGTGTATTTACACACACAGACCACTTCAGTTTCTGAATTCGTTTGCTGCCTCCACATGGCCAAAAAATTTATTAAATAATATTTGTTTATTTCTTCTGTATGAAGGGGCATTAATTCACATTTATTGTTGTTCATACATTATTAAAGTGTAACATACACTGTTTATTATATTATATACATATACATATACATATATGGGCCATTCCACCCAATGGGTGCCAGCTGCTTGTTGAATTTCCAATTTAAACTTTTTTTTTTTAAACTCTGAACCAATTTTAACTTAAATATTATGAATTTGTTATGAAAAAATATAAAAGCATGAATGGGATTTGGACTCACAAAACAATGCAAAATACATCTCTGAAGGATTTTAATAATTATATTTCATGCTAAAGTTTATAGTTAAGAGAGTGGAGACAGGTAACATTTTCAGTATATATATATATATATATATATATATATATATATATATATATATATATATATATATATATATATATATATTGTGGTAGGCCCCTGGGGTTAGGGGCCTGACCACTGTGACCCGGAAGGAGGAAGCACACAGAGAACACAGACACGGGGAGTTAATGAACTCAAAACATACCTTTTATTCGACTCAGAAAATGCCCTCCACCACACCCAAAAGGAACTTAAAACATAATTCGGCCCAATGGGGCTCTAGAGTCTGTAGAGATAACTTAGTGTTTGTTTTTAGCGTCCGTGCAGCCTCAGCCCTCACCTCCCCAGTGAGTGAGGACTGAGGCTCAGTATATATGCCTGTCCCAGCTGGCGGCTCAGTCCTCATGCGGACCAGCTGGGACAGACATGGCTTTGCGCTCCGGCGTGGGGCGGACCCACAACTCCCCCGCCTCCTCACGCCACAATATATATATATGTATATATATATATATATATACTGATATATATATATCAGTGTTGTGCAGTAAGGCCCTTCTAACCAATAGATTCATGTAAATCCTTCCATAATATTTAATCAGGAAATATGTACTATAGTTATTGTAAACTATAAGCATATATTTTACAAATGAACTAAAATAAAAAACAGCAGTTTTAACATATCAAAGCTTTTTAAAATGGCTTCTGCCGCCTTCACAATTATTAATTCACAATAATAGGCCGCCTGACTGGATGTTTTGACTGACCTGGCGTCTTGTAGGCATACACACACATATATATATATATATATATATATATATATATATATATATATATATATATATATATATATATATATATATATGTGTGTGTGTGTGTGTGTGTGTGTGTATATATGTATATATAAACAGAAAATAAATTTATAAACTTATGAATATGCTATACCATATGTCTGTCTTTGTTTAAAAGCATAATATAAAGTATTTCAGCATGAAAGCAGCTATTTATAATGTGAGCATCCTGTATCATTACTACATCTCTGCTGTTTGTAACAAACCAAACCGTGTGAAAATCGGCAACACCGGCAAAAACTTCGCCCGTAAGTTAGGAGCATTTTACACACAGCTGATCCAACTAATGAACTAACTGTCCTTACTGAGGAGAGCTGAGAGTGTCACAGCATAAAATCACTAAAACAGGTCAGTGATACTCCAGAACCAGCTGTAACACGTTTTAACATTTACTGTCTTTATTATGCAGTGAAATAAATAGGTGTTTCTGGTTCGTTGTCGCCTCAGTGAGGGCAGGTAGTTAGTTTATTAGTTGATTAGTTAGTTGGGAGTTGATTATTTGGGTCAGGTGTTGTAATTAGTATAAACTAATGACTGTAATTAAATACCAAACCTGCAGGAAAGCGCTGCTGAACTGAGAGCCATTATCTCTTATTATCTGCCTTTTAAAGCTCTAACACAGACTACACTGCTCAACATCACACTGCTCAACATTACTGAAAGAGGTTTCACCTGTTTAAATGCTTGAATGATCATCTGTGAAGAAAAAGAAGAATCCAAAACGCAGAATAGTACACAGAATAAAACGTACAGGGTTCTGAACATATTTATTTAACACAGAAAGTGACAGAGGCCAGTTTTTGAAAAGCCCATTCAAATTCCCCGTTTACTTGAACCGCTTAGACACGGAACCCCAAATATGGGAATAAACAACATGGCGTCGACTACAAAATGACCACAGCGGTTCAGTGGTCTATGTATATGATGTCTATGGGGTTACCCCTTAATTAAGCCTTGCCCGCAGCAATTTTCACACACTCAGCACACATTCTGACAGTTCTGTCTGCTTTATGGCAAAAACACGCAGCTCCTAGGAATGCACAGGCAGGAGAGCACGAGGCTCCATTAGGCGCAAAGGGAGAGAGAGAGGTCTGATAGCTGCAGCTAGCTCCAGCTGCCGTTATATCATTACCTTACTGATTCCCCTGCTAGGTGAGCATTGTCCACTTATAGGGCATCCTAGTGCATAATTATGAAGAGCTTTATGTGTTTTATTTGTTTAATAAAAATAGCACTAAAAGTGTTTAAAAGTTCTGCAGAAGCACACTCAGTTTAAGCTTGTAGCTCCTGTTTATCTGCTCTATCTTAACGGATTATATGCTCTCTACATGTTTACAGTAAAATATTAAGTGTATTTTGCTACCGAACCCAAAATAAATGCCCTTCACTACCACTTTTATATCAGTTTCTGTTGAGGCTCTTTTATTTGGCTTAAAACATTTTAAAGCTTGGTTACACTGACATCACAATCCTATTCTCTATACAGCAGGTATTTGAGAGACTGTGATTTTTTTTTAAGTCAGTTCGTTAGGTTAGCTTAGCTTAGCATTCTAGCTCCAAGGATGACCTATATTAAGTCAGCATAGTTTAGTGATAGCTTAGCATTCTTATCCCAACTCATTTAATCTTCTTTAAGCATCTGAATATTACCTATTCTTGTCTAAGATAATTAAATTATTTTCTTGTCTATGGAAGTCACCTTTCTGTACACCAAGCTTAGTTAATGTAGCTTACAGTTTTTCCCAAATGTTTAAACACATTTCTAGAAACTTGGCTCAGTTTCTCAAAACTCTAAACACAAACTGAAAATTATTAACTCCTTTGTTGAAACTCTACAAATCTCCAGCAAAACTGATTCCTTCCACCAAAACAACACACACAGCTATTTTACGCTTATCTCTTACAGAGCATCAAATAAACACTGACAAGATAAATTCAAAGCACTGTTATCAGAAGTATTTGGTTGTGTTTTTGACTTCATGAGGCCGCTGTACAAATTCAAATGCAGACAAGTCCATGGAAATATGTTGTCTTTCTGTTGTTTTTATTTATTTGGTGTGGTGTAGGACCCCCCCCCCCCCATTTACAGTACTACACAAATGTAAGCTATATTTACTGTATGCAATATGTTGCAAAACTGTAATTTTCACCTATTTTCACAATGAGAAACATGATAAGGAAAATTCACATACAAAGAAGACACAAAAATGTATTTATTGCAAAATGCAAAGAAACAGATCACTGTTCATCAGACCCCTGATCTCGGTCAGACCAGAGGACTCATCTACATCAGCTGCAATATTCTCCCTCGCCAAACAGTGTGGGAAAAATGCCTTGCATGGCAAATCCATCTTTGGCAATCATCTGCGTGGATGTCATCACATGCCTCCCCCATTACATGAAGTAGAGCCACACGCTCGTGGGGTCTGAGTTTGTACACTTTCCACCTCCATGCAGAAAAGAATCACTCTATTGGATTGAGGAAAGGGGAATATGGTGAAGGGTGCAGCACAACAAACTGTGGATTTAGAGAACCAATCATTGACCAGAGCTGCCCAGTGGAAACTTACATTATCCCAGATGACAACGTAGTATGGCTGTATCAGTCACTTGAGGCGTCTTTTATACTCTGACAAATGATTGAAACGTTCTTCTAATTAAGTTTATATAGCTGCAACTTGTGTGAGACTATTTGGTAATAAGGGTTTTATATTTGAAGGCCAGTGATTCTTAGGTGACCAAGGTTTTCTAAATGATGAAATTTGTGTTTAGTGATTTGCAAAGCTGTGATTTAGAATGATATTTGAGTGAGAACATATAACATTGTGTTTAGAGTTTAGCAGTTTGGAGTCACAATGTTGACACATGAGCTTCATGTTTTTGGATTTGTGTGCATAGTTCCACATTTTTTGTGTAAACATTTGGGAAAAACTGTAATATCGACTGCCAGATCCAACCGAGGAGCCACTGGAAGCACAACCAGTCAAGCCACCTCCGGGGGTCTAAACCCTGGTGACAAAACCAGAGGAAGGTACCGACCCGGTGCGCCGTGTTGATCCGAGAGAGCACCCCACTCATTTGGCGGATGGGCTTACTTGATCCTTTCTTAGAGTAAAGCAACGGACGACCCAGTGGTTTGAACAACCGCCAGAGGCGGCCCCATTCACTGAACGACTCATGAGTAGGGCAGATCTGGGTCTATTCTTTCAGCAGTGGTTGTCTGCTGGTCATGGTCTGGTTGAGTCTTTTATACATCTTTCTGTAGTATAGATATTAGCCACCTTTTAAGCTGCTTGTGTGGAAATGAGAACTGGCTTTGTAGTCATAAACTAACTTTTTCATTATTTAGAAATCCTTACGTAATAGTTTCTATTCATCTGACAAATTATTCTGTTTTATATCAGTAATATAGCATGTTTTCCTTTTAGTTATCTCATTTATCTTTATACACTATAACTTGATATCTAATGGCTACATTTATGACATATTAATCGCTTATTACTCTGATTCATCTGTGTGATTTTAATAAAAAAAAAATTATTACAAAACCTTTAACTTGTTGCTTTAGCATGTTTTCTGGAGAGCTGGTTTCAAACTTTCTGTACCTGTTCAGAACCATTTCCCTGAAATGTCCTGTGTAATTAATTATCTAATTTAATTAATTTAATAACCTGGCACCCAATTAAAATATTTTAACATCTCAACTTGTTCCAGGTATTAATTATACTACCGCTGTGCTCGCTACATGATCGACTCATTTTTCTTTTACTAGTTACTGCAGACAATGGAGGTTGAAGAGCAGTTTCATGTGTAGCATTATATACATCTCAGAGAGGTCTATTGTATTTCAAGAAGAACAAGAACATGTAGATTTTAGAGGAAGGAAACCTTAAAAGCAATGTTTCAAAATCTAGTAAAAAGAGAGTAAAGACAGTTAATCAAACAAATACAGGATAACATATTTTTATTCATTGAAGACAATCAATGATCAGGTGTCTCAATACTTTTTTCTGTTTATTCTTTTACTCAGAAAAACATATTCCCCTCATTTTGCATGTCTGTCCCTTTTCTGGTACCTGGCTTTCGTGTGCTGTCCTGCAGCCAAAACCCAGAAGAAGTACTTTGTGGATAACATTTAGGTCAGGTTAAACACTGATTTGTGAGTGAGTTCCCACATTTGATGTTCACACACCTAAAAGTAAGATAACCTTAATCTTCATTTGTAGATGGTGTTTGTGTAATGGTGAGAGTGTGCTGATGGTGTTTGTGTAATGGTGAGAGTGTGCTGATGGTGTTTGTGTAATGGTGAGAGTGTGCTGATGGTGTTTGTGTAATGGTGAGAGTGTGCTGATGGTGTTTGTGTAATGATGAGTGTGTTGATGGTATTTGTGTAATGGTGAGAGTGTGCTGATGGTGTTTGTGTAATGATGAGTGTGTTGATGGTGTTTGTGTAATGTTGAGAGTGTGCTGATGGTGTTTGTGTAATGGTGAGAGTGTGTTGATGGTGTTTGTGTAATGGTGAGAGTGTGCTGATGGTGTTTGTGTAATGGTGAGAGTGTGTTGATGGTGTTTGTGTAATGGTGAGAGTGTGTTGATGGTGTTTGTGTAATGGTGTGAGTGTGCTGATGGTGTTTGTGTAATGATGAGTGTGTTGATGGTATTTGTGTAATGGTGAGAGTGTGTTGATGGTGTTTGTGTAATAGTGAGAGTGTGTTGATGGTGTTTGTGTAATGGTGAGAGTGTGTTGATGGTGTTTGTGTAATGGTGAGAGTGTGCTGATGGTGTTTGTGTAATGGTGAGAGTGTGTTGATGGTGTTTGTGTAATGGTGAGAGTGTGTTGATGGTGTTTGTGTAATGGTGTGAGTGTGCCGATGGTGTTTGTGTAATGATGAGTGTGTTGATGGTATTTGTGTAATGGTGAGAGTGTGCTGATGGTGTTTGTGTAATGGTGAGAGTGTGTTGATGGTGTTTGTGTAATGATGAGTGTGTTGATGGTGTTTGTGTAATGGTGAGAGTGTGCTGATGGTGTTTGTGTAATGGTGAGAGTGTGTTGATGGTGTTTATGTAATGGTGAGAGTGTGCTGATGGTGTTTGTGTAATGGTGAGAGTGTGTTGCTGGTGTTTGTGTAATGGTGAGAGTGTGCTGATGGTGTTTGTGTAATGGTGAGAGTGTGTTGATGGTGTTTGTGTAATGGTGAGAGTGTGTTGATGGTGTTTGTGTAATGGTGTGAGTGTGCTGATGGTGTTTGTGTAATGATGAGTGTGTTGATGGTGTTTGTGTAATGGTGTGAGTGTGCTGATGGTGTTTGTGTAATGATGAGTGTGTTGATGGTATTTGTGTAATGGTGAGAGTGTGTTGATGGTGTTTGTGTAATGGTGAGAGTGTGTTGATGGTGTTTGTGTAATGGTGAGAGTGTGTTGATGGTGTTTGTGTAATGGTGAGAGTGTGCTGATGGTGTTTGTGTAATGGTGAGAGTGTGTTGATGGTGTTTGTGTAATGGTGAGAGTGTGTTGATGGTGTTTGTGTAATGGTGTGAGTGTGCCGATGGTGTTTGTGTAATGATGAGTGTGTTGATGGTATTTGTGTAATGGTGAGAGTGTGCTGATGGTGTTTGTGTAATGGTGAGAGTGTGTTGATGGTGTTTGTGTAATGATGAGTGTGTTGATGGTGTTTGTGTAATGGTGAGAGTGTGCTGATGGTGTTTGTGTAATGGTGAGAGTGTGTTGATGGTGTTTATGTAATGGTGAGAGTGTGCTGATGGTGTTTGTGTAATGGTGAGAGTGTGTTGATGGTGTTTGTGTAATGGTGAGAGTGTGCTGATGGTGTTTGTGTAATGGTGAGAGTGTGTTGATGGTGTTTATGTAATGGTGAGAGTGTGTTGATGGTGTTTGTGTAATGGTGTGAGTGTGCTGATGGTGTTTGTGTAATGATGAGTGTGTTGATGGTATTTGTGTAATGGTGAGAGTGTGCTGATGGTGTTTGTGTAATGATGAGTGTGCTGATGGTGTTTGTGTAATGGTGAGAGTGTGCTGATGGCGTTTGTGTAATGGTGAGAGTGTGCTGATGGTGGTTGTGTTAATGGTGAGAGTGTGTTGATGGTGTTTGTGTAATGGTGAGAGTGTGTTGATGGTGTTTGTGTAATGGTGTGAGTGTGCTGATGGTGTTTGTGTAATGATGAGTGTGTTGATGGTGTTTGTGTAATGGTGAGAGTGTGTTGATGGTGTTTGTGTAATGGTGTGAGTGTGCTGATGGTGTTTGTGTAATGAGTGTGTTGATGGTATTTGTGTAATGGTGAGAGTGTGCTGATGGAGTTTGTGTAATGGTGAGAGTGTGTTGATGGTGTTTGTGTAATGATGAGTGTGTTGATGGTGTTTGTGTAATGGTGAGAGTGTGCTGATGGTGTTTGTGTAATGGTGAGAGTGTGTTGATGGTGTTTATGTAATGGTGAGAGTGTGCTGATGGTGTTTGTGTAATGGTGAGAGTGTGTTGATGGTGTTTGTGTAATGGTGAGAGTGTGCTGATGGTGTTTGTGTAATGGTGAGAGTGTGTTGATGGTGTTTGTGTAATGGTGAGAGTGTGTTGATGGTGTTTGTGTAATGGTGAGAGTGTGTTGATGGTGTTTGTGTAATGGTGTGAGTGTGCTGATGGTGTTTGTGTAATGATGAGTGTGTTGATGGTATTTGTGTAATGAGGAGTGTGCTGATGGTATATGTGTAATGGTGAGAGTGTGCTGATGGTATTTGTGTAATGGTGAGAGTGTGTTGATGGTATATGTGTAATGGTGAGAGTGTGTTGATGGTATATGTGTAATGGTGAGAGTGTGCTGATGGCATTTGTGAAATTCTGAGAGTGTGTTGATGGTATATGTGTAATGGTGAGAGTGTGCTGATGGTGTTTGTGTAATGGTGAGTGTGCTGATGGTATTTGTGTAATGGTGAGTGTGCTGATGGTGTTTGTGTAATGGTGAGAGTGTGCTGATGGTGTTTGTGTAATGGTGAGTGTGCTGATGGTATTTGTGTAATGGTGAGTGTGCTGATGGTGTTTGTGTAATGGTGAAAGTGTGCTGATGGTGTTTGTATAATGGTGAGAGTGTGCTGATGGTATTTGTGTAATGAGGAATGTGCTGATGGTATTTGTGTAATGGTGAGTGTGCTGATGGTGTTTGTGTAATGGTGTGAGTGTGCTGATGGTGTTTGTGTAATGATGAGTGTGTTGATGGTATTTGTGTAATGGTGAGAGTGTGTTGATGGTGTTTGTGTAATGGTGAGAGTGTGTTGATGGTGTTTGTGTAATGGTGAGAGTGTGTTGATGGTGTTTGTGTAATGGTGAGAGTGTGCTGATGGTGTTTGTGTAATGGTGAGAGTGTGTTGATGGTGTTTGTGTAATGGTGAGAGTGTGTTGATGGTGTTTGTGTAATGGTGTGAGTGTGCCGATGATGTTTGTGTAATGATGAGTGTGTTGATGGTATTTGTGTAATGGTGAGAGTGTGCTGATGGTGTTTGTGTAATGGTGAGAGTGTGTTGATGGTGTTTGTGTAATGATGAGTGTGCTGATGGTGTTTGTGTAATGGTGAGAGTGTGTTGATGGTGTTTGTGTAATGGTGAGAGTGTGCTGATGGTGTTTGTGTAATGGTGAGAGTGTGTTGATGGTGTTTATGTAATGGTGAGAGTGTGTTGATGGTGTTTGTGTAATGGTGTGAGTGTGCTGATGGTGTTTGTGTAATGATGAGTGTGTTGATGGTATTTGTGTAATGGTGAGAGTGTGCTGATGGTGTTTGTGTAATGATGAGTGTGCTGATGGTGTTTGTGTAATGGTGAGAGTGTGCTGATGGCGTTTGTGTAATGGTGAGAGTGTGCTGATGGTGGTTGTGTTAATGGTGAGAGTGTGTTGATGGTGTTTGTGTAATGGTGAGAGTGTGTTGATGGTGTTTGTGTAATGGTGTGAGTGTGCTGATGGTGTTTGTGTAATGATGAGTGTGTTGATGGTGTTTGTGTAATGGTGAGAGTGTGTTGATGGTGTTTGTGTAATGGTGTGAGTGTGCTGATGGTGTTTGTGTAATGAGTGTGTTGATGGTATTTGTGTAATGGTGAGAGTGTGTTGATGGAGTTTGTGTAATGGTGAGAGTGTGTTGATGGTGTTTGTGTAATGATGAGTGTGTTGATGGTGTTTGTGTAATGGTGAGAGTGTGCTGATGGTGTTTGTGTAATGGTGAGAGTGTGTTGATGGTGTTTATGTAATGGTGAGAGTGTGCTGATGGTGTTTGTGTAATGGTGAGAGTGTGTTGATGGTGTTTGTGTAATGGTGAGAGTGTGCTGATGGTGTTTGTGTAATGGTGAGAGTGTGTTGATGGTGTTTGTGTAATGGTGAGAGTGTGCTGATGGTGTTTGTGTAATGGTGAGAGTGTGTTGATGGTGTTTGTGTAATGGTGTGAGTGTGCTGATGGTGTTTGTGTAATGATGAGTGTGTTGATGGTATTTGTGTAATGAGGAGTGTGCTGATGGTATATGTGTAATGGTGAGAGTGTGCTGATGGTATTTGTGTAATGGTGAGAGTGTGTTGATGGTATATGTGTAATGGTGAGAGTGTGTTGATGGTATATGTGTAATGGTGAGAGTGTGCTGATGGCATTTGTGAAATTCTGAGAGTGTGTTGATGGTATATGTGTAATGGTGAGAGTGTGCTGATGGTGTTTGTGTAATGGTGAGTGTGCTGATGGTATTTGTGTAATGGTGAGTGTGCTGATGGTGTTTGTGTAATGGTGAGAGTGTGCTGATGGTGTTTGTGTAATGGTGAGTGTGCTGATGGTATTTGTGTAATGGTGAGTGTGCTGATGGTGTTTGTGTAATGGTGAAAGTGTGCTGATGGTGTTTGTATAATGGTGAGAGTGTGCTGATGGTATTTGTGTAATGAGGAATGTGCTGATGGTATTTGTGTAATGGTGAGTGTGCTGATGGTGTTTGTGTAATGGTGAAAGTGTGCTGATGGTGTTTGTATAATGGTGAGAGTGTGCTGATGGTATTTGTGTAATGGTGAGAGTGTGCTGATGGTGTTTGTGTAATGGTGAGTGTGCTGGTGGTATTTGTGTAATGGTGAGTGTGCTGATGGTGTTTGTGTAATGGTGAGAGTGTGTTGATGGTATATGTGTAATGGTGAGAGTGTGCTGATGGTATTTGTGAAATTCTGAGAGTGTGTTGATGGTATATGTGTAATGGTGAGAGTGTGTTGATGGTATTTGTGTAATGGTGAGAGTGTGCTGATGGTGTTTGTGTAATGGTGAGTGTGCTGATGGTATTTGTGTAATGGTGAGAGTGTGTTGATGGTATATGTGTAATGGTGAGAGTCTGCTGATGATATTTGTGTAATGGTGAGTGTGCTGATGGTGTTTGTGTAATGGTGAAAGTGTGCTGATGGTGTTTGTATAATTGTGAGAGTGTGCTGATGGTATTTGTGTAATGAGGAATGTGCTGATGGTGTTTGTGTAATGGTGAAAGTGTGCTGATGGTGTTTGTATAATGGTGAGAGTGTGCTGATGGTATTTGTGTAATGAGGAATGTGCTGATGGTATATGTGTAATGGTGAGAGTGTGCTGATGGTATTTGTGTAATGGTGAGAGTGTGTTGATGGTGTTTGTGTAATGGTGAGAGTGTGCTGATGGTATTTGTGTAATGGTGAGAGTGTGCTGATGGTGTTTGTGTAATGGTGAGAGTGTGCTGATGGTGTTTGTGTAATGGTGAGTGTGCTGATGGTGTTTGTGTAATGGTGAAAGTGTGCTGATGGTGTTTGTATAATGGTGAGAGTGTGCTGATGGTATTTGTGTAATGAGGAGTGTGCTGGTGGTATATGTGTAATGGTGAGAGTGTGCTGATGGTATTTGTGAAATGGGGCTGAAGGCATTGTGAATGTTACTGAATTAATTTGTATTTATATGATTAATAATAATGTAAGAAATGATGTAGAATTATCTGCGTGTGTGTCAGTTACTCCCAGACCACCCAGTTACCCCAGACAGTCACACTGATGTTTTACAGCAATTTAAAGAGAGAGGGCATGCAGTGCGGAATGTGTGTGAGTGTGTTGTATTCTCCTGCTGCAGAACTCGATGGTCGCTTTCTTTCGACTGCTCACGAACGCCGCTGGGGGGCGCCTCCTCGTGTGTTCAGTGCTGCTCGCGCGCGGACTCAATGCAGATGCTCGCGCTGCTCCAGCCCGAGCGGATCTGCAGCGCGAGCACGGCGTAAAGCAGCGGGCAGTTAGCGCGTGCGGAGGGGCAGAATGAGGGGCGCGCGGGTTAACAGGTGCTGCCCCGTGTAGGAGCTTCTCCTTCTCCTCCCGCGCCGTTACGGAGCGATGCCAGTGCGCGCGTGGCACGCAGACGCCCTGCACGCAAGGGAACTTCTACAAGACTCAGGGGCAACTCTGTGAGTGGGGGGCAGTTAAGCGCGAGCCCTGCAACAAACCCCCTCATACACACAAACACGGGCGCACGCACGCACGGGCGCGCGCAGTCCAGTTTGGGTGTGAAGGTGCAGACAGACGCAGAGCAAGCTGGCTACTGCCGCGGCGATCGCGAGCTCTCTGATCCGGCAGCGGCGGCAGGCGCGGCAGCGCGCGAGCGGCACTGAGCCCATCGGCGCGTGCGAGAAAAACACCAGACTCAGTCTCTTCTCGAGGGTCAAACTCTTCAGTTCCAAGAAGAAGAAGAGGAGGCGACCAGGTCAGCGCGAGCGAGGGGGTGGGTTTGGGGGGGGGGGGGGGGGCTGCGGGTGTCAGGTGTACACTTCATCATCTTTATTACCATCTTCATCACTATCATCATCTTCATTACCATCTTCATCACTACCATCATCTTCAACAGTCATCATCCATACTAACACCATTATCTTCATCAGTCATCATCCATACTAACACCATCATGTTTAACAGTCATCATCCATACTAACACCATCATCTTCAACTGTAATCTTATTCACCACCATCACCTTCAACACCAACTTCATCACTGTCTTCATCACCACCATCACCTTTTACCGTCTTCATCACACCATCATCTTCAACTGGCTTCATTTTTATCATCGCCATCATCAACACCAACTTCATCACTGTCTTCATCACCACCATCATCTTCTACTGTCATAATTTTTATCAACACCATCTTCAGCTGTCATTATCTTTATCAACACCATCATCTTCAGCTGTCATTATCTATATCCACACCATCATCTTTAACACCAACTTCATCACTGTCTTCATCACCACCATCATCTTCTACTGTCATAATTTTTATCAACACCATCTTCAGCTGTCATTATCTTTATCAACACCATCATCTTCAGCTGTCATTATCTTTATCCACACCATCATCTTTAACACCAACTTCATCACTGTCTTCATCACCACCATCATCTTCAGCTGTCATCACTTTTATCATCACCATCATCTTCAGCTGTCATGATCTTTATCCACACCATCATTTTCAACACCAATTTCATGATTGTCTTCATCGCCACCATCATCTTCAACTATTATCTTTTTTCTCACCACAGTCATATTCATTACTGCCACCCTCATCAGCTGCCATTATTATTACCATTATCTTCACATATTGTCATATTTATCACCACCATCTTCATGCACTATCATGTTTAACTCTCATCATCTTTATTAACAACTGCATATTGTGATGTCTACATTACTTATATAACATTATCATCTTCATTACTGTCTTCATCACCACCATAATCTAGAACTATCATCACCATTTTTTCCAATACCATTTTCATCACCATCATCTTTAACTATCATTATTTTCAAATATCATTTTTTATTACTGCCTTTGTCTTCATTATTGTTTTATTCACCACGGGCATCTTAACCTATTTTAATCTTTTTCACACAAATTTTCATTACTTTATTTACCACCACAAACATCTTTATCACCACCATTATCCTCATTACAACGTCTTCATCATCAGCTTCCCCACTATCATTTTAATCACTATTTTGTTATCACCACTATTTTCATTACCATCTTCATAGACCACTGAAGTCGTGTCGTCATTTTGTAGTTGGCACCATGTTGTTTATGCCCATATTTGGGGTTCCGTGTCTAAGCGGTTTGAATGGGCTTTTCAAAAACTTCATAAACAATCTCGTAATGCAGAGGATCCAGTGATGTTTAGGAGTAAAATGTACACAGAATAAAACGTACAGGGGTCTGAACAGATTTATTTACCACAGAATGTGACAGAGGCGGGTTTTTGAAAAGCCTATTCATTTTTCTCATATGGAAAAAACGCTTAGACACGAAACCCGTATGAGGACTACAGAATGACGCATGACTTCAGTGATCTATTACCACCATCATCTTCAACTATAATTACTCCCATTATCTGCTTTACTGTCTTTATCACAACCACCATCTTCTTTGTCACCATCTATTTCAACCATGATCTTGTCACTACCATTTCTCACTACCATTTATCACTGTTTTTATTACAACAATCATCTAAATCACTGGCATCATCCTCATCTATTATCATTATTTTCATTACCACCATAATCTTTAACTATCGTTATCTTATCACAATCACTGGCCTTGTTAGTGACATCATCTGCATCACCACCATTGTCTTAAATGGTCATTATCACTACACCACATCTTCTTCAACTATCATAATTTTCATTGTCACTACCACTATCTTCTGTCATCTTGTCACTATCATTATTGTCTTTATCACTGATGAGATTATCACCTTTATTGTTGTTATCATCACCATCACTGATTTCACCAAAACAACTCCATATCATTGTCATCTTTGACCATCATGTTTATCATCATCATCAACCTTATCACCAATATCACTTCCAACATCGTTTTTCTCACCATCATCATCATCAACGTTTTTTCACTGTTCTCATCATCTGGTGGATTGGTGTCAAGGTAATGTTTTGTATGGGGCTTATTGATGCTGCAGCAGCTGTTTTTTTGGTTCTTCATTATTACTGCTGTTGTGTAGCTGCTATTTGTGTTAGGAGTAACATGCTTGATTGTGTCTGTAGGGTGTGTGTCTGTAGAGTGTGCGTGTCTATAGTGTACATGTAGGACTGTATTGTTTGTTTTGCTCTAGTGGTTTCCACTCACATTAAGATGCAGGCCAGACATGGTAGCACCTTCAGCACATCACTCAAAGTCCTCAGACCTGAGCTGAGTTGAGATGAGCTGAGTCAGAGATACGCAACATCCTAAACAGAAGCGCTCTGATTATTTAGAAATGGATCTTTATGGTTTCATAGATAATTGTATTTTTTATGGTGAGCAGTAGTGTGTTTAAGTGTCTCCTTGGTCTGAGGCTCATTGTGAGAAGTGTGTGATTTTAGCTCATGAGATGACGAGCAGTTACACAATAAACACTGCAGAGTAGATTGTCTTCACTGTCTGAAACCGTCTATATTAGCTTCTCTATGAGTGTGTGTGTGCACTGATGTGTTATTAATGAGCAGCCAGTAGACATGCTGCACCTCACCTGCACATCTTCTCTAAAACTGTTTTCCTAAAAACAGTATATTGTGCAACATGTTGCGTTAAAACTTATTTAAATGTAGTGTGATAAATGATACATTTTTGTAATTTTTATCCCATTTTCTCAATTTACAAGGCCAGTTACCCAACCCACTTATTAGGATTCCCCCTATCAGTAGTGATGCACCAAAACCAGGAGGGTGAAGACTAGCACACGCCTCCTCCGATACATGTGAAATCAGCCATCGACTCTTTTCAAACTACTGCTGATGAAGTATTGCTGAGTAACATCACATCGCACTTGGAGGAAGCGCAGTTCTGATACATCAGCTTACAGACACCTTGTGCTGATTAACATCACCCTTTGGAGTAATGTGGGCAGAGAGCACCATCTACCCACCCAGAGAAAGGCCAATTTTGCTCTCACAGGGCTCCGGTAGCTAATGGCAAACTACAGGAATGGGATTCAAATCAGCGATCTCCCAGTTATAGTGGTTGGACCAAATTCATACAGAAAATGTTTACATATGATATACATTGTAGATTCTCACTGAAGGCATCAAATAAATGAATGAACACTTGTGGAGTGATGTACTTTTAATAAGCTTCAAGAGGTAGTCACCTGAAATGGTTCTCCAACAGTCTTGAAGGAGTTCCCAGAGGTGTTTAGCACATGTTGGCCCCTTTGCCTTCACTCTGCGGTCCAGCTCACCCCAAACCATCTAGATTGGGTTCAATTTTGAATAAATCCCCAACAGTGTCACCAGCAAAACACCCCCACACCATCACAGCTCCTCCTCCACCATGCTTCACAGTGGGAACCAGGCATGTGGAATCCATCCGTTCACCTTTTCTGCATCTCACAAAGACACGGCGGTTGGAACCAAAGATCTCAAATTTGGACCAAAGCACAGATTTCCACTTGTCTAATGTCCATTCCTTGTGTTTTTTGGCCCAAACAAATCTCTTCTGCTTGTTGTTTCTCCTTGGCAGTGGTTTTCTAGCAGCTATTTAATCATGAAGGCCTGATTTGTGCAGTCTCCTCCTAACAGTTGTTCTAGAGATGGATCTGCTGCTCAAACTCTGTGGCATTCAACTGGTCTCTGATCTGAGCTGCTGTTAACTTGCAGTTCTGAGGCTGGTGACTCAGATGAACTTGTCCTGAGAAGCAGAGGTGACTCTTGGTCTTCCTTTTCTTGGGTCGGTCCTCATGTGTGCCTGTTCCGTTGTAGTGCTTGATGGTTTTTGCGACTTCACTTGGGGGCACATCTTGAAGCTCATTGAGAGAATGCCAAGAGTGTGCAAAGCAGTAATCAGAGCAAAGGAAGAAACTAAAATATAAAATATGTTTTCAGTTATTTAAAATTTTTTTGTTAAGTACATAACGCCACGTGTTCATTCATAGTTTTGATGCCTTCAGTGAGAATTTACAATGTAAATAGTCATGAAAATAAAGAAAACTCATTAAATGAGAAGATGTGTCCAAACATTTGACCTGTACTGTATTTATATATATATATATATATATATATATATATATATATATATATATATATATATATATATATATATGTCAATCGATTAAAACATTTAATACAATTAATCACAAATAAATTCTGTGATTAATGGCGATTAATCGCCAATTTTTATAGTGGATATTTAAACGAAAACAGAAGAATGAATGTAACAAATGAAAAATGCAATTAAATATATATTAGGTGTAAATTTAAATAATAGTATATACTTGTATGTTTGAAGGGAGATACAATCAATGTAGGGTGTTGAAATAAAGAATGCATGATAAATTGGATTGTAAAGGTATCAGCTTGGTTGTGAGGATTTCTGAATTCGAACTTAATTTGCTGAGTATAAAAATCTCAAGGATGACCACATAAATATCCTGGGGCAAATATGTAACAGTCAGTATTCAGTAATGTGTACACTGCCTTTTTAACAGACTGTTAGGCTAAATTTATAAAGTATAATTCATGTATGAATTAATGAATAAGATGGTGGAATACCACCAGAGCGAGTCTGATTGTCCTACCTCCTGCCCTAAAGCTCTCTATTTGGTAGAGAAACAAGAGAGAGAGAGAAAGCAGGAGGGAGAGACAGAGAGAGACAGTCACAGAGAGTGAGAGAGACAAAACAAAGCTCTATCTATCCAGCTCACTATTTGGCGCAGAAACGAGAGAGAGATGGGGGCGAGAGAAACAGAGAAAGAGAAAAATAAAAAGAGAGAGAAACCAAACAAAGCTCTCTAACCGGGTCGGAGCTGGAAATCTGAACCAGAGTGTTACTGCTGGACACTGTTAGAGCGTGCCGTTCAATCGTTCAGCCAGACAACAGATCAGTGTATTGGGCGGGAAGATTACAGTGGAAGTAGCGGTCAAATTAACTTTATTAATTTGCGTTAAAAAATAGTAATGCGTTACTGATTCCAAATTAACAGTGCACCTTACCGCTTGTTGACAGCCCTAATATATATACATATATATGTTCAATATTTATGAATTTTCTGTATGAATTAATGGGAAACCTTTATGTTAACCAATGTGAATATATATATAATATATATATATATATATATATATATATATAATTCTGGGAAAAAATAGGAGACCATTGCAAAATCAGTTTCCCTGATTTTAATCTTTATATGTATATGTTTGAGTAAAATGAACATTGTTGTTTTATTCTATAAACTACTGACAACATGTCTCTGAAATTCCAAAAAAAATGTAGCTTTTATTTGCAGAAAATGAGAAATTCTGACCTCAAATAATGCAAAGAAATCAAGTTTATATTTATTTAGAAATAACAATACCATCAGTCTTTCACACTGCTTTTGTGTGACCTGCCACTCCTGCCGCAAAAATTCAAGCAGTTCAGCTTTATTTGATGGGTGTGACCATCTGTCTTCCTATTGTTTTCAGTTTTAATGGGGTTTACGGCTGGAGATTTGGTGGTCCTTCATCCACACATTGTGTGGAACTGAGCATTGTCCTGCTGAAAAATACAGGCCTCAGGGTTGGGGAACATTTGCAGAGCAGAAGGAAGCAAGTTTTCTTTCAGCATAACCTTGTATGCAGCTTGATTCATGTGTCATTCTGCCCAATTCCTGCCTTGCTGAAGATCATCACTTAGCCTCCACCACTTTACACAGTGGGTACAAGACACTGTAGCTTGTACGCCTCTCCAGGTCTCCGTCTAATCACGAAAACTAGACAATAACTAAATAAAAACAGTATCAAAATATTAAAACGAGACGAAATTAACTAACATTTTCGTCAACGAATAAAAACGAGGCAAAAATTATTGGCAGGGACGACATCCAATCAGAACTGATTTTGTTCTGTGAAAGGCAGGGACCAGTTAGAAAGAGATCCAATCACTACTACTTAAGTGGAGGTGGAGAGGCGGGACAAGCGGGGTACTCATCCAATCAGTACCCGTTTCTTCGGCAGTAGCGCGGCGCGGTTAGATACAAAACCCGGAGGACCGATTACTGGACAGAGTCAGCAGCAGGGAAAGAGGAGAGGCGATTGATTTCTCTTTTGACATCGAAAAAAAACCAAGACATCGTTTAAAAACCCTGCAGGGCGACCATCTTCGGTAAAAACACCACAAATCTTTCAGCTTCTGCAGACGAGAGTCACACAGATCTCCATGCAGAGATCAGCATTTTAATACTGATGTTATTTCATGAGCTGATGTGTTTAACAAAAACACACCACTGCTGTTCTATAAAGTTAATGTTTTTGATACAGAACTTAAGATCAGATCATCTGTTTAGTCCCACAGTGGGTAACATAAAGCTAGTGTTAAAGCAGAAACAGGCCAGAAAGGAAAAATATGTAGTGAAATTATAACAATAAAAAAAGTGAATCTTTTAACCTAAAAGTCTGTATAAAGTAGATCCTTAGAGCACATTCTCATAAGTACACCATGAGAGCATATCTACAGGACAGTGTGTGAATGTGTGTTTTTGATCTCATTTATAGACTGTAGCTACAGTAGGTGTGCTGGGTTACTGCTGGAGATTAAACTAGATTTAAAATGTAAAATATTTATAATCACATATCTACAATAATAATATACATTAAATCATATACAAATATATTTCACATTCAAACATTAACAATATTACACTGGTTAATAAATGTTAAATTTTTATACATGTGTAGTTAATAATTCAAGGGAACTGATGAAAAAACATTTACATTTTCACTGTAATTTTAGTCGACTATATTCTTAAGATATTTAGTCGACAAAAATAAAAACCTTTCAGATGACTAAATTATGACTAAAACTAAATGCCATTTTCGTTACAAGACTATGACTAAAACTAAATCAAAATTTGTTGTCAAAATGAACACTGCATTACACGACCAGGTATTGGGCAAAGCTGAAACTTGGACTCCATCAAGCTTATCCTATTGAAAGAGGATTGTTATAACAACAGCAGTGTTTTTTATACTTTTTCTCGTTAACCAAGATTTGGTTGAGGTGATCACCTGATCAGAAGCACATTAAATAGAATGAGGTATACTTGAGTTGGAATGAAGCGGCTGTCATACATGTACTGATTTTTAGAAAACTTTGCAGCTGTCTTTTATTTTATTCCAGAGCTGTATATTGGTTACTTTATTATCCTTTGCAGTTATTTGTAAATTATTTTAGATGTCCAAATAAATAATTATTATTTTAATTATTTATTTGGACATCAGAACTCAAATCCCCGGCAGTATTATTGCCGATCTCCAACTCACTCCAGAGATCTTCAAAACACCGGAGGCTGCACACTCTTCACAACCGGGCGGAGGTGCACGCAGGCGGCATTGAGAACGCAAACAAAGGTAGGCGTGGAGGGCTACGAGCCAAGCTAAAGCTTAAACCTCATCGGCTGCACTTACCAAGCATTTTTCTCTCCAATGTCCGTTCTCTGTGTAAAAAAATGGACGAAATACGGCTCTCCATCACTAACAATGGACTCGAACATCATGATTTGCACTGAAACATGGCTAAATAGCAGTTGCCCAGACAACAATATTCAGCTAGCAGGACGCCACACACCGAGCTGACAGGATAGCAGAAGACCAAAGGTGTAGGTTTGTGTATTTATATTAACAAAACATGGTGCACAGACTCTACTACTACCGAGAGACAATGCTCGCCTAATGCGGAGTTTATAATGGTTAAGTGCAGACCTTATTATCTCCCTAGAGAACTCACTTCAATCAAACTCATGAGGTGTATATCCCCCTGGATGCTAATGCTAAGCTGGCTATAAAAGAACTTTACGCAGCCATCAGTAAGCACCAGACAAATCACCCTGAGGCTGACTTTATTGTTGCTGGTGACTTTAATCACTCCAACTTAAAGACAGTTCTCCTCAGATTCCACCAACATGTCTCCTGCCACACAAGAGGGAATAAGAGGGGATAATGTTTACTCCAACTTGACTGTAGCATACAAAGCAACACCCCTCCCCCACATTGGTCAATCTGACCATCTCTCCCTTTTTCTCACACACCGGTACTCACCACTCATCCAACGTGTGAAACCCACTGTGAGGACAATAAAAGTGTCCCCAGAGGGGACAGACACCGTGCTTCAGGACCGGTTCAGATATACTGATTGGAATATGTTCACTCGCACAGACCTGGATCAGTACGCCTCATCTGTACTGGACTACATCTCCACCACTATAGACAGTGTCACTACCCAGGAACAGAACACCATGTATCCCAACCAAAAGCCTTGGATGAATCGGGATGCCCGTCTCCTGCTGAAGGCCCGTAACATTGTCTTCAGGTCAGGGGATGCACAGGCCTATAGTACAGCCAGAGCGGAGCTGAAGAAGGGCATTAAGAAAGCCAAACACCACTACAAGGGGAGAGCAGAAGAACACTTCTCCAATTCCGACCCCCAACGTTTGTGGCAAGGACTCCAGATCATCAGATTACAAGACTTTCAACCCCTCCCCCGCCTACTCTGATGCCTCCTTCCTCAACGAGCTTAACAATTTCTATGCTTGTTTTAAGAGAGGGAACCTAACGACTGCAACCAAGGCAAAGGTGTCTGTAGACCACCAACCACTGACCACACCCACCCATCTACATCAAAAGGGACAGCAGTGGAGCGGGTAAACAACTTCAAGTTCTTAGGTGTTCACATCTCTGAGTATCTCACCTGAAAGACTGGCTGTTCCAAGCTGGTCAAGGTGGCTCACCAGCGCCTCTTCTTTCTGAGAACTCTGAGGAAGAACCACCTGTCCTCTAACATCTTGGTGAACTTTTATTGTTGCACCATTGAGAGCATTTTGACCAACTGCATCACAGTATGGTACGGATGCTGCTCTGCCACAGACCAGAAAGCAGAGGGTGGTAAAAGGTGCCCAGCACATCACTGGAGTACCATTACTTTCTATAGAGGACATCTACAGAAAGGGATGTCTGTAAAGGTCTGGGAAAATTGTTAAAGATTCCAGTCACCCAGCATACCCACTTTTTCACCCTCCTGCCCTCCTGCGCCTGGGAGGCGCTACAGGAGTCTCCGTACTAAGACCACCAGGTACTGAAACGGCTTCTTTCCCACAGCTGTCATACTCCTGAACTCTGCCTCCTAATATCTGAACAATATCAACAGACTGTATTCCAACACACACCAATAACAAACAAACTAACTACCAGCTCTTTTTTTGCGTTGTATATTCTGCTCACTATTGTATATACTGTGTAAATCTATTTGGTTTATAATACATACTTATATTATTTATTTATTCTGTTTATACCACTTCATAATCTATTATAGTCTATATATTCATCTTCATAACCTGTACATACTTATACATAGCTACAACACATTCAGCAATTTACTGTACATTTGTAATATACATATTTATTTTTTGTTTAGCACTTCTGGATGGAAACTGCATTTCATTGCTCTGTACTTGCGATATGTGCAATGACAATAAAGTTGAATTTTATTGTATTCTATTCTATTTTGTCAGTCATTGCTTTTATTTTTGGGGCTTTGTGGATTATTTTGGGTTTTTCTGTTAAATAAATATAACATTAAAAATAACGTTTTGTATGAAATTTCACTGGAAAAAGTATTTGCTGCAGCTGTGTGCTGGAAGCTGTTTCCTCCGCCGTGCTTAGAAGAACGCTTGAAACTGATGTGGTCACTCTTAGAGAAGGGTTCAGTCAGTCAGTCTAAAACCAGCTGAGATTCAAGGGTAACGCCACCTTCTAAGCCCCACCACCCGTGAAAAGTGTGCCAAAACCCAGAAGCAAAAAACTGAAGCAGAAGCAAAAGAGAGAATCCAGAAGCAAAAGTCCAAAATAATCCACAAAAACACACAAAAAAAGCAATGACTGACAGAATCCAAACCAAAATAATTGCATAACTGCAAAGGATAATAAAGTAACCAAGTATATTTAAATATATATATTTGCTACACACAATAGACATGTGGTTCTATCAGCTATTGATTGGGGTTTTTGATTCTTCCTGAATCCCTGAGTCATATAATGATTGTATGCAGTGTATAAGGGGTATATGCAATTCCTTTCCACTATTTCTTTAAGAAACATTGTTTTTTAAAACATTTAATTTTTTTTGTGAGACATTTTTATGCATTTGATACAAACAGAACACCTTCTGGCCCTTTTCATTCCACAAAGTTTTTTTGTGGATACTACTTTTGTACCAAATCACCAAATGATTACATCGTTTTGAAAAAAGTTTGGGCACCCATGATAATTTTCATGATATTCCTCTATAAATCACTGGTTGTTCAGATCAGCAATTTCAGTTAAATATATCATATAGCAGACAAACACAGTATTTGAGAAGTGAAATGAAGTTTATAGGATTTACAGAAAGTGTGTAATAATTCTTTAAACTGAATTACACAGGTACATAAATGTGGGCACCCTATCAGAAAAATTACATAAATATTAAATAGATCCTCTTTTTACAGAAATAACAGCCTCTAAACGCTTCCTATAGCTAAAAATGAGAATCTTAAATCATATCTCAAGATTTTCAGTAATATTCAGGTCTGGGGACTTGGATATTCGTTTCAGAACATTGTTCTTCTTCCTCTGTGTAAATGCCTTTGTAGATTTTAAAGTGTTTAACTTCAGAATCTCATTGATAACGTTACTTTCAGCTAGAAAACAGCAATAAAAGTTGGATTTTAGTGGAAGGAGACCTTTAAACGTTGTTCTTAAGAATCTCCTGATATTTACTGGAATTTATGCGACCCTCAATTTTAACAAGATTCCCATGTGTTTGTCTTGGAATGCTGTGTTCTATTTACGCTATGAATACTGCCCTCCAAATAACTTAATTTTTGTTTCATCAGTCCACAGCACCTTATCACAAAATGAAGCTGGATTGTTTGTGGCGTGTGCTCAGAAAAGGCTTCTTCTGCATTACTCTCCCATACAGCCTCTCCTTGTGCAAAGTGCGCTGAATAGTTGAATGATGCACAGTGACTCCATCTGTAGCAAGATGATGATGTAGGTATTTGGAGCTGCTCTGTGGGATGACTATGACTGTTCTCACCATTCTTCTTCTCTGCGTATCTGAGATTTTACTTGGTCTGACACTTCAGTCTTAACTAGAACTGTGTCTGTGGTTCATTTCCTTACTATGTTCCTCACTGTGGAATGACAGCTGAAATCTCTGAGATATCTTTTTGTATCCTTCCACTAAACCTGAGGCGACTAATAGGCAGACCACGGTCAGGACCCGGACCCAGACATTGTCCAATCCGGACCCAAACCAATAAACTACTGAGAAGGATTTAATTCTGACAGTGTTCATTTAAAGCGGCGGAATGTTGTCTTTATGGTTTACGTGTTTGCAACGCAGTAAACTTACAGACCCCAAAGGCAAAGCAGGCGGTGAGAAGTGGTAGAATAAAGCGAAAAAATCTAATACAGATGGTGTGCACCAGAAAAATAAATTAAGATACTACCTTTATAAAACATACTAACAGTAATGTAACCGAGCGGTGTTACTTGGAGGAATTAAAGAGAAACAACCGAGACAATAATGCAAAATAGTCTACTTTACTTCACCTGATCAGAAAAAAAAAACTTGCTTGCAGGCTCCCAAAACAACCCTACCTCAAAACTAAAGCAACTAAAAGTATTCGAATTAATAAAACAAGAGTGCCCAATTTATGCACCTGCCTGATTTTGTTTAAATAATTATTACACACTTTCTGTAAATCCTATAAACTTCATTTCACTTCTTAAATATCACTGTGTTCATCTGCTACATGATATATTTAACTAAAAGTGCTGATCTGAACAACTAATGAATTATAAAGAAAAATCATGCAAATTATCAGTTATTATCAGTTATTATCATAACTTTTTCATAACACTGCATAATTATCTGTTGACATCACCTTTTTAAAATAATAATAATAATAATTATTATTATTATTTCATTTTTACCTCATTACTAGCAATAAATTGACATGTCACAATGTTTTTTGGAATGTATTGCTGGATTTAAATGTTCTGCATCCATTAAAAATGTTCCCCCTATCCCCCACCTATATTGGTGTTTTATTCTGGTTCTTTTGAATGTCAAACCAAATGAGGGGGCGCCGAGTGGACCAGGTTCGAACCCCGGGTCATGCAGCTTTGCTATCAAGCTGCCGGCCCTCAGAGGGAGCAAAATTGGCATAGCTATCTCCGGATGGGTAGATGGCGCTCTCTGCCCACATCACTAAAGGGTGATGCCCGCAGCACAGGGTGTCTGTGAGCTGATGTATCGGAACCGAGCCGTTGTGCTTTCCTCCGAGCACGCTGTGATGCTACTCAGCTCAAAAAGAAGCGGTGGCTGACTCACATGCATTGCATGTGTTAGTCTTCACCCTCCTGGTGTGTTGGGGCATTACTAGTGATAGGGCGAGTCCTAATGAGTGGTTGTGTAATTGGCTGTGCAAAAGTGGGGAGAAAATGGGAAAACATTTTAATTAAAATAAATATATATATATATATATATTTAAAGTCCAACTTTTGATGTAGTTTGTAATTCACATTTGTTTTTACATCTTCAGGGTCTGAGCAGTGTAAAGCAGACTGCTAATAATAGATGTTAGGATATTTGGGTTAATAAATGTAATGTGAGGTGTGAGTACTGGGGCTTTCAGAGCTGAAAACAGAAATGTCCCACCTGTGCACACAGCACTACCACAGACCAGACAATGCTGCCAGATATCAGTCAATTTTAGACAAATACAGTCACACAATTATTAGTGATGCCTAGCCAGCGATAACCATTCTTTGGCCACCTGAAAAGCACCACCTCTTTGTTAGTATTGATTCTGTGAAAATGGAAGGAAACTTATAAAGCTGACTGCTCTCATGCTGAGGTGACCCAAAAGTAGTGGCCACTTACTCACACCCCAGGGGGGCCCAAGAACCCCAAGTTATCATGATAATAAAGATTTATTTAAAAAAATAACATGAAATAATGCAAACAAAATGGCATTACACATATAGGTACACAAATGAAGAGATTAACTGGCTAGCTAACAAAATGAGCCCAGTAGCTAACATTAGACTTTAGTCTACCAAATTAAATCAAAGTGTAATCTTTTAAAATATAGACTAAGGTGCATTTGTTTATTGTTATTATTTTAACTCCTAAGTGTTAGAACAATGAGGCCATTGTGGTAGTTAATATTGGGCGATATTCATTAAAGTGATGACTGAAAACAAGGATGTAGGCTACCAGTACGTGCATAGACCTACAGTTGCAAGAAAATGTATGCGTACCCTTTGGAATTACATGGATTTCTGCATAAATTGTTTATTAAATGTGTTCTGATCTTTATCTAAATCACAACAATAGACAAACACAGTCTGCTTAAACTAATACCACATAAAAATGATATGTTTGCATGGTTATTACAGTTTTTTCCAATTGCTAAAACACAATTTTGTAAACTAGGCTTGTTTTATCAAATATTTAACACAATTCACGAAACCACACACTCAAACTGCAAAAAACCTTATATATCCTGCAAAATGAAGCACTGCAAGCAAAACTAAATACAGCATTATCAAAATCAAACTTTTGCACCAACTAAGACACACTTCCTTCAGGTTACCAGATTTTTGTCTAACCATCTACACACTGCTGGGTATAATGAAAAGCACTGTCCCCTTCAGTAAGCTTAACCATAATACAAAAACAGTTCAAATTGTAGAAAATTCTTCAGATTGTTCACATGTACAGAAATATATGCAGACACACACTGATGCTGCTGCTGAATATTTTATTGTTCAGTAAAACAAGTCAATGCAATGCAGCAGAAATACATTGGAACAAACAAAAATATGCTCACAAAAACAATAAACTGAAAAAAAATACAAAAGAAATCTGCAAGAAAAAAAATAGAAAAAAGAGGCAAGAGAAATAATTAGACAGCTTCTTGCCGTACAGCTGGGTCTGGCCACAATGCCACGTACACATCACAGGCAATATTTTCCTTTGCCAGACATTGAGGGAAGAAGCGTCTTGAGTCCCTTATCCATCCCTGAATTGCACCCACATCAATTTCATCACGTGCCTCTTCCATAGCCTGCAGAAGAGGCATGCGCACAAAGGGCTGCCGGTCATATACCTTCCACCGCCATGCTGAAAAGAACTCTTCTATGGGGTTCAGAAATGGTGAGTATGGTGGGAGGTATTGCACGAGAAATGGTGGGTGGTCAGCAAACCAGTTTTGGACTGTGGCTGCACGATGAAAGCTCACATTGTCCCATACTACAACGTACCTGTTTCTGTGACGGTCTGCGTCATTCATTCGCTCTGGTATGAGAATGTTGTGGAGTCTACCCAGAAATGTGAGAATATGGGCTGTGTTGTATGGTCCAAGGTTGGCATGGCGGTGGAGGACACCATGCGTATTGGAGATGGCAGCGCACATTGTGATGTTCCCACCGCGTTGGCCAGGAACATTTATAATTGCTCTGTGGCCAATGACATTTCTTCCCCTTCTTCTGGTCTTTGCTAGGTTGAACCCAGCCTCATCTATAAAGATGAACTCATGTGGAGTTGCATGAGCATCCATTTCCAGTACTGTCTAAAAACAAAGAACAAAAATCAGTGAACATGGTGTTATCCAGTACGCTGGTAAACAATGTGTACTGTAGTCAATATTGTACTTACATCCACATATGCTCGTCTGAGCTCTTTGTTTCTTTGAGAGTTTCTCTCAAAAGGCACTTTATAAAGTTGTTTCATTCTGATTTGGTTTCACTTGAGAATGCGAGCCAATGTAGAAAGACTGACTTGTTGAATGTTGCTGAATATTGTGTTTTCTTGGATGATGTGGCTTTGAATTTCTCGTAATCTGATTTCATTATTTGCCCTAACCAAGTTTACAGTGGCAGCTTTTTGTACCGCGGTGAACATTTGGCCCCTTCCTCCATCATGGTGGCATCTCTCAGTCCTTTAGAAAAAAGAAACAAAAAAAATCTATATATATACAGGGCTTGGACAATGCTGCCTAAAAGGTATTTCCACACACAGTACAGGAAAATAATCAGGAAATTTGTACAGTTAGTGCATGACACCAGCCATAGTAGCCAAAAAAAAACAGGTGTCACTCAACTGATACCCCCAACTAAGACATGTGGTGTACCACATAATGTGAAATAAATTTTGGTTACATACCTGTTCTCCAGTCTAAACGTCCGGATGACAGAGGCGACCGTAAAGCGGCTCAAGTTGGGCTGAACTCTCTGTCCAGCTTCTCTCATTGTCAGCCCATGGATGATGACATGATCAACTAAGGTTGCTCTGATTTCATTTGAAAGTTGTCTTCTTTGGCCTTGAATTCCTCTAGCACCTCTACCCCTACCTCTAAATCTTCCTCCACCTCTCATTCTTACCCTGCCTCTTCTTCCCTCTGCAGCAGCTTCCATTGTTGTTATAAAAGAAAGGCTCACCTGTGGGCTTTTTATAGTGCTTACCTCCTGATTGAAGTGCCAACAATTAACCAATGAGGTGTTTGGCCAGGTGGCACATATATCGTCCAATTAGCTCATGTTTTGTCATGTTGAATGGCAGTGTTTTGACATGGCAAACATGTGACTTTATCTCAGATTGTTGTGTGTTATGTAGAGAATCGTGTTCAGTGCAGTTAAAAAGTGCCATTCTGAATTGTAAAATGTGTGTAAAGCAGAAAACGTGTTTAGAGTTTTGGATACTTGAGAAGAGGTTATACTCTCTGTGTGTCAGTTTAAAAAAAATTGCTATTCGTGTCATTATAGTGTCTCAGCAATTGGAAAAAACTGTAAACACAACATGTTAACATTCACACTGCAGAGTGAAAAAGTATGTGAGCCTTTGGATTTAATAACAGGTTGACCCTCCTTTGGCATCAATAATCTCAACCAAACATTTCCTGTAGTTGCAGATCAGATCTGCACAACAGTCAGGAGGAATTTTGGATCATTTCTCTTCACTAATCTGTTTCAGTTCAGCAATAATCTTGGGATATCTGGTGTGAATCGCTCTCTTGAGGTCATGCCACAGCATCTCAATTGGGTTGAGGTCAGGACTCTCCAGAAGGAGTCCTCTCCATCCTCTGCTGAGCTTCAGTTGACGGACAGATGATCTTTAATTTTTCTGCAAAATGTCTTGGTAAACTTAGGAATTATTTTTTTTGTTGCGGACTGCAAATCCCTTCAGGCACTTAGGCAGCAAAGCAGCCTAAGGATTCACATACTTTTTCTTGCAACTGTATCAGCAGGATTGTGTTTATTTCAACACAGGCTGTTTCCTAGTAAGCTGTAAAATAGATTTTGCATATTTGGTAGTAAGGTCACAGAATAAGAAAGACAAAGACAAATAGATACAACAGTCACAAGAAAGAAAAAGTACTGTCTTGTGACCTGTCTGCTAATGTTCCTAAAAGGTTTAATTAATAATTATGATACATCAACACCACTATGTATTTAACAAGTGAAAATTAATTAGAACATTTTGACACGAGATCTCGCAAGATTAAACGTGACTATATTTCTCGTCAATATATTTCTATATTTACTCTTTAGTGCAGCGCCCCTATGTGTTGCATAGGCCGCATACCCCTTTTTTAAGTTGTATGTCTGGCTGCATTTTGGCTCCAGTGGAAACAATAAACGGTAACAGAGTGACCAACAAGAAACAAACCATATGTAAATACTGTAAGTAAATCCTACAGGTGACTGTTTCATAGGCAGCTGTACTAATCCCTTCGCTCTGTACTGTATTTAAAAACAAATGTTCTGTCTCTGTTTGAACTTCAAGCATGGTCTTAATATGACTGATTATGGTTATGCATAGTTAAATTACAAGAGATTTAGGAGAAAAAAAACACAAACCATAGTCTTAATATGACTGGTTGTGGCTTGCACTTATTGTTTGCACTATATAAGTTTTATTTCTATTTTTTATTCTTATTCTTATTTCTATTTCTTATAAAATCAATATTTGAGAGAAACCAGTCTGTTAAGTTTGCGTTATATAATTTTGTCAAATAAAACTCTAGTTTTCAAGCTTTAAGTTTCATTTTTCATTTTTGAGGTTTTCTTTAAAATTTTATTTTTAAATCTCATCTCGTCTCGTTCTCGTGAACCCAATATCGTGTCTCGTCTTGTCTCGTGATATTATTGTCTCGTCACACCCCTAGTAAGCAACTTACAAATAATGCTAATGACAGTGGGTATGTTACTCACACAATGTAGCTTATGAAATGATCATCTGGTGCTGAGGTGATGGTATAATGGGCCTATGGGGAGCCCCCAAATGAAATTCTGCTTAGGGCCCCAGAAAGGCTTGGGCTGGCCCTGCTCTCATGCAAGTAGTGGGATGATCAAACTGACATCTCAGGTTACCACTATTACCTTTGTCCATGAACCCCTAGATCTGCAACCTTTAAGTAAAGGAATACATTACCTACCAAAAGCTAAATAAAAGAGATTTTTTAGCCTAGACTTCTAGATTGAGGCCCAAACATTATCTGGAAGGTTATTTCACAGTTAGGGGCATAGCCAGAAGCTGCGCTGTCCACTATGGGCGGTAATGGCTTCTATGATATATGTCCAGTACTAAAGCTCTATCCAGTACACACGTGACACTGTGGATTGAGGAATGCTAAATGTCCTCACAACTTTAGAAATGTTGTGGGATGTCCCATCCATGTGCATTGTCAGGCCTTAATCCAATTCCCATAATTCACTGGCCAGTGTTAAACAGTGTTAAACCTCACAGTGTTAACATCTCACAACTTATGCAGGTGTGGGCATTCTTAACCTGTTTATAAGTAACACTTTATGATCAATTTACATTATGCTCTCATATGACTTTTAGCTTGTCTGTGTAAGAAAAGGCTTTTTTCCCTAAAGCTTTCTGAATTCTAGGAACTTGTAAGAAACCATTACACTGCAATATGAGAAATCACAATGGCTCATAAGAGGAAATGAGGTTTTACAAGTACTCTGTAAAGAGCCTGTGTGAGGCTCTTAAAATATCAATCAATTAAATATTTCTTTATAATGAATACAGTATTTAACTAGAAGTCAGTGCAGTGCTGATAGAACTGGGAAAATAGAGCACTGCAATAGTTTAGTTTTGAAGTATTAAAAAAGCATGTACTAACTTTTCTGTGTTCTGTAGGATTAAGGCATTTCTGAGCTTGGCAATGTTACAAAGGTTTAGTGAGGTGTGATAGATCTGAGTAAGTTACGGCAGCAAGAACTAGATGTAACAGGGAGATATAACTGATTTAATATTATGTCTGATAATTTGTTTTTTTTGTGGAGGGATCTCTGTTTTGTCAACTGTCAGAAAGAAGAAGTTACACAGCTTCATGTCTTTTACACAGTCCTCATTTTTTATTAACCTAACTGTGTCATCAGATGAAGTGTGAATAATAAGTGTCCTAAAATAGAGCTTTGTGGGATTCCATATCTGATATTTGTACACATGGACGATACATTTTCCCCTTTACAAATTGATGCTTCATTAGGTAGCATTATGTGCTCCTGCCTGACTTAATTTAAATTTTCTACCCAAATTATACTCAAAGACCAGTCAAAGAAGAGATTCTTTAGCCACCTAAAAAGCAGTGCTTCTTTGTTCCTATTGAACATTTTAATGATTGTATTCCTGTGAAAACGGAAGGGAAGCTCACAGCAGTTCAGTACTCTGAGATAACTGTGCTGTGTTAGTTTACACTATTATGAAACGATTGTTTAGCTTCTGTTGTTAGCTTTCAGGGGTTTGTATCTGATGGAAAGCTAGTGTTGGATTTTAGCCTGTGTTAGCTGAGCTGTGTGAACTGTGATGTTGGAGAACATGATACCTTAATACTGGAAACATTCATCAGGCTGCCTGAAATTACCAGGTTAGAGCAAGAACAGATGTCCAAAGCAGGGTAGGAGGAGACATGTAATTCATAAAGTGAATTTACAGCATGCAGGACACACATTCTCCAGCATTGTTTAATTAAATAATATAAATAATAAAGCTCAGAGCAGCATCTGCAAGAAGCACAGAGATGTTTCTAGATGCTGGAAGAAGCTAATATTAGTCAGCTGTTCCACAGTCACAGAACAGGCATGAGAATGTCTCCACCCTCCCCCTTCCTGCTGTCTGATTTATTATCAGCCAATGCTGCCCTCTCCCTGACGGCCTCTCCATACTCTTCACTTCTCTACCCACCGCTGCATGCCCAGCCCCCCCTGCACCCCCCCTCTGCCTTTCTCTGTGTTTCTCTCATATATCTCCTGTGAACTCCACAGAGCCTCAGCTTAAGGGGATCGTGACGAAGCTCTACAGTCGGCAGGGCTTCCACCTTCAGCTGCAAGCAGATGGAACCATCGACAGCACCAAGGAGGAGGACAGCAGCTATGGTGCGTGTCAACAGAACTTGTTTATTTGAAAGTCAGTGATGGGTTTTCCCAGGGAACACAAGAAAGTATCAACACGTTAAAAAAGGAGTTTGTCAATTAATAGTAGTATTTAAAAGGATTGTTCTAGGGACATTTAATGAAAGCAAGCATTCCATATAGAAATATATAGAATAGAATAGCATGACTGTATTTAAAATGTGATTAAGTTCAGAGCTCTTTTTTCATGTTTCTCCTACAGCTATTTTTAACCTAATTCCAGTGGGACTACGCGTTGTGGCCATACAGGGCGTCCAGACCAAGCTCTACTTGGCCATGAACAACGAGGGCTACCTGTACACCTCGGTAAGTACAGCTGCTCTAAAGACTGCCCTGAGTGCAGCTTCAGAACAGCTACAGTAAGAAAGACAGACAGTGAGAGCCATCCTTCTTCTCCTATAAATGAACAGTGATTCATGAATCTCTCTGTAGTAGTAATAGATACAGTGCTCATCCCAGCCATGCTTTATCATGATGACCATGTTTTAACTGGCCCATGCAAAAACTTCGAAAATGAACTCTGTACGTCTGTCCAGACTTCATCAACCATCACACAAACTGGTCTGTTTATTAAACTAGGGTACACTCTACCTCACTGACAGGTTAAAGAGCTACCTTACTCACATGGTAGTAATTCATCCACAGACATTTATAAAGCTAAAATTACACAAATAATAAATACCTAAAAACCCAGGTCATCATTTGACAGTCTTTGTTTAATTTTGTGGTTTATAGATGGCTCTGTCATCTGCTTTAGAGCTGGAACTGTACACATTTTCTCAGATCTGAGAAGGTGAAATTCAGTAGAAAGTGTTAGTGGCTTGCTTTTTTCAGTCTGCATGTTAATGGGTAGCTACAGCAGTGTCTGCAGTTTTACATTCAGGACATTACACTGAAGATGTGAAGACCCTGCAAAACATACAGATATAATATAATACAGATATATGCTAATTTTGAAGTGTTTGAGATACTAGTTCTAGTACAAGTACTAGCTGTATTCCTGGTTGAGAGCCTAAAGAGCTTGTGAGGAGAAACTGCTAATCATATTTTCTGTATTTGCCTTCAGGGAGCAAAAATGCCTCCCTGAAGCAGCAGAGAGAGAATCGGTTGAGTTTGTTGATGGAAAGGCTAAGATCCTTTACAATCTTCCTGGACATGATCCAGCATCATGTGTGCTGTAGATTGTTTGCAGGTCAGGAAGCTAGGTCTGAATAATGCACTTGCCTCAAAGCATCACCCTCTGGAGGGTTTATCTGTCCTGCTAGGTGCTTTCCCAAACCAGGCTGTGATGTTCCCAGTGAAGATGCATTCGGTTGTGCAGAAGTTCCACAGCACACTGAAGGGCAGTCTTAGCCATCTGCAGAAGGTACAGGTAGTTGATGTGGTGAGACCGTATGAAAGTATGAGATGTGAACTCCAAAATATTTGAAACTGTCTACACTTTCTACTTTGTAGCTCTGTTGAACCAGACTGGTAGCTCCTCTCCTGCATCTTGCTGAAGTCCACTATCGGCTCATTTTTCCTGCTGGTGTTAAGTAGGAGATTATTATCCTGGCCCCAAATTGGTCATTAAATGTGTTCTGATCTTTATCAAAGTCACAACAATAGACAAAAATAGTCTGCTTAACCTAATACCACACATATGTTTGCATGGTTTTATTAAACACAACATGTTAAAATTCACAGTGAGGGGGAAAAAATATGTGAGCCTTTGGATTTAATAACAGGTTGAATCTCCTTTGGCAGCAATAACCTCAACCTGCAGACCTGCACAACAGTCAGGAGGAATTTTGGATCATTCCTCTTTACAAAACTGTTTCAGTTCAGCAATAATCTTGGGATATCTGGTGTGAATCGCTCTCTTGAGATCATGCCACAGCATCTCAATTGGGTTGAGGTCAGGACTCTCCAGAAGGAGTATTTTCTTCTGTTGAAGTCATTCAGTTGTTGATGTACTTCTAAGTTTTGGGTCACTGTCCTGTTGCATCATCCATCCTCTGCTTCGGTTGGCGGACAGATGGTCTTAAGGTTTCCTGCAAAATGTCTTGGTAAACTTGTGAATTATTTTTTTCGTTGATGACTGCAATCCACCCAGGTCCTGAAAGAGCAAAGCGGCCCCAAACTAGGATTCCCCCCCAAAAATGTTAGCATGTGCAAGAGATTTCTGTAAGTCTTCAGCTGACACTCTAGGATTCTTTCTAACCTCATTTATCATTCTGGGCTGTGCTCTTGCAGTTATCTTTGTCCATTTGCAGACTGCCACCAGGCCTTCTGGACATGCAACGCATGACAACAAATCATGCGTCATGGCACTGACAACAGTGGCTCAGCAAAAAAGCAGAATGGCAGTGGGTCATCCTCTGTGATGAGTCAAACAATTATCTCGATAACCTTTATATTCTACTGGGTGCAACACTTGTTTTAATGATGAGTGATTAAGTGTATGCATGGTAAGCCTGTGTATTTAAGAGAAACATCACAGTCAGGGCATTTGAGTGTTCCCTGATTAATAAAAAAGCTATGTATTTTTTTTAGAATGGAAAAATTCTAGCTAATTGAAGGTATGTATGCTCCTCCAACCAACCCCTGGTCTAATGGTGTAAATATGTGATGACATTATGAATAGTTCAATAGCACGAAAATAAGATGCTGTTGTTTTGGAGTTGCTTTTTTGTGGTCCGAGTCTTAGAACTATAGCAGAGTTAGAACTTGTTACCATACCAGGCGATTACCATATCTTATGAAACAGAGAGAGGAGCTATACTTGACACATGCGCACATGTTGTGTGAGATGCTGTGTAGCTGGTAGCTGAGGTGATTATTCAGAGGACAGATTATTGATTTATTGAGCTATGGGAATGAGTCAAAGCATTTATGCACAGTTAAATGGTAACGAACAGTGCACTGCACAACAGACCATATGTTTAACCAGCAATCAAACACACAGTGAGATACTGCGATTACATACTGCAAAATATAAACAGATAGACAGACAGACAGCCAGTCAGAGGGTCAAAAAGCAGACAGACCAGAAAGGCAGACAAATGGAATGACAGGCAGATAGACAGACAGGTATTTAAAGATAGATGGATAGATGGTGTAATACTTTCTTTCTGTCTCTCTCCCTCTCCCTTTAAGGAGCACTTCACACAGGAGTGTAAGTTTAAGGAGTCTGTGTTTGAGAACTACTACGTGACATACTCCTCGATGATTTACCGGCAGCAGTCAGGCCGGGGCTGGTACCTGGGGCTCAATAAGGAGGGCCAGATTATGAAGGGAAACCACGTGAAGAAAACCAAACCAGCCGCCCACTTCATCCCCAAACCCCTCAAAGGTCAGTCCTCCTTTACAAATCACAATCACAACACTGTACAGGTGCATCTTAAAAAAAAATAATATTATCGAAAATAATTCGTTTCAGTACCTCAATTCAAAAAGTGAAACTGATCTATGATCTATTTGAAGCATTCATTCTTTTAATGTTGTTGATTATGGCTTACAGCTAATAATAACCCAAATGTAAGTATCTCAGAAAATCAGAATATAACATGCTGGGTGGTGTACCGGTTCATCTGGTATACTGATTTTATTTCATCCCTGCTATGATTTTTCATGTACTGCCATACCGTAGCATAGCTGGAAAACAGTGGATGCAGTAATTTAAAAACAATCACATTACAATATGAACCAGTTACACAACCCGCATGTGATGCCTGGATTTGGCTGATGTATCAAACTGAAACTTACTGATGTATTGAATGCTGGAAAAGGACCAAGCAACACAGGCTGTGCTGCTACAATTGGACAGCACTGACCAAACAAAGTAAAAATAAATTTGGCACGAGACACTTCCCATTGTATTGTTACCATACAGTTGGTTGAAAGCTAAAATGTAAAGCAAGTAAATGTTAAATTTGTTTCTAAAGTTATACAGAGCTGTCTTGTCTCTGTGAAAAGTAAAATATAAATGTATATATCAGCATCGTATATTCATATGTAATATTGGATATGAGCCCAGAATTCCAACATTGGTGCATTCCTCTTTCCACAACCAGTGATGGTTTGGGGAGTCATGCCATCTGTTGGAGTTGGTGAACTGTATTTGTTCTGTCAGTCAATGAGGTGTAAATCTACAAACACTGAGCATCTTGGACTTTCCCATTGTACTATGTTAGCCTCAGAAAAGCTACCAGCCGTAGCCTCACGATCCCTAACTACTGACTTTGTCAATTTGTCACTTTGTCAATTTCTTAATTTAAATAATTCATTTTTGTTCTTTGACTATTTACAATTGTAAATTGGGGTCACCTGGAATTGTTTTCACAGCCTCTTCAAGGAGTTCCTGGAGGTGCTGAACAATAGTTGCTGCTTTTCGTTTACACTGTGAAGCTCCAGCTCATCCCAAATCTCAGTTGGTTTTAGGTCAGGTGATTGTATAGGACAAAAACACTTTTTTGTGTACTGCGTAGTTCCATGTGTCCCTTAAATGTCTTTAAAATGGATCTACAATGTAGAAAATAAATGAAAGAAAGAAATAAAGAAAAATATTGAATGAAAAGGTATGTCCAAACCTTTGACAGGTACTGTATAATAAACATATAAATTCATGAGACAAGGGTCAGGTCAAATTTGATATACAGTATCAGTCCTTCCATCCATTCATCCATTAGTTGCTAATGTATGTTTTCTAATCTGTGTGTTCATGTATTTGTTTTCCTTTGGTTATTTTTACTACAGTTGCCATGTACAGAGAGCCTTCTCTTCATGACCTGACTGAGTTCTCGCGGTCTGGAAGTGGCACGCCCACCAAGAGCCGCAGCGCTTCAGCCATGATGAACGGGGGCAAGCCGCTAAGCCACAATGGGTCAACGTAACCATGACACATGACAAAGCAAAGCATCAACAACTCAGTCAACTCAGCACAATGGAGTTTACAAACAACATTGGGTGGGTGGGTGGGTGGGTAAGTGGGTTATAGTGGACACTTTCATTAGATCATCCTAATATCACTGTGATGAGACACAAGTGCAACAATTGATGGAATCTACGATCTACAATCTTCTGCTGGTCAAATCTGAGACGTGAGGAAAGACAACCTAAGCCATTCTGCTGCTGTGGGCTTCTGCTTCCACCTTCTAGAGAATGCTCCAGCTCCTGTCTGCAGCCAACCCACGTGTGCTTCTTTTTTCCTGTCAGTGGAAAAGTTATTATCTCTGCCAAACCATCATCAAGGAAACACCTGGTATGTGTTCTGTTTAATCTCCCTGAGGGACCGAAGCCAGACCTTGTCTGCAGTTTGACGGTAGCTGCCACTGTAGTCTCCTCAGAGACAGACAAGACCGGGAGTTTTGGAGTTGAATCTCTTTCTATTTCTCTCAGTAACTCTGAACTGTAGCAGCTGATCACTGTTATTCCACTTTCCAAGGGAACGTTTCTTCCGCAGCTTTTCCGTCACACGTTGCTCTGTGTAATGACTGAGGTCGACGTTAACGTTTGGTCCATCCAAAACCAAAGACGTCCAGTGTCTGTTTAAGTGTGTGGATTTTTGAAGTCAGGGAAGGTTCCCAAATTAACAGGCAAAACTCCATGTAGCCGTTGTTCATGTGTTCATTCAGGGGATGCTAATATGCTAACTCTATGCTAATCTTTGCTTGGCGTCAGTTTCTAAATCTTCTTTTAATCTACCCTGTCACTCTCTTTCTTCCTCTATTTCGAATGAAAGTAAATGCTTGATCCCACCATCCCACCAGAAATCTGTCATTCAGCCAATCTACCAGGTTTCCTATCACTGTT